>NW_004524648.1:281047-340613 GCF_000260255.1 Octodon degus | reverse complement strand
CTCCTCCTCTTCTTCCTCCTCCTCCTTCTTCTTCTTCCTTTTTTTTTTGCTCCTTGAATGCCTTCAGGGCACTTTTGGCCGGCTGGAGTGTTGTGGGGATCGAACTACAGCAACCTGAGGCTGACAGCTTTGTGGAAGCGTATCTTCTTAAAAAATAAAAACAAAACAAAAAAAAAACCCCAGGAGACTAGATTCAGTGGCCCATGCTTGTAATCCCAGCTACCTGTTATAATCTCAGATACCTAGGGGGCAGAGTCAAGAGGGTCAAAAGTTGAAGGCTAACCTGGCAATTTAGGGAGACCCTGCCTCAAAATGAAAAACAAGAGTTTGGGGATGTAGTTCAGTGGGAAGAACAGGGTGCAATGCCCCGTACTGAAAATCAAACAAACTAACACATATAAACCAACAATAGCAGGATCAGGTATGTCATAGATGAGTTTTAGGAAATGTTTAAGGTATAGAAAATCCCTGTGTTACATAAACTATTTTAGAGGAAAGACGCTATCACACAGTTTTGTGTGGCTGGAATAATACCGTGCTATCAAAAACTGGCATTGGAAATTCAAGAAAAAAAATAGGTCAGTGTTTCTTTTGAACATAGATGTGAAAATATAAATAAACTATTAACCAGTTGAAGTCAGCAGGATAATAAAAATAACATACCATAAGCAAGTGGAGTTTTACCCATAGCATGATAGAATAAAAAGATGGCTTAACAGAAATGTAATCCACCAGGTTAACAGATTAAAAACCATGTGATTATCTCAGCAGATGCAGAAAGGCATTCATGAAAATTCAACACTTTTGTAATGTGCTAAATGAATCAGGGGAACAGGCTAAATTTAGGTGAATCTCTTTATAAAGCAGACTCCATCTCATTTATATTTTGAGTAAATCCAGATTTTCAACTATTAGATTTATCTTTTCATACCAGTTCTTTTGCATGTCCAAAGCCATGCTAGGCTCAGTTCTTGGGGTGTCTATTAAAAACCCACAAACAATGAAAAATAATGGTGACCTTAAAGGCGGCGAATTGCATTTCCCATGTTTCAGTGGCAGATGACTTTGCTAGGTTTGTACCTTAAATACCCACCCACCCTAGGGCACCGAGGCAGGATTCCATTTTCTCACTGTTTGAGTGCTGTGCTTCACACACAGACCCAGTGAATACAGGCTGATCTGCCCCTAGGGACCTGAAGCAAGAGCCCCTGTGTGGCGTGACCTCAGCCACCTTTCTCGCTGACTCCACTTCTTATGGAGGCCTTGGTCTCACCTTTGTCCATGCTGTAGGTCCAAAGTGAAGACAGTGCATGAGCGGATCCCCTTGGCTGGACTGAGCAAGCTGCCTAGCGTCCCTCAGATTGCTAAGGTAAGCCTCAACCCCTGAGAGCAGGTGGCTGCCTCTTATCACCCTGCTCTGGTCTCTGGGGTGGGGTGCAGGTCTGGCATTTGGGAGAAGCCACTTTTTTCTACCATCTTTTTTACTACATGGATGAGAGTGGGGGCTGCTGGCAGCTGCTTCTGCCTTCCCTTCCCCTCCTCACCTCATTTTTGCTGCATGGTTGCTGCCCCGGAGAGCTCATAGCTACTTTTGGAGAAAAGCTGAAAGCTGGGCTGGCCATGGTGAATGCTGTTGGGTTTCAGAGAAAGGGTGGGAAGAGTGGCCAGGAGAGTTTTCACAGCTGAGCACATGGCGAAGAATGATCCAGACCCAGCGCTACCTCAAGGAAGGAGTTGTCATGGGCCCCATGGATAGAGGGACCCATGTTACTGCTTTGAGAACAGGGAACTTGGGTGTGAAATCAGCAAAGAAGGGTGAAGGGCTGGGTTGATCCTCACTCTGGGAATGGGAGTGCTAACAGAATTTGTGCCAACTACTTTGGCGGGAGTTGTGGGAGTGGCTTTTTGGCATTGTTCATGATTAGTGTAGAGATAAACCTCAGCCCTCCACCCCCACTTTATCAGGAAGTTCCAGAAAGGTTAGTTAACTGGTATGGGGCATACTTAGTGAGCAGTAGAGCCAGAATTCGATCCTAGAGCCCTGACCCTGTCTGTCGTACCCTGCCATGCTGCTTTCTCTTGGTGAATACAGAAATCCTGATGTATTTCCTACATTCTGCCCCTGAACTGTGTTTCTCTTCCCACTCAGGCCTTCTGTGATGATGCTGTGGGGCTGAAATTCAACCCTGTCCTGTACCCTAAGGTGAGGACCTTCTTGTACCCCTTTGTCTGTTGTCCAGGACTCTGAATCTTCGCATGGATTTGTATACCCATGCTCACTCTGTGGGGAGTTCTCTGCATCATGGTGGGGTTTTCTGGGATCTCCATAGTAAGCTTCTTTCTCCTTCTCTGCCCCTTCTTCCAAAATAGTCCACTGGAAAACCATCCTCAGCATGCCTGTGTCTCTAGCCTACCTGTGTTGGCCCCCAGCTTGCTGTGAAGGTGGCAGACGATTGATAATCTGGCTGAGGGTAGCTTCTTTACCTCCCCAAAGTTGAACCTCCCTGAGGCTTGTTCTGGGCAGGGCATGATTCTCCCTGTCAGTGGGAGCTGGTGCAGATCCGCTCTGTGGTTGCGGAGGGGTAGGATACCGAGGGTGGACACAGGCTAAGAACTAAAAGGCCAGACTTCACTGCCTGTTGTTCCCTGTTACCTCAGCCCTGAGGCATTACAAGCCCCTGCTGGCCTTAGTTAATAAACTGGCTAGTTCTCTGATAGCAGTTTTCTTAGCATTGGCCTGATCTTGACTCCAGTTCTGATATATAGTGGTGTGAGTTGCAAGAAGCACAATAATAATGAAATAAACCAAGAAACGTGCTCAAGAATGATTATGGCATGATGGGACTTAAATCACCCATGGATGGAAAATTGCTTGAAATTGGCCCCAGGAAAAGATCCTGTGAACTGACTGCTGCTTCCTGAGCCAGCAGGGTCTGGAGGGAGGAAGCAGAAGCAGAGCTGTGCCTCTGGCCTTCCGCTGTGGCCAGTGCTGTTGCCGGTGCTGTGGCCGCTTGAGGCTTGCCAGGGCCAGCTGAGCCCATGCCCCTAGTTCCAACTCTGACATCCGGGAACCATGTGATGCGTGTCTGGTGGGCAAGAGAGACCTCTATCCTGGTGAAACATCCAGATCTCCCTGGAATAAATGCCTTAAATGTCTGTGACTGGGTGCGACACACTCAAAGCCTCTATTGGTTCCTCCACTATAGCAGAGCCCTCTCCTGGAAAGTCCTCCTCCCAAATGCTTCTTTTTAACTCCTTTAGAGACTGTGGACACTACCAATAATGTACTTTGCACCTCTGAATGTTTCTTATCATTCAGACTGTCTTCCTTTTATAATTAAGGTTAATTAGTGAGGTGTTTTTTTTTTTTTTTTTTTTTGCGGAACCGGGGATTGAACTCAGGCCCTTGCACTTGCTAGGCAAGTGCTTATCTACTGAGCCATCTCCCCGGCCCTCTAATTAGTAAGCTTTAACCACACATTAAAACCCCAGCATAGAGACCTATCTGAACTACAGGTTTGGCATTTTGTTGTTGTCGTCAGATCTTGTTTACTGTGAGAACCCAGGGATGTGTGTGTACGTGGTTCTTGCTGTCACTTGGAAAGCCTCCAGCCCTGCAAATACGGGAAGAGGAGCTGTATTTTCATGTTTGCTAAATCTGAAGATACGTATAACTGCTTAAGATCATTTGGGATGTTAATCTGGCTGAGGGTGTGTGTGTGTGTCACAAATTTGCAGGGTTTAGAATCTTGCTTGGAAGGTCTCCATGGCCTGGTCCCTCTTCCTGGCAGGGCAGCTGATCCACCCCTTGGACTCATCCCAGGCAGGAGTGAGGGCCTCCTGTGCAGCCAGCAGGGCTCTTGCTGGGCGTGCAGAGAAGTGTCCGCTTCCTCAGGTATCTGAGAACAGAAACACACAGGGAATAGTAAGCCACCCGGGGCCTCATATTCAAGCCAACAGGTTAGACCTGGTTTGTTCTTTGCTAGAACAACACAGGGTCAGATCCCTCCTTTTTATTGCAGAAAGATCCCAACAGAAGCTAAAAGCTGGTCAGCTCTGGTTCCCTGGAGATTTATACATAATGATGAGTGATGATGACAGTTGCTCTGTGCTTAGTACATTATGTGACTGATCTCACTGAATTTTTGTAGCTACACAGTTCCATTTAACAGAGGAGGAAACCGAAGTCCAGAGAAATTAAGTGTCTCACTCAGAGTCACATGGATAAAAGGGACAGATTCAGAGCTAGAATTTATTTATTTATTTTTATCCCAGTCATCAACTGTATGAGGCAAAATGGAAAATTAGATAGAAACAATGGTCACGGAGCCGGGGAGATGGCTCAGTGAAATAAGCGCTTCCCTGGCAAGCGCAAGGGCCTGAGTTCAATCCCCGGTTCTGAAAAAAAAAAAAAAAAAAAATCAAAAACAATGGTCAGGTTTCTTCTTTCTCTTTGCGTATCTCATTTTATTGACGTATGTTCCTCTTGAGAGACTGTAGGATCAGTGCCCTGCTCACAATTCTACTTTTGGAAAGAAGTGAAACTAGAACTAGAGCCAGCCTCGATGGCCGGCTTTGGGGTTCTGGCTTCACTTCTTACACAATAGATAAAATACTGGGGTAAAGTTACTTCCTTGAGTCTCACTGGGCTCTTTGTATGCTCAAGCTGTGGCTGGGACATTTGGGTGGAAACAGAAAGGACGATGCAGGGGTGACTGCTGGTTACTACTAGAGAAATGCCAGTGTTGGGAGTTGTGTCCCGTGCCTTTCTTTCCCTCCTGTATGCAGAAGTCTCTTTCTGGGAACACACTTGGTGCCCAAGTGGATGCTTCTTTTGTCATTTGCTTCCAAATTAACAACAATCTTGATTGTTTTTCTTCCCCACATTTTCTAGGCCTCCCAAATGATTGTGTCCTATGACGAACATGATGTCAACAACACGTTCAAATTTGGGGTCATTTATCAGAAAGCCAGGCAGGTAAGCACCGTGAATCCAAGTCAGTGACTGTCCCCTGTGGTGTCTCACTGAGGACTCCTTATCTTTCTGTCCTAAGTGCAGAATCCCTGAGCTGTATTCTTAAATAATTTAAATACAGTGGTCACATTTAAGTATGAATTAGACTGGGGGTGGCAGGATCTTCAAGGAAGGTTACTTCTTACAAAAAAGCCTGTAAGCTTTTTAAATGGTAGTATAGTTTTTAAACTGTAGAGTCTGATGATTTCTAGTTATCTTAGTGAAATTTAATTCTTCCTGATTATCTGAACTTACATTTATCTGTGACATATAGGTCACTAAAAAAAATTAAGTTGAGTGGTCAGATTGACATAAGCTACTTTTTAAATTCTTCCATTCTCCCAGCCAGGAGTTAGCTTTTTCTCCCCAAAATTCAACAGGGTGCTGGAGCTGACTGGGTGTGTTTCCCTAACTTAGTATTCACTGTCATCATGTAATGGCTTGAAATCAGCCATAGAGTATTTATACTATGAAAATGGACAAACACGAGTTTCTGTTTCCTGCCTTATAGAGCTAGGTGTTAGAGTTACTTTTAAAAAAATTGTTTTGAATTTTTTATTTATTTGGTACAGGGTCTCGCTGTGCAGCTCAGACTAGTAGTGATCCTCCTGTCTCAGCCTTCCCTGTGCTAGGATTATAGGCATGTGCCACTACACACAGTTTTGCTGTTCTAGCATAGTGCTCCCAAGGTTCCAGGGCTGGCATAGTATGCAGTACTGGGGATTGAACCCAGGTCCTTGTGCTTGGCCATGCAGGTGCTTAGACCGCTTAGCTGTCTCCCCAGCCCCTAGAGTCATTTTTTAAAGGATTTACCAGCACAGCTCCTCTCCTCTGTCTCTTGTAGTACTACTACTGTATTTAAGAATTAAGCCTTAGAGTTAGCTAACCAAAACAATGGTTCTTTAAAAAGAGTGTGCACAGGAAAGGAAGAAGTCATGGTGTCATGATATGTAGATGACATATTCCTTTATATAGAAGATTCAAAAAACTCTATTAAATGACTCCTAGAATCAACCACTAAATTCAGCAATATAACAGGTTATAAAGTCAGCACACAGAAATCAGTAACATTCTCTGTAATAAGGAACTTACAGTGAAATAGTACCATTCACAGTAGCATCAAGAAAAATTAAGCACATAGAAATGACCTAACCAAGAAAGTGAGAGGCTTCTCTAATGAAAACTATAGTACTCTGAAAAGAGATCAAAGAGGTTATCAGAAAATGGAAAGCTGTACCCTATACCTGAATAGGCAGAACCAACATTGCCAAAATGGCCATACTGCCAAAACTGGTATGTAGATTTAATGCAATCCCAATTAAAATACCAACAGCATTCCTCACAGAACTAGAAAAAACTGTCTTAAAATTTATATGGAACCAGAAGGGACCCAGAATAGCAAAAGCAATCATGGGCAACAAAAACAAAGCAGGAAGTGGGATCACCATCCTAGAGTTTCAGCCAGGGATATAGCTCAGCAGCATAATCACCTGCCTGGCAAGAGCAAAGTCCTCAGTTTGATCTCTGGTACCACAAAAAAGAAAACAAACAAACAAACAAAAAGGCCAGTGAGATAGCTCAGCAGACTACACGCCTGCATTGGCAAGCACAGGGACCAGGGTTCAATCCCCAGTTCTGTATATTGTGCCAGCCTTGCCCCCTGGGGCACACTGAGTGGGGAATGAGTCTGGGCGTGGTGGTGCACCCCTGTAATCCCAGCACTGGGGAGGCTGAAAACAGGAAGATCACTACAAGTCCAAGCTGCATAGTGAGAAAGTGTACAGAATACATTAAAAACAAAACAGAACAGAACAAAAAACAAGGGGCTGGGGAGATGGCTTAGTGGAATAAGCACTTCCCTGGCAAGCTCAAGGGCCTGAGTTCAATCCCTGGTTCTGCCGAAACAACAACAACAACAACAACAACAACAACAACAACAACAACAACAAAACATTTCTTTTTTTTTTAAAAAAACAACCCAAAACAGCATGGTACTGGCACAAAAATAGACATGCAGATCAGTGGAACCGAATACAAGATGAAGAAATAACTGTATGCACGTGAAGCCATCTGAGAGTTGACAAAGGAGAGGGAGCCAAAAGCATATGCTGGAGAAAAGATAGCCTCTTTAGCATAAGCAGAAGGTTGCATCTAGGCCGTATCTGTTTATCCCCCTGTACCATATCTGTCGCTATGTACCAAAATAAAATGAATCAAAGACATAAATATTAAAACAGAAGCAGCCTGCTGGGAAATAGGTAAAACTTTTGAAGATATCGGCACAAGAAAAGACTTTAAGTAGAACTCCAATTGCACAAGAAATAGCATCAAAAATCAACAAATGGTGTTAAATTAAAAAGCTTCTGCACAGCAAAGGAAACAATCAATAGACGAAAGAGACAACCTACAGAATGAGAAAAAATTTTTACCAGCTAGTCTTCTACCAGGACTAGTACCTAGAATATACAAAAAATTCAAAAGGATCAGCCCACTTAAAATGAAAAACCCAATCAAAAAAAGGTAGCTGAAATGAACAGACCCTTCTCAGAAGTATGAGTGGCCAGTAAACACAGGAAAAAATGCTCAACACCTCTGGCCATTAGAGAAATGTAATATCTTACTCCAGAAAGAATGACTGTCATCAGACAATCAGACAGTAGCAAATGCTGGGGAGCCTTCTGCATTGGTGGTGGGAATGCAAACTTGTACAACCACTATGGAAATAAGATTCCTAAAAAAATGAAAAGCAGAAATTCCGTTCAATCGAGTCTATTGCCTTCCTTCGTTACCTTCCCAAAGGAGTTAGACATCATACCACAGTGATACATGTAAACACATTTATAGCGGCACAACTTTTAATGGCTAAATCTTGGAAGTGGCCTATATATTCAACAGCGTTGAATGGATGAAGAAAATGCGGTGTCTATACACTGTGGAGCTCTGTGCCACTTAAAAAAGGTTAAATTTGAGTCTCTTTTAGGGAAATGGACCACAGTGTCTGGAGACCATAATGCTGTGTGGAATAAATTAGACACACAAGCATAAATACTGCATAACTTAATACGAGAAACTCTAAGTACAAATAATTTAGAAAACAAAGTGAAAAAAAAAGGCAAGAGGAAACAAAGATATTGCAAATGGGAAGATCTAGAAATGGAGGGAGGTTGCAAGGATGGGAGGGAAAGGGGGAGAAAAGAATCTATTTGTTAAATACATGTACCTACTCCCAACGACATTATGTCCTGCAAATGTGTACTAATAAAATATATTAAAACCTCAAAATATTATTTCTCAAAGTGTGTTTCCATGAGATATTTGCCTGGCAAGCTATTCTGTAAGCTGATGACTTGGGGAAGGGGTGTCGGTGGTGTAGAAACATCTTAAAGGCATTTAAGAATCCCAAAGGGACCCTGTCTTTATTTTTATTAAACTCAATGTTTTCCATATTTATTTGTCAGTGGGCTCCCCATCTTCCCTGTCCCTCTTTTCTACCACAAACACTAGCATCATAGCACAGTGCTCAGCGGAACACACCCATGTCTCCTCATGCCATGAGAAGACTCTTCCACACCCATTTCATCTTCATATTATTCCGGAGCCTGCGTGGCAACTTGAGATAAACACACTCAGTTGTTATATGAATTAATGAATGAATGGAAATTTTTGCCCTGCTAATGACAGGTCAGTAGTGTTGTCCAATGTTATCTGTGTTTTTTTTCTTTTTTCTGCACAACAGTGTCGTTCTTGGCCAGATAATAGCTGCTGTCCTTGTCCAAAGATAACTAGACCATAAGGAACACACATTTGCTGAAAAACACTCTAATTATGTGAAGAGTTTAGTATCAGAAAGACCAACACTGGGTGAATCTTATAATTTAAGGGAGATTATTCAGGTAGTCACTAATTATTTTCACATACTACATTTTGATTTTGTACAGCTTGGCTGATATAACCCCTCCTAATTAAAGTTCTTTGCTTGTGAAATTTACTGAAACAGATCTCATAAAGCGATTACAATCCACTGTTCCAGTGAATTTGTAATTACTGAGTATTAGCCATGTCTCAGAAGGAATCTGTGTATTGTTTATGTACCTGATGCTACTGTGGAGGGAAAAGCCAAGGAGATAAAATTATTATTATTATTTTTTTAAAACTGGGCAGATTGTTGTTTTGCAAACCTACAACTGGGGGGACATTTAAGAGGAGCATTTGTTACATAAAAACCCTGTGCTTGCCTTTGCATATAAATAAGCCTCACATAACTCTCCAGTTTGTCATGTACTGGGTTAGGCGCCATGGGGCATACAGTCATACCTAAGATCCACTCCCTGAATGCGTGCTCAGATCTAAGGCCTGTAGGAAAATAATAATGATGCTAATAATTCCAGGCTGGGTGTGAATCCTGGAAGAGAAGCGCACACCCTGGAACATACACCGGATTGTCTTCAGAGTGGAGATGTAGCTTGCTTGGGAAGTGCAGCTCTCCTACAGTTGCACCTCGTGACCTGGTGCAGACAGGGTGCTTGGCTACCATTGCTTGTGAAATTTACCAATGGGTTGTGAATTGTAGTGGCTTCGTGAATGAAGATCCTTTATGCTAAGGATCTGGGGTCAGTGAACTTTCTCTGTAAAGGATCACATGGTAGATTCTCTGGACTTTGTGGTCGTTGATTGTTCTAAGCACTTTTCTCTGCCTTCTAGAGCAAAAGCAGCCACAGGCAGAATGTGAATGAGTTGGCCTGGCTGCCTTCCAATAAATGTTTTATAAAAACACACAGCAGGTCAGAACTGGTCCAAAGGCCATAGTTTTCAGACCCCTAGGAGAAAGCAGTATTTTCTGAACTTCAGACATCCATACTCAACTGTCATGGTTTGTGTCTAGGTGTCCTCCTTAAAGCCTCATGCAGTCACTGGGGCAGGCTTCTAGAGTTTGTGATTAATTCATGATCCAATGCTGGGATTATGGGTGTGGGGGCTACATCAGGCCTGGGGCGGACAGCCTGAATACCATACGAGGAAGGGAGAGGGGCTTGCTAGCTGCTACAGCCACTGCTCCTCCCTTTGCTCTTTGTTGTTTTTCTGCTGCCATGAGCTGCTGCCCTCTTCCATGCATTATTCTGCCTTGGAGCCAGCTGAGTAAGGACTGAAACCTCCACTAACTGTGAGCCAAAGAAACCTTTCCTTCCTTCATTTTGGGTGTGTTGAGTATTTTGTTCCAGCAACGAGAGAAAAGTAACCAAGACACCAACTTTCAAGATTTGTGTCATAATGCTTGTTCCACCATAGGGCGCTGGTAGCAGTTTTTGTCACAGCTGTACTATTAACTACTAGATACTTTCTAAAAAAACTTAAATAGATTTATTTAACTAATTAATTTAGTTCATTGCACTGGTGATGGAAAGCAGGGCTTTGTGCATACTAGGCAAGTACTCCGACACAGAGCTCCCTCCCCTAGTCCCTAGCCTAGTGCATTTATTTATAGGTACTAGTACCGCTAAGCTATATCCATGGTCCCAAGTAAATTTTAACTATATCATTCACCACAAAATGAAGGTATTCCTAAAAATAGAAAAGAAATATTAAAAACCAAACTGAAATGACTGAAATCTACTAGATTTTGTTGCTTGTGGAAGGTCTGGAAGCTGAGGTCTGCTTTCGTTATAAAGCAGGCGTAAGTGGGGCTAGATAGAGTGCATGGATGAGGCTCTGGGTTCAGTTTTCAGCATGGAAAGAAAAAAAAATGCAAGCCTTATATTGGAGCCTTTGTTCTTTATGATGGGACGCACAGGAATATTCCTGTGTGCAGCCATTCAGTTTCAGTCCGTGGATTTTTGCAGAGCGTTCCTGTGATTGCAGATCCTGATGCCATGGGTGGGGCTTGTTGATCAGAGAGGCTGGTCATTGTTGTCAATGTAGCACTGTTCACACAGATTGCTACTGTCATCAGTTTACCTTTCTGTGTGTTTTTTTTTTTTTTTTGTATTTAGGACAGGGTGTACAAGGTCTCACTGTGTAGATCGGACTTGTAGTGATCCTCCTGTTTACAGCTTCCCAAGTGCTGGGATTATAGGTGCGGGCCACCACACTCAGTCTCAATCACCATCTCAGTGTGCCCCGGGGGCGGGGCTAGCACAGCAGGCCAGGGGGGTCGAACTCCAAGCCCCTGCATCTGCCTAAGCAGGCGCTTTAATCTGCTGAGCTATTTGGCCGGCCCTTCCCTTTCTGTTTTAATTGTTAAACTTTTTGTTCTGGATATTTGTAAATTCACACATGGTTGTAATAAATAATACAGAGAGACCTCAGGTACCTTTTAGTTGCTTTTCTCCTCCAGGGTCATGTCTTGCAAAACTATAGCACAATCAGGATATTGATATTGATGCAATCCACAGGTACTTAGATTTCCTCAGTTTACAATGTACATTTCATTCAATGCCATTTTATCCATGTGTAGGTTCCATAATCAAGAAAGAAGAATTCCATTTCTAAAGACTGTCTTGTATTTTCCTTTTATAACCTCTCCATCTGCTGCCTTTTCTCCTTTCTTCCCTCCAGGCCCCAGCCCCTGGAAAACATTAATCTGTTATCCAACTTCAAAAACTTTGATTCGGAATGTTACATAAATGAAGTTGTGTAATATATAATTCTGGGAGTTTTTCGCCTGCTTTCCATCCACATTTGTATCACTAGTTACTTTTTGTTGCTGAATAATATTCCGTGGTGTGACTGTGCCAGTTCATTTAACCATTTATTCATTGATAGCCATTTGGGTTGTTTCCAGTTTTGAGTTATTCTTAGTTAAACTATTATGAATATTAATATGCAAGATTTGGTTGTATTTGAAACATTTATTTCTCTGGGATAAGTGTCTAGAAGTACAAATGCTGGCTCTATAGCAATTATATATTTAGTTTAGAAATTGCCAAAATCTTTTCTTGAGTGGTTATTCCCAGTGTCATTTTAAGAGTGACCTAGTTTTGTGGGCCAGGGAGATAGTTCAGCAGTTCACTGCCTTCCTGGCAAGCACAAGGTCCCAAGTTCGGTCCCTGGTGCTGAAAAAAAAAATGACCCAGTTTGTGTTTATCCTTAACAGATTTGGGATTGGCCCCACTTTTTTTTTTTTTTTTTTTTTAGCTATTTTGATAGATGTGTAGTGATATTTCATTATGGTTTTAATTTGCATATCTTTAATGGAAAAGGATGCTGAACATCTTTTCGTGTGGTTATTTGCCATCTGTATTTCCTCTTAGGTGAAATATCTTTTTGTGTCGGGTTTTTTTTTTTTTTTTTTTTTTTTGAGGAACTGGGGGTTGAACTCAGGCCCTTGGGCTTACCAGGGAAACGCTTATTCCACTGAGCCATCTCCCTGGCCCCTTTTTGTGTCTTTTGACCATATGCTAATTAAATAGTTTCCTTACTATTGTGTTGTAACTTTTTTTTTAAACAATTGCTTTATTGAGGTGTCTGTAATTCTCATGCCATGAGATTTTTAATACTCTATGAATTATGTCTCCATAAAGTGATTTGTAGTGAAATCACACAGTGATACAACAGTAATGACGAGATTCCAGAGCATCTGCCTCTCTCTCCGAAAGAAACTTCCTGCCATCACTGTCCCACCCCAGTCCCCTTAGCTCCTGGCAGCTACTCACCTACTTTCTTCCTCTGTAGGTTTGCATGTTCTGGGCCTCTTACAAATGCAAGCATATGATATGGGGCCTTTGGTTTTTGGCTTTGTTTATGTAACAAACTGTTTTCAGAGTTCATGTTGTAGCCCGTATCAGTATTTTGATCCTTGTGCGTGGCCAAATGTTCCATTGTGTGAATATGTCACATTTTAAAAATCCATCCACCAATTGTTGGACAGTTTGGGCTGTTTCCAATTTGAGGCTGTTATGCATCGTATTGCTATTAACATTTGTGTGCAGAATTTTGTGTGGACAGTTTTTAACTTTTCTGGGTATATACCTAAAAATGGAATTGCTGTGTTCTATGGAAACTGTTTAGCCTTTTAAGGCACTGCCAGACTATTTTCCATAGTAGGTGTACCATTTTGCATGCCCAGAAGCCATGTGTAAAGGTTCTGATTTCTCCACTTTCTCACCAACACTTGTTATTGTCTTTCTTTTTTATTATGCCTCTACTAGTGAGTATCATTATGATTTGATTACTGTACAGTTTTGGAGGTCTCCTTATCTTTCTATCAATATTGGGCTGTGGAGATAGCTCAGCAGTCGAAGCACCTGCCAGGCAAGCAGAAAGACCCAGGTTCAATCCCCAGTACCACATGCTGTGCCAGCCGTGGAGCCAGGCATAGTGGTGCACGCCTATAATCCAGTGCTGAGGTGTCTGAGACAGGAGGATCACTATGAGTCTGAGCTGCACAGTGAGACCCTGTAACAAAAGATTAACTGTCAATGTTTCATGTAAGGATTATGTTTCTGACATTAAGTATGAGAATGCTTGCTTCAGCTGTGCCTTTTGCACCAACCTTTGCTCAAATATCCCTCTTCAACAAGCCCTTAGGACCCAATTATGTTGAGTAATTCACCATAGTCAGAGTCTTTCCTCCAATCAAGGACAGCTATGGTGAATGGATTGAGAGCTAGGGAAAAAGGAAGAAAAGGACCCTATCTGGACAGCACTATTTATTTCCTTGGCACCAAGAAGATGTGTTCTCACTCTTGTACCATTCCTGTTTTTCTTTCAGACCCTAGAGGAGGAGCTATTTTGGAACAACGAGGAGAGCCCAGCTTTCAAGGAGTTCTTGGACCTGCTGGGGGACACAATCACACTGCAGGACTTTAAAGGGTGAGTTTTAGCAAGCGATGGCTGTGGCTCCATGGGTGAGGCGCTATAGCAAGGGCCAGTGGCAGAGAGTTCAGTCCTCAAGGAGGGCTTTGAGAATTCAAAACACATACATGGCATATAGGACTGTTTTTCAGTGTCTGATCAGCATTTCCTTACCGGCATTCCTGAAGAATCAGTGGTCCAGGGCATAATCCAACATGGCAGGTTGTCTGAAAGACATTGGCATTTAGCCTGCAGACTCTCGATGAGATTTCTCCTCCTGAGATTTGCCTTCCTAATTACGTTTGGCTCAGGCTCAGAGTAAAATGAGTCTACTTTCTGTCCCACTCACCTGCCAGGCAAAAGAGAACCTTATGTAGTTTGGAAGGAAATGACCTAATTTAGATAATACACAAGAAATGGGTAATTAAGAGTTCATGCAAATATAATGACCCCATAGGCAGGAATTCATGCAGCAGTCTGTTTTTCTTTAAGTGGACAGAAAGATAGAATATTGGGGCCATTTTGAGCTCTAGCACTGAAGGAAAAAGAGTGGAAAAAATGAGAGAATATTGGGGTGATCACTTAGAGGGCTTTGGCTCTTGGTTTGACTTCGGATCTGACTTGCCCCATGTGGCTGGCTCATGGCTGCTGTCCCTGGAATTCTCACCATCTCCTTCGCAACTTTGAGAGCTCACGTAAGAGGAGTTAGCATTATGTGTAAAAGTACCTAACCCAGCTGGGCATGGTGGTACATGCCTGCCATCCCTGCACTCTAGAAGACTAAGGCAAGAGGATGGAAAGTCTGAGCCCAGCCTGGGTGACTTAGTGGGACCTTGTATCAAAGGGTTGAGGCATGGGAGGAGTAGCTCAGTGTGAAGGCCTTGGCTTCAATCCCGGTACTGTGGGAAAAAAAAAAAAAAGTGCCTAACCTAGTTGCCTGGTAGGCAGTAGGTGTCAGTAATCACTTTCTCCCTCTGCTTCCTTCTCTCTCCTGCTTCCTTATCCTTTCTCCTTTCTCCTTTGCTCCTATCCTGTCCTCTCTTCCAAGTTACCACTGCTGTCTATAGAGTCAGTTGTACTTGGATTAAAATCCCTGCTTGGTCACTTACTGGCCCAACAGTTTTGGATAACTTTGCCTCAACTGGCCTACATTTTCTCATCTGTATAAAAGGAGATAAAAGATAATACTGAGCCCCAAAAGATGGTTAGAGGATTAAGATAGATTACGCACATGAAGCACTTCTGCTGGTGTCACGCATTGGTCTTTGTCATTGTGATCATTCTTGTTTTACTGTCATTGATTGACTTCAAGATGCCATCATTTGTAAGATGCATCTCAACTTGGGTGACATTAGAATGTGAAAAGTGTTGATGTTAGGATAGATAAAATATAGTCCATTCATCCCAGAGATTATGTAATCCAATCCTTTTATGCTATAGAGGAAGGACACCAAAGCCAAGAGAATTTAAGGGCCACAACCAAGGTCCTGTGCTGACTCAGGACCAGAAGCAGGGGTAGCTCCTGGAGTACCTGGCTGCCCATCCCATATCCTCTGTGCCATGCTGGGCTGAGCATGCTCCAGGCATGTGTTAAATGCTGGCATTCTGACATCCAGGATCCATCTTATTTCACTCCTCTTCTATAGCACTGGGCATTGAACCCGGGGCCTCCCATTTGCTAAGCTAGAGCTCTAGCACCAAGCAATGTTCCCAGCCCTTTTATGTTTTATTTTAAAATAGAGTCGCACAGACTGGCTTCAAACTTGCCATCCTTCTGCTCTGTCCTCCCAAATAGCTGGGATTATGGGTGTGTGGCACCATGCCGATCTATTTCATTTTCTGGAAGGAATCAGCATCTGCCTTTTCTTGGTCTTGCTGAAGACTGTGGTTGGGGGCTGGTGGCTGCGTCTCTGTAAAGGCAGAAAGGATGGATCCTGGAGGCCTCACCAGTTTTTTAGTGCTTTTATTTCTTGCCTGTGAGGAAGCACCTCCCCCAATACTCCACCTCAGTGCTGCTACAGTTAGGCCTCCACAGCAGGGACTAGCTGGGTGAAAGCAAAGCATCTGTCACCTGCCTGCCTGCCTTCAGGTACCCTGTGGGGCTCTCCAGTGTCTGGCAGGGTGGCTGGTTTCTCTGGCCATGGACAAGGCCTTGTAGAGAGCAAATGCCCAGGACCAGCTTGGGGAGTCACTGGCACATGAAGGGGCATCTGTCAGGAAAACCACATGACTGGTGGTATAGGGAACACAGGTGAGGCTTGAAGTAGAGGTTCTGCCTTTGACTCTGAAGAATGCCAGCTCCATAGCTAGGGCGCCAGGGCTGGTCTGCCCAGAACTCACTTCCTGCCTTCCCCATCTTGTGTTCTTGCCTGCTCTCAGCTCTGCTCTGTCCTGTCTTCCACCGCCTGCCGCACATCCCTCGAGAAGGTGCTACCATATTGCCCACTCCCCCTTACTCTTTCTCTCCTTGCTCCTGCCTAGTTTCCGAGGAGGCCTGGATGTGACCCATGGACAGACAGGGGTGGAGTCCGTGTACACTACATTTCGGGACCGGGAGATCATGTTTCATGTCTCTACCAAGCTGCCCTTCACTGAGGGCGATGCCCAGCAGGTAACCTGGTTGTGGGTGTTTTGGGAGCCTGGGGTTGGCAGGTGTAGCACTCCGGGACAGGGTGGAGCACACACTGAATAGGGCTCTGCCTCATTCGCACTTTGACCTTGGGAAACTGCAGCCCAGGGTGAGCAGTGAAAAGATGCCTTGAGGGCTGGGGTAGGGGTCTGTGGTAGGACACTTGCCTAGCATGCACGAGGCCCTGGGGTCCAGCTCAGCACCAAAAGAATAAAAACCACCTTGCTGTTACCAATTGATGAGGGCCTGAGCTGGGATGGGATCTAGGGGTGGAGAGTACATAGGGTGATGGTCAGGGTGCAAGACAGGGTTTATGGATGGAGCCTTGAAGCCATGGAACCATTTAGGGCTGTGTGATTCTGGGCAAAGTGGTTACCTTGTGGCCTCATTTTTCTTGTCTGTGGAATGGGGATATCAATACTTGTGTCAGCACTTGTTACAAGAGCTTCTACAATGAATGGGCGACATGTGGCTGGTTCCCATATAATAGCTGCTCCTGGGTCAGGCCACGAGTCATTTTGTCTCCCTGTGATTCAAGTGGCGTGAAGCTCTTATTGCAGGACAGTCCCCCACCCCCACCCCGCCGGTTGTCGCAGCCTCATCTCTGCCAGCGCCTGTCTGTTGGCAGGAACCGAGGCTGTCCCTGACCTGAGGACCCCGCATGGCTCCTGTGTCTGCTGCACCCCTGCTCTCTCCCCTATTTCGTCTTCCAGCCTTACACCATGCGTACTCCTGGGGAGGCCCAGGCTTTTCTGATCCTGGCAGCTGTGACGCTTCCTGCCTTTCTCCGCTTTTTGCCTCTTTCCTGTCTTTGGGAAAACAAGAGGGGCAAATGGCCTTTGCCCAAACTCTGACCTACTTGTTTCTGAAGAGGAGACGAGAGAGAGCAGAAGCATAAAACTGTAAATGCTGATTTACAGCTGACTTCTTAGGGGAAAAAGGAGACTGGCAAGCACAATGATGATTTGGCTCCTAAATAACTATTGTAGGTCTTAGAAACAAATCAGAGCAGGATCCCTTTTGTAGCCTGAAGTGGGTTTTCTCCCAATGGCTCACCTTTAGTCTCCGCCACCTCACTGTCCCCCTTACCTGCTGCCCCAGCACGTGGCTCATTCTCTCAGGGCCACTTCAGCCTGACCTATGTTAACTGGGAAGTATGCCTTGGCACAGAGCTTGGCTCTTGGCATGGACTGAATAAACATTTGCTTATTCAGAAATAAGGAGGATGTGTGTGCAGAAAGTGAGACGATCCTCATGAAGAGTGCCCAGTGGGGTGCTTACTGTACAGCAGATGCTTGGTGTGTGAGAAACTCAGCAGGAAAGAGCCAATGCTAGGGCTGCTTGCGGTGGGTGCTTAGTAGAGGAACAAATGCCCAGGCAGGAAGCCACCAGGACCTGGTGTGCAGGAGGGCTTTCACATTTAAAATCATAGCTGTGAACAGAATCACAGGATTCTCCATGCACAGTAGATGCTTGGTGGCTGAGGTTATGTGCAAAAGCTCCTGGTTCTGCTTGGGATAGTGAGTCAAGTCCAACCTGTCTTCCCCAGTCAGGTGACATGATCCTTTCTAAGCATGGCTCCTCTGTCCTTTGGTGGAACCATCCACCTCCTAGCTGCATCTTTGCTCATCCATATTCCCATCAGACTCCAGTATCCTCTTCCAGGAAGCCCTCTGAGCTGCTCTGATTTTGCCCTTCTCTTTGTTCCCAGAGCTGCCAGGTAGTTTATGTGTAGCAGCTGTCTTAGTGCCTGCTGGCTGGCAGCTTTGTTAGTGTTCTCAGGTGACTCCTCCTGTGTTTGTGTTCCTCTCAGATCAGTTACAGGCGCACTCAGGACAAGACCCAGTTCACCTTTTAAATATTTTCCTCAGGTCCTGAGTCAGCTTCCAGAGGAAGCTGTTGAATTCAGTGACATGCAACATGCTCACTAGCTGCTGCCTAACAACTTGGGCATCTTCTCCATTTTTTTCCTTCTTGGTAGCTTCTAAGGATTGAAAGAAGCAGCTCTCTGGAGATCTAGGTCTTAGAGTTCCAGGGTTTATATTCAAAGGCAATATAATGGGAGACTTTCCTGCACACATCTTTTCTATTTTCAGAATGTTCCTAACTAGATTGTAATAATAGGACATGTTTTGTTTAGCTACAGCGAAAGAGACACATTGGGAATGACATTGTGGCCATCATCTTCCAAGAAGAAAACACCCCATTTGTCCCAGATATGATTGCCTCCAATTTCTTACATGCCTACATAGTTGTGCAGGTGGAGAGCCCAGGCACAGAGATTCCATCCTACAAGGTAAGGAGGTCCCTTTGGAGGAAGCTGTGGGCCTAAGTACTGCCCCCACCTTGTGTGGTATTAAAGGATACTCGTCAACAGTTTTGGAGTTCCCATGAGTTGTGAGGTTCCTGGTATTTGGAGCTGTTCTCTTGGTAAAAAGCACTTTCCAAGGTTGTCTCATCTATCTTGCTGCCTCCAGGTTTGGTAGCATCTAGCTTGAGCATCCAGAAGTGCCAGGAGCCATAGGTAGACTCTGATGATGGCATTTGCTAGAGTAAGGCAGATCGGTAGGAGAGAAAGAAGAGAGAGTGGGATCAGGAAGGGGGGCAGGAGGAAGGGCAGGAGAAAACAAAGGGAAGAAAGACCAAGGGGAGTGTTTCTAGTCCAGAGAGGGGAAGAGGGCCTGGTAGACCCTAGCCCTGAGCAAGCCTATTGGTCTGGCTGTGCTAGACAGAGGAGAAATCTGTGTGAAGACTGCAGCGAGTTGAGGGAGGGATGCAGGCTTATGTTACTGTCCTGACCAGCGAGGTTCAGTTTTTCTGCCTACAACATGTGGGGAATAATTGACTAGGATGGAGAATAGTGATTAGTAAAGGTGGGGAAGAGTGTGGGAAGGGGCGGGTGGCTAAAAGGAGGTTGGATTTACTCAGTGGATGTGGTACACATGTGTGGAAATAGCACCCAGAACCCCATTAGTATGTATAACACGTGTGTTTCTTTTTAAAAGAAATAGAAACGGGGGAATATATATATATATATATATATATATATATATAGTGAGTTAGATAGTTTGCATGAAAGTGCTCATCAGATGAACTCATAGTCTCACTGCTTCTGATGAGCCAGACGCAGAGCCAGAGCATCCTCCTGTCCTGGCAGTGCCTGCCAGCCCATTCCTGATGGCTGGGCCCTAACCTTCTCTGACTCTTGTCCACCAGGGGCAACCCTGAGCTTTGGAGCAGCAGGTTTTCTGTGGCACTGTGGACTGAGGGACAGAGAACCAAGGGAGATAAGCTGAGGCAGGGTTTATAAGGCAAATATTAAGTAGCCGCTGGCCCCTTAAAGATAGGTACCAAATGCCGAATTTCTGTACTTCTTTTGTGTTGCCTGGGTAGAGGGGCCAGAATTGAAATTCTCAAAGGGCTTCCTGGTGCATAAATTGTTGGAAACTACCATTCTATGATTCTATAAGGGAAGAGAAATGAACCTGTTATTGCTAATGGGAGACAAGTAGGCCTGGAAATACTTCTTGGATAACAACTTAGGCCCAGGCTGATTCCTGGTGTTTTCTAAGTAATAATACTTCATGGCCATATTTAAATAACCATTTTGGTATTGTTTATTTATGTTACTCTTAAATGAGTGCAAACTTAGATGTTTTCCATACTATATCAAGTTTTAAGTGTGAGATTTAAAAAATAAAAACAAAAACCATCCCAACAAACCCCTCCTGTTGAGGTGAGCTGATTTCTTTGCACACCTATCTTTGTGTCCCTCTGGCATTGAACAGCCTTAGGGGTCACTGGGTTGGGCCAGCGTGGCCATTCACTTCATGGCTGTTTGGTTAATTCATTGGTAGGAGCGGCAAGTTTCCTCATCCATTGCCTCCTGTGTTCTATACATCATGCGGGGAAAGAAAGAAGGGACATATAGAATTGATCGATGGATCCTTGCTAACCTCAGAGAAGGGGCAGAGGAGCCAGCCACTGGGCAGCACAAATAGTCACCTTATTCTTTTAACAGTTTAGAGAGCTGGGAGTGCTTGTGCATGCTTGTAATCCCTGCACTCGGGAGGCTGGAGCATCGCCCTGAGTTTGAGGCCAGCCTGGCTATATAAATCATTCAAGGCCAGCCTGAACTACATAGTAAGACCCTGTCACAAAACAAAACAGTCCCCTCCCCAGCCCCCTAAAAAACAATATAAAAAGGAGCTACTGAGAAGGAACCCTGAAGTAAAGTGGGGTGATAGGAGGACTCTTAGGCCATGCCATGCTTGGCTTGCCTGATGATAGAATGAGGGTTCTTGTGCACATTTAGGGTTTGCCTTTTGTTCCTTAGAGGAAATGGATCTCAGCTAACTGGTCTCTGCAGTTTGCCAGGAGTTTAGCAGAGGGCTGACCCCATTTAGAGAAATAGCGGGGCTCCAAAAAGCACTACTCAGTTTTAGCTTTAATGCTGAAAATCTAGTCTGCCAAAGAAGCTGTGGTCTGGAGACTGGGGCAAAGAATTGTCCTCAGAGAGGTGATGAGGAGCAGCAGAGCAGCGCTGAGTCCTCAGGACATGGGATCTTGGCCTTGTACCCCACCTGGCAGGCAGGCACCTGGGGAGGGGCAGAGCAGCAGTGGGCAGCATTTGAGACCAGCCTTCAAAGGCATCTCCCAAGTGCCCCACCCCAGCAGTATCCTAGGTGATCACGTGAAGGCTTGAGAAGGATCTGGTCAAATCCCTCAGGGATCCCAGTGAAAGCAGACCTTAGCACACCAACTTTAAGCTAGGATTTCCCCAGGGCTGAGCTGGGTCAGAGAACAACAGAAAGGAGAGATGGGGATGGAATCTGTAGTGAAGGGCCTTAGACAGCCCAGTCCTAACCCTACCTCTGACCTTCTGCGACCCCGAGGACCCAGTTCCTTCCCTCTCAGGGCCTCAGTTTCTGTGGGTGTGAAATGAGGAAGCTAGCAGGGATTACCCGTGTGCTCCTTCCAGCCTGACATCTTGCTGAGGGGGAAGGAAGAGTTGAGACAGAGTGTTGTGTGCACGCAGGTAATTGTGAACTGGTTTGGGGGCCGTGCTGTATCTTAGGTGCTTTTTAAAGTGCAGATCAGCAGGGAATGTTAACAAGGTGATGGGTTTTGTCCCTTGCTTGAGCTGGGCACTGTTAGAAGCACAGTCTTCTTGAATCCTCACAGCCCTGGTGAGCCCTGTTGTTACAGAGAGGACATTGAATCTGAGAGCTTAGGTCGTGGAAGGCATGAGGCCACAGAGCCAGGCAGCCTGGCAGCCATGCAGCTGGAATTCCTGCTCAGGTCAGCCCATGGCATCATGGGAGCAGGTGGTAAATGGGCTGTACAAACCCAGGTGTGCAGGAAATACCACATTAGATTGTTTCTCAAGTAGGAATTTAGTCCCTGTCTGGACCAGTTAGAAGAAAATTCAGTTGGTCCATCACTAGGACTCCTCCTTTCCCATCTTGGGGTTTCACCCTACCTTGTTCCCAAGGTCCTGCCAAGGTTTCAGGATTCTTCTGTGAAGCAGACTCATGGGGACAAGAGGGCCCTCCCACTTTTCACTGTAACTCCTGTGTCACTTAGACAACCCTCCGTGGTCCTCTGTCTTGATAGGCCACACCTGGACTTGGGGCCGCAGTCAGATTTCTAGCATTCCCCTCCCAGGCACATCCTCAGGGCCCCATGCCCAAGTTCCTTCCGCTTCCCGGCCAATAAGATGTTCTTCCTGAAGAGCACCTGCTGCCAACGCTCCCTCTGAGTCCTTTCTGGATTTAGAAACAGGAAGGTGGGGGGCTGTGTTAGGGCAACTTCTGCTTTCAGAAGCAATCTGAACATCCCCCAAAGGAAGGAGCAAAGGCCTGGCTGCCTCACTGGAACCGGGTCAGAAGGGGGAACAGGACAGGGGTGGAAGATGAATGGATATCATCTAGGAGTTGGCCCCAGGTCCCTGCATTCCTGATGAGCTGCTGCAGTGGGATCATCTGGCCAGAAGACTGCCTGGATTTAAGGGTGGCTCTGAAGCCACTTACCCTGTCGGCACAGCCCACTGTCATGCAGGCCTTAGGAGGGAGTGGGTGGGTGGAGGAAACAGCTGGGCACATTCCTGTCCTTTGTCCCAGGTGTCCCAGATGCCTGTGGTCATTGGCTCTTAGCAGCCCACCCCACTCCCAATTCTGGCTCCATGGGTAGAATTCTTGCCATGGGCCCTCAGTGCACAGTGGGTGGCGGAGGGGAACCGCATTCAGCAGCTGGAGCCCAGCCAGAAATCCCGTCAGCCAACACACACCATTTTCTGAGTCTGGGCACTGCAGTTTGCGCTGTGTAGACAGCCTTGAGCTTGGGGAGAGAAAGGCCGTATTGACCAACTCTCTCCCGCTTCCTCCCCTCTGGACCCTGGCAGGGCCTTGCCTTGGCTCTGCTCCAGAGGGGCTGCCTGCTCACCCGGTCTGGCAGGCTCTCTTCATTGCCCCACTTCACAGGCCAGGGAGGCTGGCAGCAGGCCAGGGCCTAGTCACGTCAGCAGCTGCTGGGGGAAGGGAGCGGGCAGTGTTCTGAGAACCTCGCAGCCTCATGGAGCAGATGAAGTGAGGGCACTTCCATACAGAGAGGAGGTGAGGTAGGGGCTGTGCCTAGCCTGGGTGACCCCCACAGGCAGCACCTCTCACTCCACCGCTCAGTCGTGCTGGCCCCTGCCTTGATGCCCCGCACCCTTACACCCCAGTCCAGACCCTGGAGCTCTGTTAGTCAAACCCAAGCCAGATTGGCCAACCCTGTATATGGGATGAGGCCCCTGGACACTGGTTCCCTGACTGTACAAAACCTCTCAGGAGCCCAGAGTTTTCCATGCAATTAGTATTTATTTTTTAAATGTTGGAAGTAAGACTGATGCGTGGTCAGGTTCAGAAGTCAGTGTAGTAGGGAAAGAACCCCAGAGCTGGAACAGGAGAGGCCTGCATTCTCTGTTCTCCTCTGTGGCAGTCACCTGCATGACTGTGTGGGCTCACTCTGTGGCTCTGGGCATCCATCTCCTCATCAGGAAATAAGGATGATCATAATCTTGTGCCTTCTCTGGGACTAACATCATGATCATATGAGGTAGTAAAATAGCCCCTGGGCAAGTGCACTGTGCCTTTACCAGCATCCTGGCTGTTTCTTGCCATCTTGCTTCTGGCCTCTAGGTAGGCAAAGGAGAGGATGCAGACAGTGCTATAGCAGCCAGCCCCACTTCCAGGAGCAGTGGCTCAGGGCCGGTGCCGGCGATGCTCACAGGGACGTTTTCCTTGGATTATGGGGAGCGGGTGGGGAAGAAGGTGAATAGATTTGCCACAAGAGGGGCATTTTCCTTCTGATCCACATGTGATTATTTCGTTTAGGTCTCTGTCACTGCAAGAGAAGATGTGCCTGCCTTTGGTCCCCCTCTGCCCAACCCCCCTATTTTCCAGAAGGTAAGAAACTTCTACTCCTCTCCCAAGACCGGAGGCTTCCATATTTAAATATAGTGTTTGGCTGGGAACATTAGGATGGCCCTTTGGCAGATTTTTTCTTTGGTGGGGAGGGGATCTCTTTGCTCTGTCTCTATACCTCTCCTCATGCTTCCAGTCTGGCCCAACAGAAAGGCCACTGTGGAGGGGTGTTTGAAGCTGGGTTGCCTTCCTGTGAAAGGAAGGATTTTAATGCCATGCCCCTCCATGGAGCCATGGGCAAATACTTCCTCTGGTCATGGAGATGCCACTATGGAGGGGTGATTTCTCAGGACCAGTGAAGCTTGGTTCCATGTTGGTGTATTAGCAGGGACCCCTGGCCTGGGTGAAAAATAACCAAGTGACAAAGGCTGTGCCTGGACTGCCTGTTCTGCCCTTCTGTTACTGTGGCTTATGCCTTTTGGCATAAGTAAAGGGTGGGAGAGTTCTGGGGTATCTTGTCTGTTGCAGGGCCCAGAGTTCAGGGAGTTTCTGCTCACCAAGCTCACCAATGCAGAGAATGCTTGCTGCAAGTCGGACAAGTTTGCTAAGCTGGAGGTGAGAGTGTGGGGGCTCTAGGTCTTCTTTTTCTAGAGTTTTCTAACCAGCCTCCCTTGGGGCTTGTTTCGGGGAGGGTTTTGCCTTGCTGATCCCTTGGCCCTGTGTTGATCATCCAGGTCTAGTTGACCATTCACCAACAATTCATTGAGTTCCACTGTGTGCCAAGCCTTGTTTTGTTCCCTAGCATATAGAATAAGTGAGATGATAGTAGAGTTCCCAGGCTAATGGAGGAGGCTTTATTGAAGAAGCAGTTTAATATAGCATTCCTGCCCTGGGTCATTATGGAGCCAATGCTGCTTAGAGGATAGTGTCTGCCTCTGCCTGGCAGGGGGAGACTGACAGTTCATTCAGGGAAGGCTTCTTGGAGGGTGTCTCAGTAACTGTTCATTCATTGCTGGGACAAAATATTCAACACACAAAATTAAGGAAGGAAAGGTTTGTTTAGCTTGTAGTATGTGGAGGTTTCAGTCCATATTCCACTGACTCCAAGGCAGAGTAGCACATGGCAGAGAGCAGCCATTGCTGGCTGCAGAAAACAGTGAAGAGCAAAGGGCAGGGCAGCAGCTGCAGCTTCTCTTGCCTCCTTATATTATAAGCAGGTTACCTTGCGGTGTACATGTAGAACTCACACTGTGTCCAATCCCTCCTTTTGTACAGCATGAGGTGTCAGCCAGTACAGAGGGGATGGGTTTTGATATGCTCAATCTTGATGTCCAGTGCAGCTTTTAGAAAGAAAGGATGGAGGAAGGTTATTTCCGGCATGGTAATAGCATGAACAGAGGCCAGACTGAATCAGAGATGGCTCCATGCGGGAGCTCCTGAGCATGTGTTATGGCCCAATAGAAGGCTTCACAGGGACCTGGAGGGCTGGAGGCTCAGATGCAGCAGGGGGCTTGGTGCAGATGAAGAAGGCCTATGAGTTGAAGGCCTTTACAGTTCTTAGGTGAGACAGTGTTTTGTGTGCTAGAAGGATTATTCAGCAATAGAGAGAACAGGTTGAAGGGGAGGAAAAGCAGGGAGGGTGGCCAGTTAGAAGCAATTAACAGGTGCCTAGGAGAGAAAATGAAGGCTTACAGGAGTTAAGATATGATCGACCCTGGGGACAAGTGGAATTTCAGGGAATTTGTGGACTTTTGGCTTGGGCTGTGGTGACCTGGAGATGGCTGGGGGACAGTTCTGTTAGCACCTGCTTTTCTGGGGTGTCTGCCAAGGCCCGGCTGCGGCAGTAGCTCTTGTTGGTCTGTGTGAATGGTGGTCCCTGGAGGCTGCATGCATGGCCTTGGACAGACATCTGGCTGCAAAAGCTGTGCATGTGGAGCTTGGGCAGAGAATGGTGTGGTGGGGGTGTATGCGTCTGCCCTGGGTAAAGCCGCGTGTGTTGGGGGATGACCCAAAAAGAAGGCGCAGAGGAATGAGAGCAGAGGGCCAGGCATAGAGCATTTGTACTAACAGCAGCATTTGTGAGCATGAAGTCCAGTCTGGCTCTGGGTCTGCACTGTAGCAGAGATGTGGTAGGCAAGGAGGTGCATCTCTGCTGTCAGCACTAGCTTCTTTACTTCTACCCTCTTCCCTTCTAGGACCGGACCAGGGCTGCCCTCCTGGACAACCTTCATGATGACCTGCACATGCACACACAGGCCATGCTAGGCCTGGGCCCCGAGGAGGACAAGTTTGAGAATGGGGGTCATGGGGGCTTCCTGGAGTCTTTTAAGGTATGGATGTGGTAGTGATGGGTTGAGGGGGGTAGGACAAAGAAGGGAGGTGCCCTGAGGTCCCTGAGATCCCAAGCCTAGGCCAAGATAGGAGATGGGACTAGCAGGGACATCATAGGAGGGCCAGTCATAGGAGATGATGGGACTAGTAGGGACATCATAGGAGGGCCAGTCATAGGAGATGGGACTAGTAGGGACATCCCAGGTATTTGGAGAGGGCAGGGTGGTCAGGAGCATGAGAGCTTGGAACAACCAGCAGCATCTCTAGCATCCTCCACCTTCCTCCTTCTGGTCCAGAACTCTGATAAGCAGGGACCAGCAAGAGAGGAACCACAATGTCACTGCTATTGCTGCCTCTTTTCCATGGAGCCCAGGGCTGGGGGACAGGAACAAGGACAGAAGCCCTGGGGGTCCTCAGCAGCTCATATGGGATGCAGTAATTTATCCCACCTGGAAAGGTTCTGGTGACCTGGCTGTGTGGGTGCGTTAGAGCCACAGGCAAGTCCTTTTGGGGCTTTGCAAAGGTATTAAGAGAAACAGTGAGTGTCCTGTCCCTAAGTATTCATGAGGAGCATGGTCAGTGACAGACCTGGTGTGGGAGAGGACATTTGTCATGAGCTGGCTGAGTGCTTGTTGGTTCCACCGCACGTATATCCAGCGTCTGATTTGAATCTGGCAGTTGGCTGGGTGGTTATTTTATGTTATTTCCACTAACACATGCAGGAAGAGGCTGAGAGGCCACAGGATTTCTCAAGGCCTTAGGCCTTGTTTCAATCCAGGTTTGCAGATTCTTAGCTCAAAGTTCTCTGGATTGCCCATCAGAGAGTGGTTAATCAAGCTACCAGGTGGGGCCGTTGTGAGTAGGTTTAGGATTAGATCTTCCTGTTTTTGAATCCCAGCTCAGCATGGCCCCAGGCAAGGTCTTTAAAGTCTCTAAGCTACAGTTTTCTTGCTAATGACTTGGGGATGATAAATTTGCCTTCTGCCTCAGAGAATTCGCTGAAGTAGTGCCTGGAAAGTACATATTGCCTGCAAGGCAGTGAATGCTCCAAAGTGTTAGCTGTTATTGTATAAAGTGAGAATTTATACATTATCCTACTTTAAATCTCCCACTACCCTCAGTGTCCTATGGGGAAGGCTGTTATTATGGGTATAATACTCTTGGCATAATAATTCAGTCTTTTAATGATTATGGGCATAGTTTTACATGTGAAGAAACTAAAACTCAGAGTCTAAATAATTTGTCCCTAGTCACCCTGGAGACAGTTGAATTCAGGTCTTCCAGATTCCAGAGCTTGTGCTCTTAACAGCTATGTGATACTCCCTCCCAGTTTCTGACTCAGTTAAGATTCCACTCATGTTGGCCTGGGCCCAGAGAGGCCTGGTGTCAAGTCCTCATTGCCAGAGTGGATGGCTGAGAACAGGGCATGGCTCTAGTGGCCTCCTTGGAGCCAGCTCTTAAGATTACTTAGGAGGCTGAGATGGGGGAGCTGCTTGTCCAGGCTGATGGGGGATTCCTAGGGCATCTGTTCTAGTCCTGGTGAACAGTGGCATGCAGGGTGAAATAGAAGACATCTTTAGGGGATCAAAATACAAGAGGGATGAAGGAGAAAAGGAAGAGGGGAGGATGGCCAAGGTGAGAAGGGTAAATAGGAGACCTGGTGTAGGAAAATGGCTTGGGTATAAAGGAGGTTTTGGCCTCCGATGGAAGCTCCACCCCACTTCATATCAAGCATATCTTTTTTGGGGGGAGGTGCGGAATCAGGGATTGAACTCAGGCCCTTGCGCTTGCCAAGGAAGTGCTTATTCTACTGAGCCATCTCCTGGGCTCTTTTTTTCTTTTTTTCGTATCCAGCATATTGACTTGCTGAACATCCTACAGTAAATGTAATTTGTATAAAACTACTAGAGTTGAGTTGCATTGACTAGCGAACATAACAATCTTTGTACATATTTAATAAAGCATTTATTGCTTTTGAGTTTTGCATGTTTCATTTTGTATTTTGGAATTAATACCTTTTTCTTTTCAGTTTTTAAGTCTTTTTATAACTTGGAAAAGCTTGTAGGTTATGAATACTCTATCCATGATGTTCAGTGCATGTGGTATTCCAGCCACTAAAGGACAGTGGCCTGAAAGCATTTTTTTTTTTTTTTCTGAAAGGAGTGGCATTTGGCCTGTGTTGGACTCTAGCATGTGTGACATGCTCCTGAAGGGCTTTTCTAGAGAGGAGTTGCTTGAGGCTTTATCATAACCCATCTTGGAGCCAATAATCCAGGGAATTCTTCTTTTCAAACCTAAAATCTCATAACTGGAGGTTTAAGATAGGCCCATTTCTCCATTTGGCGGGCATACCAGCCTCCAAGGCCATGCTGTGGGGGGTGGCGAGGACTGTCACAGTCAGTCACACAGAGAAAGCCATCAGAGTGCTAGTGATTATGATCAGCTCTTTTCTCCTCCCAGCTGGGGAACACACGTTCTCTTGCCTCTGTACCTGTCAGAATTGCCTTCACATCTCCTGTGTGGCGAGACCTGAGATGGGGCAGGCCAGGTTCTGGCCCAGCTCAGGAAGCCACCTCTAGCTTTGTTTCTTCTTCATCTTCTCTTCATGGGCATCTTGTGTAGAGCTATTGGGCCAGAGTTTTTGACATTCCTTAGAGTTCACCCAGAAACCCACAGGGCTCCTCTTGAAGTGGTACCAGAAATGATTCTAGGAAGGAAACTTTTGCTTTTTTTCTCCTTCCTGTCAAAGTCCTTATCTCACAGGCAGCAGGGCAGATGATAGAGAATTCTGAGGGCTGAAAGCCATGGCAACCATCCATCTTTTCTCATCTCCTGAGACTGCTTATCTCCTTCCAAGGGGCCTGTGACCCTTTGTATCCCAAGGAGGAGGCTCTCCATGGCTCCTGGTTGTGCTGCCTGATACCTCATGCCATGTGGAGGACTTCCTCCCATTTCACCTAAGTTCCACAGGCTGTAATCAGAGTTTTTCCTCCATAAGACGTGGACCTGTTGGTTTGCCCATGTCTAGACCTGCTCTTCAGAGTGGTCTGCTTGTGGGGATTCTTGGGAAACTGCTGGTTGTACCAACACCTTTAAAGTTTGCATTTGCCATTAGATGATAATCTTAAAAATATATAGATCTTCAGTGATAAAGACTAAACTTTTGCTGTGGTGACTCATGATTAAAAGATGTTTGTATGGGATAAGTAGCTAGAGCTCATGGTGGATGTGGGTGTGTGTGTGGGGGTCTGTGGTCATCTTCTTGAGAGTTTTCTTTATAAAGGAGCTGTCAGTCGCTCATCTTTGGAAGGTATTGATCTCTAGAATATTGTTCTGAAATGCTGTTCTCAGCTCCTGCCAGCTGTTCACCAAGTTTTTACTGGTCTGTATGAAAAAGTGACAATGCATGTTGTATCCGTACAGTACGGTCATAAAGCACATGTGTACCATGTATTTAGAAACATTGAAGGTGCTCAGGTCTGTATTGACCTCATTATATAGGGATGGGAATGGAGGACAAGGACAAGGGAAGACAAAACTGGATAATTTCCAGCTATTATTACAGCAAACTGCATAATTTACCCCAGCCTTTGAGAGACTATGATAGTTGATGTGTTGATCCGACCTGACCCCTAGTGGCAGAAAAGGCCACAGACATCGCTGGCAGGTGGAGGCAACCCAAGCAGTGCCTGTGATGGTGGATAGAGTCCAGCAAGCTGGCAGAATCCCTAACCTTTGGCATCCTTGCTCCCTTCTTTTTCTCCTGAGACAGGGAGGTGTAGATCTGGAACGGCTCCACTGCCTTTGGGGTTGGAGTGCTAGTTGAGGCCTCGTACTTTATGCTGCTCAGAGTCATGGTCCGTGCGATTATAACTATCACCGTCTGGCTCATATTTGCCCTGCTAGAGTGCCAGACCTCATGTCCTCCCAGATTGGAGCATCTCAGCAGACAGGAAATTCACACCTTTGTCTTCAATAGTGCCTGCCGCCCTTACTTACTTGCCTGATTCTGATAGGCATGTCCCCTTTGGGGTCCATCTCCTTGAATTTCCTCCCTTGAGCTGAGTTTGTTAAATTGAGATGACTCAGAAACCCACTTGTAAGGAGATGAGTAGTGTGGTTGGTAAGGAAGAGAATTACTCCCTGCATGGTATTAACTGGTGCTCAAACTTGGGATGAAGATAAGGCAACATATGTAGGTAATGAGAAAGTGATGCTGTCTCCCTCATCTCATGTCCTCAGAGAAGAGCTTATTCAGAGGCAAACAGTAAGGTACGATGAGGGCTGGGAGACCATGGTGGCTGAGGAAGGCTGATGGAGCCAGGAGCTCCTTAAGTAAGCTAGGAGGACAGCAGAGTCTGAGGACAGCAAGAAACAGTCTTACAAAATAATTGAGTAGACTGGCTCAAGAAGTGTAGAAATTTAAGTGAGATTTCAGCTTGCTAACCAGAAAGGTCTGCTGCCAACCAATAGAGCAGCAGCCTCGAAGGCAGGGAGCATTCTATTCCTGGATGATGTGAGCAGAGGGCAGATGCAATTTCCAGGGAGAGTCAAGGGTCCAAGGACAGTCCCTGGGGCCACTGGACACCTCTTGCAGCCAGCACAGAGGCTTCATAAGCCTGTCTGTGCTCCTGTTTTTCTTTTCCATCACTATTACTCTCCTTTCTCTTCTTCCTGGCCCAGCTGCCAGTGCTTTGGTGCAGTTGCCCATTAGGTTGAAATGTGAAAGTGGGCAGCTTTAGCCACATCAGGTATTACTTTTAGAGCTGAGAGCTGTCACTTTGCTAACTAAGGTAGGGAGCAGGAGTCCTGACCCTGAGTGGGAAGGTCTCATGCCAGGTGTTGCATACACATTGTGTCCTGTCATCCTCCTGGCACCTTCTCCATCACCACCCTGTACAAACGTGTCTCAGAGGCTCACCTACTGAGCAATGAGAGGACTAGGATTCAGACCTTTCCTGTTTCCTCAATCAGCAGACAGCCATCATGCTCATTCCCAGAATTCCCCACTTTCTCCTCACACCTCACTGATTCTGACAACAGAACCAAGGGCATTTGAAGAGCTGTTGCCCTCCTTGACATCAGCCTCTGAGGTTCAGTTTTGAGGGGAGTCTTTGAAGCTTCCTGGTTTCTAGTCAACATTAATTCACTAGAGGTTTCTATTATAGTTTCAATCTGAATGATTTTTGGGGACTGCAGGAATCCTTTCATCTCAAGCCCAGGGTCCTAGATCACTCTCCATCTCTTACCTGCTTTGTGGCCTTGGGCCATCATTTATTTAACCTTTGAAACCTTTTCTTATCTCTCTTCTCTGTACCTCACCCTCAGTAAGGGCTCAGTAAGATCATGTCTGTGAAGCTCATCGGACTAGATACAACTCACAGGGTTTATTACATCCATTGAATCCATTCTGGGACAGAGACAGCGAGGACTTTATCAGAATGTAAGTGAAGAGTTGAAGGTAGAGCTGTGGCTGAATGGTCTTGATTTTATCCCTAGCACTGCAAACAACGAAAAGTTTCACTTTCATTTGAACTGTCACTTTTGATGATGATGGTGGTGATGGCAACACGTGAGGCGCCAGTGGTGTATAAAGATGCTGAGGTGGATGATGTTGTTCAGGGACACGCCAGTGTGCTGCCACATCTTTTGGCCCTCGGTTTTGCAGAGGTTATATGACTTTATAGTGCTTAGGCTGTGACAGGAATTGAATGCAGTTCCATAACATGGGACTCTGTTGCTAGGTGCTGTGTGGAATAAGTAGATAAGGCACAAAATCAGCACTGGAAGTGGAGCCCAACTGTTCTGTGATGAAGAATGGGGGAGAGTTGATGTCTTTCTAGGGACACATTTGACTCAGTGAGGAGGGGCCAGATGATAGCAGGGTACATGGATGGCAGACTCTGTGCCTCAGTCTCCACACCTTGTTTCAGGCGTTGCCATTTTACAGATGCTCTTCCTGAGTCTGCTTTTCTTGTCAGTGCAGAAGGGCAGGCAGGTTGTTCCCAAGGTGGGAGAGGTCCTGGTGTACTGGGTGAGTGTGGGGTCTAAGTCCAGGAAGGAAGGGACCAGGCTGTGACTCAGTCCTTCACGTCAGGGTCTTGAGAATACCATCCCTGATGGCTGCTGTGGGTTCGAGTGCATCTGTTTGGGAAATCATGGTGGAAGCCTCTTCCCAAGGCCTCCAACAGATATTCCCTCACATTCCACTGACCACACGCTGTATTAAGGGACAGCCTTAGGCTGAACATAGGTTATTCCTGTGTTGCACGGAGAATAGACCAGTTCTGCCAGCAAGGAGAGCCTGTGGCAAAGGGTGCTTATACATGGACCATTAATAATGTCTGTGTCCAGAAGTTCTTGCTCTTAGGGGCCCTGAACAGCTAATTAACACAGAGCATCCCCAAGAGGTGTTGGGTCTTATTTCACTGCTCAGGACTCTATCTTCTGTGCTTCTTGGGGGTAGGGTCACATCTTATGCTTCTTTGGCTTCTGGACTGAAGTTCTGGTTCCTGGCATGGGAAGCGTGTAACAAATGCTTGTTATTATTAGAAAGAATACCTGGATTTATTAGGTTTTTGCAGTGCACTGGGCTCACTGTCTCCTAACAGCATCATATGTATTGTCATGACAGTCCCATGGTGTAGACATCCTCCATCCTATTTCACAGATACATCTCAGAGAAACTAAGTAACCTCACCAGGGTACCTAGCTAGTGAGTAAGGGAGGAGAGACCCTAGGTAGGTCTCAATCTTGGCAGTGCAACCCTAAGGCTTTATTGCATTTGCTTACTAAGTTGCATGACTGTTGACCCTATTACTAGGTGATTGGATGACCAATGAGTGGTGGTAGAGTTTGGATAGAATCACTGGAGAGAACCTCTTCTTAGAATGCTAAAATTCAAAAGAGAGCAGGCACCATGTGTGTGTATGTGTGGGGGAGTCAGGCTCTTCTAGGACTTCATGTGGCAGGAGACCCTCCCTTAGTTGGAGCTGGGCTCTGCTGTACTGAAACCACTCTTCCTGTGGTCCTGTGCAGAGCTATATCACCTCATAAAACAGTCTGAGGGTATGTCTGTCACCCTAGGTCAGTTTCCACTATAGGTTCCATGATCTTGTGCTTTAGCTTTCTTCTCATCCTCTCATGTGGCAAACCTGCCCATGTTGGTGATCCTTTCCTGGATACTTCGTTGTTTTCCAGCTTTCCTCTTACTCTCTGGTGGTTCTAAGTGGGTACGCAGCTCCATGCACCAGAGTAACTCTAGGCCCTTGAGACCCTGCACCTGTGCCCAGTCTGAACACACATCTCCTCCTTCAGCAGCCATGCAGACCACAGCTTGGAATGGAAGTGTGTCTTTAGCCCCTATAGCCACAGGAGGGCTTGATGCAGATTTGATGCACGGATGTGCAGGAACTCCTGCAGTTTCACCAAGGGCAAATGTAGGCCCAGGTGTACAACGTGCACTTCACAATGAGTGCATAGCAGAAGAGGGCCCAGTATAGGCAGCTGAAAAGAAGTTTAGTTTTCTGAAAAGAAAGTCAATATGTAGTCCAGAGCCTGTTTAATTCCCATCTTGGACCTTGGTAGAATGCGTGATTCCCTTTTACAGAGGAGGAAGTTGATAGCTGGACCAGCGTCACTAGATCTACTGAGCCCCGTGCCTCACTTCCCTCATCTGTAGGGTGGCCCACCTAGTAGTAAACAGGGGCCTGGACCCTTCAGGCTCCTCCCTGATGTACTCCCTCACCAGAGCATGGGACACAATATGGGAAAACTCTAAACTCCAGTGACTGTGGCATGGGTTTCTGGGACTGTGCACGTGCTTGTTGCATGTGTGTGTATGTGTATGCACACATGCATGTATGAATGCACACATGCCAAGAACAGCATCCTCCAAGGGAACTGGGTGCTGATGCGTGGGGCCTTTGCACCCCTCTCTTCTCCCTGCAGAGGGCCATCCGTGTGCGCAGCCACTCCATGGAGACCGTGGTGGGCAGCCAGAGGAAGCTGCACAGTGGAGGCATCCCTGGAAGCCTCAGTGGGGGTATTGTTCACAACAGCATGGAAGTCACCAAAACTACCTTCTCGGTGAGTATAGCAGAGCCTTGGCTATCCTGGGAGGCCAGAGAAGGGTTCCCACAAAGCCTCTTTAGGAAGGGCCAGGCACCTTGAGTGGGGCAAGCTGGATGACAGGGAGAGAATGAGAAATTGGGAATCAGCTTCTAAGCTGGGATAATCTTTGGATACTCTGTCTCAGGTAGTACCTGGGGGTGGCTTTGTGATCCTGTGACTTTCTTTGACAACCCAGTCTCCATCCCTGCAAAGTGGTATGGGGTACGGTATCTTGCCCAGGGCTTTAGACTTATGACTGGGAGAAGGGTGCCCTTTCTTTGTTATTATTAATGGTGGCAGTAGCCACCTCAGTTTGCAGTTAACCAAGCAATGAGCTGAGTTACACATAGATAAGATCTTACCCAAATCCTGTCCCAGCTGCCTGAGGCAGGTACTAGAGGGATTAAGTAAATTGCCAACGGTCACCCAGCTAAGCTGAAGAGGTGAGATTTGAATGTAGGTCTGCCTGCTTCAAAGTTTATTCCCTGCATCACCACATGTACAGTTCCCAGAGAGAGATGCTGTGCGGGCTGTGAACTTGGCCTGACTGACTTGTATCATGTCCTGGACAGATGAGAGGACCATGAGAAATGGACTTGTGGATGGGAAAATTTCCTTTCCATCTTGTAATGATTCCATCATCTAACAATTCTTGTACAAAGGGCCTTGCACATTGGATTTGCCAGGTAGTTTTATGTCTGTTACCTTGTTTTTTCCTGAAGACTCATGATATGAATGAGTTAGACATTTATTTCCATTCTGCAGATGAAGAGGCCGAGGCCCAGAGAGTTTTGCCATTTGCTTTTGGTTGCACAGCGTGGCAGAAATTGGGGCCTAATGGACTTAAAGATAGATTCGGGCTCCCACTTTTCCTTCTTCCAACTTTCCCCACTCCACTGTACACCTGTGAGGCCAGGCAGCCAATCAAGCAGAAACCTCAGCTAGCTATTGGTGCATGTGGACCTGAACTAGGAAGCTCACTTCATGTCCTTATTGTGAGTCCTGCCTGGATCCACTTGTTCATGAGCAGTGGATGATGTATCTGAAGCTCTGGGTTCGTTGAGCCACATCACTCCAAGGTCTCTCTAGCTTTGTGATTCTTAGTCTGTGACCCCTGAATCATCATGACCTTCATAATAGGTGGGGCTCCCACATGGTGGCCCCAAAACCCAAGAATGTGGCCATTGTTGGATCATTACTGGGGCCAAGGGCTTGGCTTGAATAACTCAGGAGAAGAGTCTACCAGTGGCTTGAGTCTTGGGGTCTTGGTGCCTATTACATAGACCCCACCCTTCCCTGCTGTCTTGCTGTTTTCTGATTTCTCCTGAAGAAGAGGAGCCATCTGTAGACTGCAGCAGGGGAAAGGAAGGAGTTTGGGGTGTGTGTACTTACTTTGGTGGTTTTATTGGCAGCCTCCAGTGGCAGCAGCAACGGTGAAAAACCAGTCTCGGAGTCCCATCAAGCGGCGGTCGGGGCTCTTTCCTCGCTTGCACACAGGCTCTGAAGGCCAGGGGGACAGCCGGACACGATGGTAACTGAAGGGGCCTCTACTCCAGCCCAACTTGGAGTCTGTTGGCTCTCTGCACCTTGACAGCAGCCGAGTGCCCACGCTTGGGAAGAGCTTGGCTTGGCTTCAGGAGATGGCTTCCCTTTAACCCCAGTCTCACTTTAGGTGTGGCCTGACACTCAGTTCATTAATCACTGAGCCCAATCTGACTATTCTTCACATGGAGTTTCAAAGCTGTTCTTGCAGCATTTTTGACCTAGGCTAGAAACAGTGTTTGGGTTCTTGTCTTTTTTGGCCTTCTTTTAAAATGTTCCCTCAGATGTCCTTTTTTGCAGTACTGGGGAGTGAACTCAGGACTTTATGCATGTAAGGAAATAACTATACCACTAAGATACACCCTCAGATCCCAAAGACTCCGCTCCTGGAAGCCTTCCCTGACCCTATCAGACAGGGTTAATTGATTTTCTCTACTTCTAGAATGTTCTCTCTCTATATGTGTTTAGTAACTCTCATGTTACAATGTAATTTAACCTATTCTTGCTAATTGTCTTTCTGATCCTTTAGTTGTTGAGCCCATTTGTTCTTTAATTCAGCAGGCAACATTTATAAAGTGCCTGCCATATGCTGGGCATGCTGCTGAGTGCTCAGCAAGAGCTGCCAAAGCTACATGCCAGCCCTGTAGCTCACAGTCCTGTGAGGGAAAGGAGATGCTTAGGTGGACTTGCAAGTTGTGCCTATGGTGATGGTCTCATGTCTTGAGCTAGGCCACATGGGACAAGGAGTGAATGTATAGAGAAAGACAAGTGCTCTGTTTAGAACCTGTGCTGGGAGTCTCATGGGAGCTAGAGATGTCCAGCTCTTGAGTTTTGGACAGAGGTCTTGGCTGGAGGAGAGCTGGGCAGCACAGGCATACAGGTGCTATTTAAGAGAGATGAACCAATGAATGTGATCACTCGGGGAGGGTGTGTGGAAGCTCTAGCATGTGAGTGCGAGTGGAGGACAGAGAACTGGTGACAAAGATGCTGGGGCAGAAAGGAGTGGAGGAGAGGATGCAGAAGACGTCCTCTGTAGCTATGAGGACAGAAGTTCCTTTAGGGTCTGAGGTACAGGCAAGTCTAGCACAACCCAAAGCCTTGTGTGAGTTGAGGGTTGACAGTGAGGATGTCACTAGCAACCTCATCATGAAGTATATTGAGGCATTTAGCACCTCGAGGGTGGCTGTGATAAAAAGGACAACAGCAAGTGTTAGGGTATGAAGAGATTGGAGCCCTCGCTCATAGTTGGTGGGAATGTAAAACAATGCAAAGTTTCTTTGGAAAACAAGTGGCAGTTCTTCAGGAGGTTAGACAGTTATCATAGGATCCAGCAGTTCCACTCCTTGGTATGTACCTGAGAGAATTAGAAACAGTTGGCTGAGAAATGAGTACAGTAACATAATCAATACACATATCCATTGCAGCACTGTTCAGAATATCCCAGATTGGGGCCAATCTGAATATCTTATCACATGATGACTAGGTCAATAAAATATGGTCTATCCATAAAATGAAATAAAAAGGACTACAACATAGATGAACTTCAAAAACATTATGCTAGTGATAAAAGCTGGGTACAAAAACCATGACATACTGTATGATTCCATTTCTATGAAATGCCTGGACCAGGCAAATCCACAGAGACATAAAATAGGTCAGTGGTTGCCAGCGGGTGAAGAGGAGGAGGGATGGGCAGTGTTTTCAGATGGGACCGGGGTTTCTTCTAGGAGATCTAAAGATGTTCTAAAATTGGATTCTGGTGGTGGTTACACAATTCTGGGAATATACTGCAGACCACTTCATTGCCCATTTTAAATGAATGAGGTGGGTGGCATGTATATTTTATCTCAATAGTGCTATTTTACACAGTGCACTGAGGGAAGAGTGGTTGTGTCCCCAGCAAGTGGCACAGGGTAAACGGTCTTAGTTGAACTGCAAGAGAAGGGAATTCTTGGACTGTTTTGCTAAGAGCAGTCTTTGGCTCGCTGGCACTTAGGGCCACCTTGCCACGGGGAGCTCATATTATAGTTTATATGTGGGATGTCTCCAGAGTGCAGACAGACTGCCAGGAACCTTATAGGAATCTCTGTATTGGGCCATCTTCTGAGCAGGGCCCCTGCTCCCTGTAGGAACATTCACTCTTCCCAGTGGGGTCCTCTCTTGACCCAGGTGGGACAGTCAACTTGGGGGTAAGGGGAGACTTGGACTAGAAGCCGTCATGCCAGGGCTCCTGTGGGTAATTCTGAATTCTCCACCCTTGAACCTAGAGAGGTCCTTACCACAGGGAGCACAAAACCCTGTTGTTTACTGTAGTTTCAGGAGCTCATGTGGGAAAAGAAGTCTGAGCAGCTATAGTTAGCACAGAGCACTTGGACCCCATGCTCAGAACTCTGTCTCAGCCTGCAGCCCAGAGGCTTAGAGCTGATTCCGTGCTCATTCCTCGTTGTCCTCTCTCCCTCAGCGACAGTGCATCCAGCACCCCCAAGACTCCGGATGGCGCACACTCTTCTCAGGAGATAAAGTCTGAAACCTCATCCAATCCCAGCTCTCCAGAAATCTGCCCCAACAAAGAGAAGTAAGAGAGTGAGGGGGAGGGAAAGGCCATTTGGAGTCTGGGACGTTTGTTCTGCCTCCAGATAGGCTGATAGTGCCTACCTCAAGTCTCTGGAACACAAAGACTGGCAGGCAGGGGCACAGGGAGCCACTGTGGGCGGGCTCGGCTCTCTCCTGGGCCGTCCTGCTCTTGGTCTGGGGGGCCCTGGAGCTGAGGGAGGTGCTGGTGGCAAGTGACCAGGGTTTGCCTCTCTTCCCCTTCCTTGCAGGCCCTTCATAAAATTGAAGGAGAATGGCCGGGCCAACATCTCCCGCTCCTCTTCCAGCACCAGCAGCTTCAGCAGCACTGCAGGGGAGGGTGAGGCCATGGAGGAGTGTGACAGTGGGGTAAGTGTGCCTGTCCCACTTGGAAGTGCACTGGGCACCCGTCTGGCTACACTGTGTGCATTACAATAACAGTGTGGGCAAAGGCCTGCTCTGTCTGTGTGGATGAAAGGGAAGCACAGAAACAAGAGGTGGCTCAGGCAGCTGTAACCTCCCACCGGAGCAATGCATGAGGGCTCTCCCGGAGTGACATAAAGGCAGCAGTAGAAACAGGGCCAGGCTGGGCTATGTCTTTGCCATGGGGACCCTGACTAGAGAAGAAAGGGGTCGTTGTTTCATGGGCCTAGGGCCTGGGTCCAGGGCCCTTGCTGGAGGGGCAGAGGTTGAAGCCAGGGCTCAGTCAGTAGGAAGGAAAGCGCAGATCCAAGCGTAGAAGGGGGAGGCAGTGGTCACCAAGACCTGGGGGCCTCTCAGCCTGCTGGGAACGGGACTCCTGTGGTGTGCTGAGGGTGCCCTGGCCTCATTCACCCGGTATCTCTCCTCAGAGCAGCCAGCCATCCACGACCTCACCTTTCAAGCAGGATGTGTTTTTCTACAGTCAGTCTTCGAGCAGCGAGAGCCCTGGCCTGGGAGCAGCCGCCACGCCCATCATCATGAGCCGGAGTCCCACAGGTCAGTGGCACCTGGTGGTGTGCAAGATATAATTGGGAGGATGGAGCAGGTGCCCCTGGCATGCTGCGCTGATCATTTTCCCTTCATCCTGAGCAGCATTAGGCCCTTCAGTCGTGCCAGCTCGCTTCACCTATCTGTGAGCCTCAAGAGACCTGTGTTCTTCTCTTTATTCTACAAGTGGGGAAACTGATGCTCAGAGAATCAAGAACTTTAATGGAGATACTACAGGAGAGGAGTTGGGATTGTGTGTTTAGAAAGCTCTGCTGACTTCTCGCCCTCAATCATGCAGGGCCCCTCTGTTGTGGTGACGACCCTGACAATACAAGGATAAGAGGGAGCAGCATGCGGGAGTGCTGGAGGAGGCCAGGATGGAGTCCTCTGGAAGTGCACACAGCTCAGTATAGGCAGAGCTCCTGGGAAGATCTGAGGGAAGAGAGGCTAGAGAGGCCGCGGGCGCGCTGCTGGGAGGCCCCGGTGAGAAATGTGTTACTAGCCAAATTAGAGGGTCTTTAGTCTTGAAGATCCTTAAGTAAAAAAATGCTACCTGCAGGTGAGCAGGACCATTGAGCAGCTGTGTGCTAAGTTAGAAAGGATGAGCGGGGCAGTGGAGCAGGGAGGGACAGCAGAGGGGAACAGAGTGACACAGGCAGCTGGGGTCACAGGAGAGGATGTCAAGGGGTGAGAACCCACTTGGCTTTGTAGTGGTGATTCAGGAGTCTGGGCCTTTCCAGGTTCTGAGATCCTTGCAGCTGAGCAGAGTTGGAGGCACTAGCTGTGTGGTTGGCACTGTCCATCCAGGCAGGCACCATGGGTGCTGAGAAATCAAGGCTGTCGTTCTACTCTTGAGGAACACAGCATAGCATGGGGCAAGTGCGGGACTCTGGAGGCTGCGTCCTAACACTAGGTCTGCCACTCAGTGTCACATTGGGCAACTAACTGAGGCTCTCCTCTCTTGATCTCCCCTTCCCTTCCCTCTCCCCTCACTTTCCTTCCTCTCCTCTTCTCCTTTCCCTTTTCTCTTTTCTCCTCCCCTCCTCTCCTTTCCCTTCCTCCTCCCCTCTTCTCTTTTGCATATCGAACCCAGGGCCTTTGCACTGAGTTCGATATCCCAGCCCTTCTTAATTTTTATGCTGAGACAGGATCTTGCTGAGTTGCCTAATCTGGGCTCAAACTTGTGATCCTCCTGTCACAACCTTGCAGAGACCAGATTACAGGCGTGCATCCTAGTTGTCCATGCTCAGTTTATTACTGAACCTTTCTGTGCCTCAGTTTCTTCCAGCCAATAAATGAAGGGAGGGAACTAACAGTTTCTACCTCATAGGGTTGGTTTTGTGAAGGCTAACCAAGATTATGCTTATGGGAAGTATAACTATTAACCTAAGCATATTAAATAATTGGAATAAAACAATAATAGCATAATCAGCAGTTTTATATGGAGACATTCTTGCTCTCCGGGGACCTCTGGCAGTGTCTGAGGATGTTTTATTTTTCATGGCTGTGGAAGGGGGCTTCTACTGGTATCCAGGGGTAGAGTCTAAGTATGTTGCTAAACAACGTATCTGCTTTAACCCACAACGACAAATTCTCTGGCTCCAAATGGGATATAGGTTGAGAAACTCCAGTCTAAATGATGGTCACACAGTTGGGGCCTGTGGGCCATTAGAGTGGTGCCAGGCAGACTGCTTCTGGGGTTCTCACACTGAGGGGGGTGTTGGTGAAAAGGATGAGCAAGTCAAAGGGAAGATACAGGGGGAACATCAACAAAACCAAGAGGTCCTTTGCGTTAGAGCTTCCCAGATAATGGAACAATTGTCTGCTTCCTCTCGTTCAGTCCCCTGTGGTTGGGGAGCTGTGGAGCTATATTGTACTTCTGGCCACATCACTGAGAAGCCCAACTCTCTGAGCCCCACCCCCCCATCTGTAAAATGGGATAGTTGTGCCCATTTCTTGATTTTTAAAAACAAAGCTTAACTGAATATTGATGAAATGAATTCAAGAATCTGTGACCAAACCTAGTTCCTATGTGGAGCTAGACAAGTACCAAAGTAAATGAGGTTTTGAGTAAAGGGAGAGTTAGAGTTTGTGGCTTTGCTAAAGGTCACTCAGGAAAGAAGCGAGCCTGGAGTAAATATGGTAAACCTTGCCCAGTGTGTACTGCATCTCGTGGTGAGGTGCTTCTCACATCCCCCTTCCCTTTGTGTAGTATTTAGCCTTGTGGGTTGCTTTCTACCTCCAGTCTCAGGTATGCTGTGCTAGGTACTCACAGGGTCAGGGTGGGCCAGAGGAGAGGCAGATGGGGGTGGGTGGGAGGTGGCCTTAGAGGTCCTGACACCGAGGCTTTCCTAATCTTGGATGCCCCAGCATTGGTTATTTCACATCTGGGCCTCCTGGGTCTCTCAGGAAGGTGCCTGTAGTCTGGGGGAAGACCCTTGCTTTGAAGTATCAAGAGTACTAGTCAGTAGTCTCAAGTAGGACTGCACTGAGCTGCAGATGCCTTCACCCACGGGGATCCATAGAGCCAGTGGCCCTCCTGCCAAGAGTGTAATGGTAAAGGCTCAACAATGGGGCTCCTCTATTGAGGAGAACATCAGGAAGTGGAAAGATGTTCCCCGTTCCTGGATAGATAGAACCAGTATTGTCAAAATGGCCATATTCCCAGAAATGTTACACAAATTCAGTGTAGTCTCATTCAAAGCACCAGCAGTATACTTCGCAGATCTAGAGAGCAGCATCTAAAATAGCAGAAGTGATCTTGAGCAACAATAGCACAGCAGAAAGCATCATAATACCCGACTTCAAGCTATACTACAAAGCAATGGCAATAAAAATGATACTGGAACAAAAATAGACATGTGGATCAGTAGAATAGAAGAGAGAATGCAAAAACCTCCCCAGACACATTCAGCTATTTGATCTTTGACAAAGATGTCAAAATCTATGTTAGAGGAAAGACAGCCTGTTCAACAGATGGTTCTTGGAAAACTGGCTGTCTGCAGAAGGTTGAAGCAGAACCCATATCTTTTACCATGTACTAAACAAAGACCAAAATAGATTACAGATCTAAACATTAAAACAGAAACATTGAACCTACTCGAAGGTGAAATAGGTAAAATACTTCATAGATGTAAGAAAGGATTTTTACAAATAGAACTCCATTTGCACTAGAAATAACAGCAAGAACCAACAAAGGGGCTGGTGAGATAGGAAAGAAGTGTCTATTTGAGCTAAGCACCTGCTTTGGCAAGCCCAGGAACCAGGGTTCTATTCCTGGTCCCGCATGCCATGCTGGCCTCACCCCAGGGTGTGCTGAGATGGTGACTGAATCTGGGTGTGGTGGCGCATACCTGTAATCCTAGTGCTGGGAAGGCTGAAAACAGGAGGATCACTATGAATCCGAGCTGCATGGTGAGACCCTGTACCAAATACATAAAATGAAAAAACAAGTGAGCAAATAGGGACAGCAAATCAGCAAATGCTGTGCTTCTGCATAGAAAGGGAACCAGTTAGTAGAGTGAAGTGATAACCTACAGAATGAGAATATTTTTTGTCAGCTATTCTTCAGGCAGAAGACTAATGTCTAGATTATCCAAAGAACTAAAAAAACCATCTACAAAAACAGGCCAATTAAAACAAAAGATCCAATCAAGAAATAGGCAAGTAAAAACAAATAGACACTTCTCAGGAAAGAAGTACAAATGACCCACAAATACATAAAAAAAACTGTTCAACATCTCAGGCCATTAGGAAAGTACAAGTTAAAATAACTTAAGATTCTATCTCACATCAGAAAGAATGGCAGTCATGAAGAAGTCGAAGAGGAGCAAGTACTGGCATGGCTGCATTGTTGGTGGGAACGTAAACTAGCACAGCCCTTACAGAAATCAGTACAGAGATTTCTCAAAGAACTAAAATTAGAAATCCGTATGACCCAGCTACTGCCTTTTTAGGTATCTTCCCCAGAGCTAAAAAAGTCATCTTACGCGATACATGCATCCTAATGTTTATAGCAGCATGATTTATAATAGCTAAATCCCAGAAGCAGCTGGTATACCTATCAACAGACAAATGGATGAAGAAAAATGTGCTATCCATAGATAATTGCATACTACATGACTATAAAGGAGAGTAAATTTGAGATGTTCATAGGAAAATAGATTTGTCTGGAAAACATAGTGTTCTTTTAAAATTAGATTTTATTGGTACATTTTAGATATACATAATGATCACATTCATCAAAGAGAATTTGTACCTGTACATGATACAATGTTTTGTTCTCCAGTCCCCTATCCTCCCTTCAACCTTTCCACTCCTCCCCATTTATAAGGCTTTGTTGGAAAATATAACGTTAAGTGAAGTAAACCAGATACACAAGCTTAAATGTCATATGGTATCTCTCATTTGAGCAAGACAAAGTATAAACAAAGAACATAATAAAGGATAGAAATAGGGGATAGTTCTTTTGTAAATGAGGAGTCCAGTTGACCAGAGGTGAGGGGAGAGAGGTGTGGGATGGGGTAGTAAGAAGAATTAAGTGATGACATGTACAGGAAGCTACTCATCTCAATGAATGTAAATGCTATGTCTGATAAATATGAGTAAAAATAATGGAATGAAAGTGAGGAAAGAGGATTTAGAGAGAGAGAGAGAGAGAGAGAGAGAGAGAGAGAGAGAGAGAGAAGTAGGGTGGAAGGAGATCTTAAAAAGCAGAAATAGGGCTGGCCAAATAGCTTAGCAGATTAAAGCACCTGTAAGCAGGCGCAGGGGCAGGGGGTTCGAACCCCAGGTTTGCCGTGCCAGCCCCGCCCCTGGGGCACACCGAGCAGCAATCGAGACTGGGCTTGGTGGCATGCGCCTGTAATACCAGCACTTGGGAGGCTGTAAACAGGAGAATCACTATGAGTCCGATCTAGTAGAGAGACCCTGAACACCCTGTAGACCCTTCCCTAAAAAATACCAAAAAGAAAAGCAGAAATAAACTGTATTATGTGCATGTACCCATTCCCCAAGAATGTAAACCTCATGTACTGCAAACATATATTAATGAAACACAAATAATAAATCAGTAAAATATTTCTCATGATTAAAAGGGCTTCTCTGAGGGCTGGCAAGATAGCTCAGTGGACTAAGCACCTGCTTAGGCAAGTGCAGGGACGGGGGTTCCATGTCTGATACCACATGCCATGCTGGCCCTGCCCCCAGGCACACTGAGCCCACCACAGAAATAGAAAAGGGATGGGGTTGTAGCTCGGCACAAACAGCCTAGGTTTGATCCCCAGTAAAAATTAAAAAAATGTTGTGTCTGCAGCCATTACATTCTGAGCTACATCAAGACACTGACTTGGGGCTGGGAAGATAGCTCAGCAGTCTAAGTGCCTGTCTGGCAAGCACAACAACCTGCATTTGACCCTGGTACCACATACTGTGCTGGCCCCGCCCTGGGCCCACCAAGCAGGCCACCAAAATCGGGTGTGGTAGTGCGTGCCTATAATCCCAGTGCTAGGGAGGCTGAGACAGGAGGATCACTCTGAGTCCAACCTGCGTAGGGAGACCCTGTATCAAAGAAATAAGTAAGTAAATAAATAAATAATTTTTTAAAAGAGACTGAATGAATATTCCAGTATTTGAAAACTATTCTCCAATTCAGCAAAGAAGTCGCTCATATCACCCACACAGGAATAAAACTCTCTTAGTAAACACATTCATTTACATAAGTTACATTAAGCAGCATTCATGTTGGAACCACATTCGTGATCTGCAACCTTAAGCTGGCTGTGATACAACAGTTAAGAGAAATACCAACGGAAATGTCTTGTGGAAATCAGTTGGACATATGGGATTTACAATAAGGAATATTGTGTACTTTATCATTATTTGTAAACTCTTCTTCTGATTCATTATATTAGTAAAGTTTACAATCAGTGTGTGCCTGTGTATGGGCATATAGCAGAGGTGCCCTTTTATTTGTTTTTATTTTTTGTTTATGTATTTGGTATGCATTTTTGTGCAGTATGAGGTATCAAACGTAGGCTCTTTTTGCTGAGCTACATCCCCTTTCCTTTTTTATTTTTATCTTGAGTCTAGATCTTCCTAAGCTGCTAAATTGCCAAGACTGGGCAATTGAACCTGTGATCCTTCTGCCCCAGACTTCTTAGGATGGCAGGTGTGCACCACCACACCTGGCTGTACACAACATTTTGAAGTCTAATCCACATTATTTTTGCCATTTTTAAAAAATATATTTTTATTTTTATTTTTTAGTGTATTTGGTACAAGATTTCACTACACAGCTCAGACTCATAGTGATCTTCCTGTTTTCAGCCTTCCCAGCACTGGGATGACAGGCACGCACCACCATGCTCGGACTCCACACAGCTCAGTGCGTCCGAGGGCATGGCAGGCATGGAATGTAGTGCTGGGGATTGAACCCTGGTCCCTGCTCTTGCCTGAGCAGGCACTTAAGTCTGCCGAGCACACTGGCCCTTCACCATCATTTCTTAAGTTTGGACAACAAATTACAAGTCAAGCTCTGATTTGTAGCACTGGCAAATTTTTGTGGTGCAAATACTCCTATGATGGCTGATTTTAAGCTACCACCATGATATCCCTGGCAACATATATGCAGCCACTCTCATAGGGTATTTCTTTTGTCTGGATACAGCAGACAGAAGAGAATATGTAATAATAGTAAACAATAAATAATGAGAAAGTAAATTTGAGTATTATTTTCTTTGAATATAATCTTTCTACTTCTAAGCCTATCAATTTAATTTTTAAGAATGCCCTGTGGGTAGTAGCCAGCTTGCTACACTCCTAGTCTAGGCTAGCATACCAGGAAAAAGTGGAATGGCTTGATTCCCAACACCCTGTTCAGCTAGAACGACCTCTATAGATCCACCTCCTTTTCTTTCTTCTTTTTAATTATTAATTTTATTGAGAAATAAATAGCAATGAGACAGTTTCAAAACAGGATAGTGGACAGTTACAATAATTAATACATTGCATATTGTTATCTTCATAGTAGTTATTCATAGTACAAGATGCAGACATGATATCCTGTCCAAACACTATTAGTACAAATCTTCTCATTGAATTAAGAGAAAGTAGCTGTATATATATCCTATTTTGTATATACAGATACAAAATGGTCCTTCATTTATATCCCCCTTTTTCATTTAGGTGTGTGAATTCGGCAAAATAATCCAATATAGTCCAGTAGTCATAGTGGGTTATCCATAGGACTGTGCAGACCTCAAAAGTCATCTCTTTAATTGCTGGGCTCCAGACCTTGTTCCTTGCTCTAGCTGTGTTTTCTACCACCCTATTTTTTTCCATAATTTTATTGAGAAATAGCAATGAGACAGTTTCAAATCAAATTAGTAGGACAGTTTCAATAATTAACACATTGCATACTGTCTTCCTAGTGGTTATATGATGTACAAGATGCAGACATGATATCCTATTTACAAACACTATTAGAACAAATCCCTTTGTTCCTTGAATTAAGAGAATGTAGCTGTATATCTATCTTAACCATTTTGAATACACAGATACAAAATGGTCATTCATCTGTATCCCCTTTTTTTGTTCCATTGTTTAAGTGTTATAGGTGTGTGAACTCAGCAAAATATTCCAAAATAGTCCAGTAGTCCATAATAGTATTGGGTCTTCCGCATGACTGGCAATGTCTGAAGTTATTGACCTGAGTCCCCTACAGCTCAACATAACACCATGGCTTTACTTCTTATACTTCATTTTTATACTATTCTGCTGGATGGTTAAGACCAAGGTAAAGCAAGACCTATGTAACAAGAATTGTAGCTTTTGTATCTGATAAGGTCAGTCAAATTCCCTTAGGGTTTATCCTGAGACCCTGTATCTCAATTTAAAGATCCTTTGTGTCAGCCATGTGGATGACTCACAGCCATTGCTTGACCAGTTTGCTGTCTGTGAAAGCCTGAGAGAATGTTTTCTCTCCATGTGACTCTCCTTAGGCACACTCTACATCATTGATCAACTTTCCTCTTTGGCCCCATAATCTCCTTGATCAGAAAATTTGAGACACAACTGAGTTACATGATGTTACAGTACAGGTTCTCATATGTCCTGAGTCTTAACTGACCTTGGAAGGCTAGGGCCAAAATGTTGGCTTTCCTTGCAGCCCTCCTTTTTCTCTAATTTTGGTCTGCAAACTTAGGTTGTTAACCCTCCAGAAGAGAAGCTTATTGTTATTATTATACAACCTAGGTTGTTGAGCTTAACCTCACTATCTGTCTGAATATCAAAACATTTTAGGCATATCATGGAACAGGTATTTTTCATCAAGTATTGATATGTTAAACTATAAATCCCTACAGAATATGATGAAAAAAATTTTTAAAAATTAAAATATATTTTAAAAATAGGAATAAACAATTATACACGTTTACACATAAGTTTAGAAATCTAACCATGTACAGTATTGTAGCAGGACAGTCCTGTAACACTCCTTTTCCTGTCTCCTGCCTTCATTCACCACCCCCTTCCTTTTTAAACAAACATCTACCCAAGAGACAGCACGGCAGTGAACGGCGTGCCATGACAAACAGCACATATTCAGAAGATCTGAATGACAGGCACTCCAAGCGTGAACCTACCATTACAAATTGCCATCTTCAGTGCAGTTGCTTAGTTCACAGGCATCAGCATATATAGTTAGAGTGAGAATCCTTCCAATTAACTGCTAGATTCAAAAATCTTCTGAAGATTCTCAGGATCATTGCCTTACCCATCTTGTACATATAAATGCATGGCTTTGCCTCTGTCATGTTTTGTAGCTCTTTTCCTTGCTCTGTCTTCATTGTCTAGTCCTCACGTTCTTGCCTTCTTTTTAATTGTGTTATAACTTTCGGTTTGTATTTCTTCTTTTGAGTTCTTACACTAGGGAGACTATGCGATATTTACACGTGTGTCTGGTTTATTTCACTTATGAGTATATCTTCAAGTGGCATCCACTTCAATATGAAGGCTTCGAGTTTATCATTCTTTATAGCTGAGTAATAGTCCATTGCATAAAAATACCACATCTTTTTCATCCGTTCCTCAGGTGATGGGCATCTTGGTTGTTTCCAAGATTTGGCTACCACAAATTGTGCTGCTATAAACATAGGCACACATATATCATTATGATATGATGTTTTCAGATCCTCTGGGAAAATTCCCAGTAGGGGAATAGCTGGTTTGAATGGGATTTCTAGTTCTAGTTTTCTAAGGAGTCTCCACACTGATTTCCATGACGGTTGCATCAGTCTACATTCCTACCAGTGGTGGAGAAGGGTTCCTTTTTCCTCACAGCCTCTCCAACATTTGTTGTTGGTTGATTTCCTTATGATAGCCATTATTTGTGGGGTGAGATGATATCTCAGTGTTATTTTAATTTGCATTTCATGGATGGCTAGTGATGTAGAGCATTTTTCATATACTTATTTGCTTCTTTAATTTCATCCTCTGAGAAGTGTGTGTTCATCTCAGATGCCCATTTCTGGGCTGGGTGTTTAAATTTTGGGGCCCTAGTGTTTTTTAGTTCTTTATAAATACTAGAGAGCAGACTTTTGTCTGAGAGCTTATTTGTCAAGATTTTTTCCAAATTTGTGGGTTGTCTTTTCACATTGTTGGTAATTTCTTTTGACATGCAAAAACTTCTCAATAGAAGGAGGTCCCAGTCATTAATTCTTTGAAGTGTTGCCTGTGCAATTTTATTTTTGTTCATGAACTCTTTGCCTACCCGTATGTCTTCAAGAGTTCCTCCTATTTTCTCTTCCAGGAGATTTAGTGTTTCTGTTTTAGTGTTTAGATCTTTAATACATTTTAACTTTAGCTTAGTGCATGGTGATAGACCTGGGTCAAGTTTTAGTTTTCAGTAGGTAGAGAGCCAGTTTTTCCAGCACCATTTGTTAAAGAGGTTATCTTTCTTCCAGTGAGTATGTTTTGACCCTTTGTCAAAGATAAAGTGGCTGAGTGTGTTTATATGGGCTTCAACATCTTCTAATCTATTCCATTGATCCTCAGGTCTATTTTGTTGCCAGTACCATGCTGACCACCTCCTTTTCATGGGAATTCTTTTTCTCATAGATGGCAAAAGCAGAAATTCCCCGAGATCAAACCTGAAATTCCGCTTTGATAAGCTCAGCCACGCCAGCTCCAGTGGGGTAAGGAACCAGAGTGTGGGGACAGCTCCTTACCATATCCCCTCTGAGCAGCCTCCTTTCCTGAAAGCTTCAGGGGAAGTGCAACTCAGCTGTTACGTGAACGTCACCTGAGGGAAGTGGAGAGACTATAGCTCTGATCAGATCTGGGGTTGATGCTATCTGACCCTACATGGTGATGGCACCCACGTGGGGCCTACCAGCTACTTTGCCACATTTCTTACATCACAGCCTTGGGCACAATTATGCCCACATAGGAGTTATGAATTTCTGGCTTCCTGGGCCTTGTGCCCTTCTTGAGGTAATCATATTGTTGAGAGTTGAGTGCACAGAAGCCAGGTTGTCTGGTTATTTAAAACTCATAGATATTTCCTAAAACAGGGTCACTAATGTGAATGAAGAATTCTTCTCCTGTCCAAGGTGAGGTGAGTGAGTGCTTGTCCTGGGGTGGCCATGAGGTGAGAGCTTGGTACCAAGGGCCTCATAACCTGAGAGTGGCCAGAGAGACCCTGCCAGCTGAGGAGGTCCCCACAGTGTCTCAGCCTCTATGATAGTTCTCCCCATCTGCAAGGGCAGAACAGGCTGATGCTGTGGGTGTGATGGAAAGGGTTGCCCATGGAGTTAGGGGAGACTCATTACATAGGTCTGCTCCTACTGGTTGACCCTGCTTCCAGCAGGCAGAAGAGGCAGCCCTGGGCCCACCTCATTCTCTGAGGGAAGAGCTTCTCAGCTCGTTCCTGGCTTCTCTGCTCTCAGGAGGCCTTTCCCTCTCTTCTTGAGTCTTTGAACAAAGCTGTAGGCTGAAATGTGCCCTCCCTATATGCCAAGGGGTGCCCCTTCCCCCAGATACTGTGAGAGACAGCCCAAGGGGGTTTCTGCCCCCATACCTGCTCTCTACTCAATGAACTTGTGGTCCCAGCAGGGCAGGGCAGGCCTGAACTTCTCATGAAGTCAGGACTGTCTGAACCCCAACACCACTGCAGATGTTCCTGTCTGGAGCTCCCAGGGGTCTGAGACAGTCAGGTCCAAGGGAAGCCCACTTTGTGTTAAATGTATTATGAAGAAAAAGAAAAAATGGGAATGTCCGTATTCACCATCACCACCTGTCATGGATTTTGCATGCCTCTGTTTACCAAAATGCTTCTGATGCCCAGCTTCTGGGGCTGTGTGAATAAAGTTGGACTCCCTTGTGTTTGGCATCCTCATCCGGAGTGTAGTCAGTGGCCCACAGTCAGGGGTAGTGTGTGTGCCCCAGCCCTTAGTCCTGGGTGTGCTTCCTCTCTTCCTTTGCCAAATGTGTGCTCACTATCTCCTGCCTTGCTTCTTCCAGGGAAGCCCCGATTCTGTCCTGCAGAAGGCTCCTGTTCCGTCAGTTTGGGGGTGCCGTCCACTACTCTGATCGTCACAGGCCCACCAGACCAGCTGTCTGTCCTGCGTCCTGACCTGGTCACAGTCTTTCCGGGTCCTTTGCCAACACACTTTTATCTCTGGACAAGACCTTTTTTTGGAGGCTCTCCTGCTCCTGACCTCCCAGTGTGCTGTCTGTCTGGAATGTTCGCCAACTTGTTTGTGTGTAGGAAAGACAGGTTGGGAAGGGAGGCTCTTAGTACAGGGGTTCAGCCAGAGGTGTGAGAGTGCATCTGCTTCAGAGTCAGAGAGAGTGGTGGGTGGGGAGCAGAGGGGAAAGCACAGCATGAAGTGTGCTCTGTTTGTCCTCTGTCACAGTGCAGTGTCCTCCTGGGCATGGTAGAAAGGAGCTTTACCACCACCCGTGTGTGGAGCAGGGGTGCAGGGTCTGCTTCCTGAGAGCCAGAATTCATAGCATCCTCCAGGCTGTCCTGATAAAAAACAGCTCCTTTGTTCCTGTTTCTCTGGAGCTCCCAAAACATCTCCCTGCTCTGGGCTAAGTACTTTAGACTTCTCTGTGGGCACAGGCAGTGGGCTGTGCTGTTCCCACTGTCAGTGCATGCTGAGCCAGGCTTTCGCAGGTGGAAGCTCCAAGACAGACCTGGATGTGTCTGGGGTCATTGCCACACACATCCTTGACTGTAATGAAACTTTTCTCCTAGTTAATTTCATGCAGGTTCTGAGTATCCTAGCTGTGGAAGAAGCCCTAGGCAATCGCTCCCCTCTGAGCAGATATTTTTTTCCCCATGAAGGAGTGGGAAGCCAGGAATTCAGGGAAAGGAGAAGGAATTCAGGGAAAATGAATGAGCCAGTGCTGGGAGATCACTGGTTGATAACCTCAGGGGCCAAGGGCTCAGCCAGGGTCTGTGGGATCCAGATCTCTAATGCTTATAGAAGTTCAAGGAAGACATAACTGTTATTTAAAGCACCCATTTGTTGGAGAGGGAAAGGGATAGAAGAGGGATGACTTAGCAGGTTCTGGTTGGGCCAGTGTGCCGGGGTTGATTTTAGGCACGTGGGGAGGAACACAGTGTCCCTCTGCAGTTGTGCCCTGCCCTTTGAGGAGTAGGCAGTGCTGCCTCAGGGGCTCCTCCTGGCTTCTGTGCCCATTGACTGTGTCAGGGGCATGATTCCCTGGTTCTTCTCTTCGCTTCCCAGCTGCAGGTCTGTAGGTGGTTGTCACATCAGTAAGATTTCTGCAAGCCAGGCCTCATGTGGCTGTGTGGTTAAGTCACTGCGTGCTGCCCCGTACCAGTGCCACCTTCTCTGGGATGATGAGCCAGCTTGTCCTGGGGAGCAGCCCTGCTGGATCCTTGCCTGTCCGAGTCTGTAGGCCATTTCTGCTGCTGGGTTTAGGGCAGGGTGTCTGCCAGGGAAAACACAGAATCTTAACAGATCTTGGGAGGTTCTGCAGCCTCAAATGCATATGCGCCTTTGGGGCAGGGCTGCTGAGGTGACACAGCCTGGGCTCCCTGCTTTAATGAACAAATGACAAGATTTCCAGTCAAGTGCTTTATTTGTATTAGGGATCTGGACTAGCAAGCCAAAGCTTAGAAATGGGACACACTTTTTTTTTTTTTTGGACTGACATCATAACTATTTCTCCATTGCTTTTGCCATTAGGGCAAATTTTTGATAATTTTTGTTCCCTATTCTCATATTGGATCCTACTTGCAGCCCAGGGGACCCCTCTTTCCCTCCCCCACCTTGAGAAATGTGCTTACATACAATACTAGTTTGGTAAGATTTATCTAGTTAGAAGGTCAACAAAATATCTGTTTAGCTTTTATTAAAAGTCAGTGTAGCGGCACCCTTTGCTGGATGGAGGCCTGTGGATTCTGGCAGGGTTCTGTTGGCTGGGTTTCTGAAGGAACTCGAAAGGTCAAACTGTATTTTCTTTGAACACTCTTACGGCATTCTGGCTCACATCTCTGAAGAGCCAGTATTTAGAGATGTTTGGTGGCTGTGCCATGCTGCAATATGGTCAAGGAGTCCTCTGGGCTTTCCAAGTTACTCTCATGCTGTCATGCTGGGGGAACCTCCTATTTTCCTGTCACCCTCCGCAGTCCTCTCCTCCCAGTAGTGCCTCCAGGTCAGTGATGAGGATGGCAGGGTATGTCCGGAGGAACCGGGAGGCACAAGTGTGCCTGCCCCACAGAGGCGTAGACCTGGGACGTGGTCTCCACTCTTCTTTGACCTTTGGGGTGCTCAGGGCAGGCTCTCACACACCCCTCCCTCTGGGTCATGCCTCACCATCTCTAGAAGGTCCTTCCTGTAGTTTCCACTATGTACTGCCAGCCTGCCTGAGGTCCCCATGCTGAGAGGAGAACAGGCATGGGGTCTTTTCTGCCTTCACTCTTCTGGGCTGTGGGCGGTGTCTCATGTTCCTGAGGGGCTTGTGCCCCCACACACTGATCCAAAATGTATTTCCTCTTATTTCTGTACTTAATCATGGGGCTCGGCCTGGGTAGATGGTGCTCATACTGGCATTTGGGGCCTTTTTAATGTGACCTTCATGAGGAGTTCATATCTCTGTCCCTGAGGCCATCTGACTCACTGCAGAAGCTGTTTTCCAGGCGGCCTAGGGCACCCAGCAGCCTCCAGCTGTGCTCATGTTTAAAAGCAGATGCAGCAAAGCTTGAGACGGAAGGTCTTAGCCAGAGTGCCTGTCTGTGGTGATGAATGTCAAACAGTGTTTCCTGGATCGTATTCAGCTTCATGGGCGTCAGTTTGATGCCCAGCCCTTATGGCTCATTGTAGCGTCTCATCCAGCCACGTTGTTGTCCAGATGAGAAACTTTAGCTCCAGTGAGGGGAGAGAGCTTGCTTGAGGTCACACAGCTAGCTAGTGACAGAGCTGGGACTGCAGCCCACACCCAGCTCCATAGTTGGTAGAGCAGGCGGCTGCACTTCCTCGGGGTGCATCTCTTCCTCACAAAGCACTGGCTAGGCGAGGTCAGTAGTAGCAGTGTGCTGATGGGGCCTCAGGCTCTGCTGTTTTCATGGTGGGGGGGCTCTTTTAGGTTGGTCAGCAAGGGCCCTGGATTTGGGGTGCAACTTGAGCAAAGAAAACAGGAAGGGAAAAAGATTTCTGACCAACTGCTTCTTCGTTCTTTAGCAGTAGAGGCCAGGCCAAAGGTACAGTGAGCCGCTCTTGGTTTTGTTGCTCTAAATTATGATGGAAGGAAAAAGGAAACTTTATTTCTCCCTGATTCTCTCGTGCCCCCTTGTGGTAGTAGGGATGGAACTCAGGGCCTTATGTATACTAGACAAGGGCTCTACCGCCAAGCTATACCCCAGCCTCTTCCTGATACTTCAATGAAGGTTGTTAATAAAAGTGGGACACAGCTTATTTTACTTTCCTTACCCTGACCCTTGAAGGTGCCAGCTCAAACACTACCCTTTTCAGTGTATCTTAGTCAATAGAGACCAGTCTGTTGTGGGGGAGTTGTTGGGGGTTCAAGTAGATCTTATGGCTCCACAGGCTGGCATGGACCAGACCAGTCTACTGCTCTGAGAAGCTCATTGCCGCTTCCCAGCCTCTAGGTACCCCCTTACCAAAAGCAAGGGCTGGGCACTGCACCTACGGGCATTTTACTGCCAAGCCTTGGAAGCCATTAGTCCCTTTCCCTCCCCAACCTCACATGCCTCTCCTTTCAGGGTGGCCAAGTGCTCCCTTGAAAAGAAGGCAGTCCCCTAGAGTGAAGGTCAGCAGAGCCCTATCTGGGGAGAGTCTAGTAGACAGTGCTCTGTCCTTTGCCAGACCAGCCCCAGCAAGCAGAGGTTTGACTGCAGACTGGAACTTAATTGCCATCGTCTTTGATTTTTGTGACATTTCTGCTTGGAAGGGTGAGACTCCCCTTCCCACTCCTTAGCATGTGTGCCAACTCTCCTGTGTCTTGGGTGTTACCCTCTAACACTCCAGCTCAGGGAGTGCTGCCGTCTGTGTGAAGAGATTCCTGTGTGATAGAACCTAAGACGTATAGCTTGGAAGTGGTCCCTGTGACGATGACTTTTCCTTCTTTCCTCTTAGTGAGGAGGTGAATTGTAGACCCTGACTGCCTATGTCATGTAAATAGTGTACATTTAATTTATTGCTATGGTAGCACATTGTATTTGTTAATGTATAAAACAAATTCTAAAAGGTTGACAAATGTATATTTTGTTGCTTAAATGTGTCTTTGCAGAAATTGACATTAAATAACATATTTTGTGTCCATTAGTGTTCAAACTTTTTTGTATGGGGCTGGCTGCAGGCCTGGGGATGACCTTTCAGTTTAGTAAAGGTTTCATATTAGCTGGCCAGCAGTTGACTTACTTTGACTCAAAAAGTGTTTAAGGAGTTTGTAATGAGCCATCAATGTTTAAAGAACTCACCCGACTTAAAAAAAGGCACCTAGAAATTTCACATTAAAATTTCTGTCTTTAAAAATGTATTTGGGGGGCTGGAGAGATGGCTCAGTGGTCTAAAGCACCTATTTGGAACTAGCTTGGCAAAGCATCAGGGACTGCGGTTCAATCCCCCAGCACCACATGCCAGCCAGCCCCGCCCCCTGGTGGGCTGAGCTGGCCACACACACCTCTCTCTCTCTCTCTCTCTCTCTCTCTCTCTCTCTCTCTCTCTCTCTCTCAAATAAATAAAAAAAAATTAAAAATAAAAAAAATGTATTTGGTACACAGTCTTACTATGCAGCTTGGACTTGTAGTGACCCTCCTGTTTTCAGCTTCCCCAGTGCTGGGATTATAGGCATGCACCACCATGCCCAGTCTCAGTGGCCAGCTCAGCATACCTAGGGGTGGGACAAGTGTGGAATGTGGTCCTGGGGTTCGAGCCCCAGCCCCTGCGCTTGCCTAAGCAGACATTTAAAATTTAGATCATCAGCCCTTAAAATTTCAAACTTTTTTTTAAAAAGATGCTAGATCTCCTCAGGTATGAATTAGAGCTCACTGGAATCTGTCCCGTTGGCTGGGACCTGAGCACACTATGGTCCCCACAACTCCCTGTTGTTCCCTCCTAAAGCATTTTACTCATTCCCATTATTTGCCAGCTTTTGTAGACATGAGTGTGAGACTCCCACTATTCACTAGTTGTCTCCATCCTGTAATTTTATTTTTCTGTCCACTTTTTTTTCTTAGATTCCCAATTCACTTCTTCAAGGATTCTTTCCTGACTCAAATACTCTCTTTTCCTCCTTTGACCTTCAAATGGCCTGGTCTTTCATACATGCTGCTGTACCCTGTTTGAATGCAGATTCAGAATTAATACCTATATTTTCTTTTCTTGAGATCTTTGAGGGCAAGGAATAGGTCTTTACATATCTACCATGGCTTGGCTTTGTGATCCTGGGCAAACTATGTAGTTGCCCATGGTTTACACATTTAAAAATTACCAGAAATATAATTCATGTATAAATCATGAGGATACACACAAATTCATAAGTGGAAAAGAGCTCTGAAAAAGTGACAAGTGATCTTCAGTCACTAGAGGTTAGATAATACCAATAGTAGCGGCTGCCATTGGAATTTGACTAAATACTAATTATTTTGGATAGGTTGTCAGTTTTGTTATATAACAACATACCTGTCCCTAAAAATACAATGCCATGCAAAATTGCACAATCACAAGAGTTTATGGGGAAAATATGGCTAGGTACTATCTAGTTTTCCTGCTGCTGAGTCAAAATATTCAACACCCAAAGTTAAAGGATGAAAAGTTTGTTTAGTTCACAGCTTGTAAAGATTTCAGTCCGTAATTGGCTGGTTCCATGGCAGGGTGGCATGGCAGACAGGTGTTGCAGAGAAGAAATGGTTTGTGGCAGGCAGAAGGTAGAAAAATAAGCAAGGGACATCCACAGCTTTTTCTATCCCTGAGTATTCCATCCAAGCTACTCAGGACAGGTAGCACTCATACCCTTATCGCTAGTGCCCTTGAGCCTAGCACTGCACCATGAATCAATCCCACAGTCACGCTCTAGATCCATTAATCTCTGAAAAAGTCCCAATGATAACCACACGAGGCTTTGGGAAGACATCTAAACATAAGTCGTAACAGATGTATGCCATTAAAATATTGTATTAGCGACACATTAAATAGGAACTTAAAACTGATAATTCTATCTATGTTAAACACATAAATACTATTGTAAGGCATTGTAACTTGAAAAAGACCTGAATTTGCTTATGGAAGTGGGTTTTAGAAGGGTTACCACTTAGGAATTACTGTGACAAGTAGTGAGAACTTCTGAAACTGGATGGACAGCCATAATACAGGTGTCAGTAGGTGTGGCACACAGCACACTGGGCACACTGCGATAGCTGGTAAATGTCTTAAGGTGTGTGTATGTATTTATGTGTGCCTTGGTCTAACTGGCTGCATTTTCCTGCATCCATGTAATATTTCTCATGGATGAGTTGCATAATTAAAAGCACAATTCCCATTATATTAATTTCCTATTACATCAATTGCATTGGGCCAGATTCCTGTTTTAAAGACAAATGTTACAGGGGCTGGCCAGATAGTTCAGTGGATTAAAGTGCCTGCTTAGGCAGACACAGGGGCCAGGGTTTGATCCCTGGCCTGCCGTGGTGGTCCTGCCCCATGGGGTGCACTGAGCCAGCGATTGAGACTGTTTGTGGTTGTGCATGCCTGTAATCCCAGCACTTGGGAGGCTGAAAAACAGGAGGATCACTACAAGTCTGATCTGTGTAGTGAGACCCTGTACTAAAACAAAAACAAGTGTTACAGTATATCTGACTGTATTCTCAGTATCTAAATGACCCATTAAGATGTGTATTATTTCCATTTCACTTATGGGATCAGAGTTGCATTTTAGCTTGGGACCCAAATCTGGCATGCTGACCGCAAATGAAGGTGAGTTCCAGGCTGTTGGGAGTTCTGGATGCGCAGCAATGCACCAGCTAAGCTGCATCTCGGTGCTCTTTGATTTCCCCGCCCAGCCTAGAGTGCCTTCTGGAACACATATCTGCAGTCTCTCATCTCCAGGCTGAGAAGCAGACACCAAGACATGTGAAGCAGTAGCTTTCTTGGGCTCACAATTTCACTCATAAAAGCCTCCAGGCTGTTGGCTCTGCAGGCACCAGTGCTTCCTAGTGCTGTCTGGGGGGAACCAAGAGGCCCAGCGAATCTTCTTCCTCAAAGTGCAGTCAGTTTCACCTTTCAGGAAACTTTTAAAGGTTCCTTTGGCTAGGCCTGATGGCACACTGTAGTCAGCAGGCTGGGGCAGGAGGATCACTTGAGTCTGGCAATTGTAGACAGACCTGAATAATTTCATATATTTTTTTCAAATTTAAAACTGTTGTAGCCACAAGTCTGTTTATGTTTGTTTTTTTTTTTTTTCTTTGCTAGCTGGAATTTTATACCAAGTAGGAGATGAGGGCCTGGGAGTCAGCAGAGGGCAAGAGTGGCTCCCTCCCTGCTGGTCGTGGGGCTTCAGGCATCCTAGTTCTCACAGCTTTAGAGTCCATCTCTTCAGCCTCCATGGCTACAGGCGAAGCTGCATATTTCACACCATTGTTCTCCGCCTGTTTGCACCTCACAGTTTGGTTGCTTCTTGGGATGAGCACTTCTTCCAGGAAGCTGAGAGGTTCATTAGAGCTGGAGCCTTGTGGCTGCCGAGCACTTCTTTTCTATATGGGAAATTGCTTCAAGAGGTACTGATGCCATTTGGCTAGACCAGGGGCTGTCCCTCCAGGCCTTCAGTACTGTTTCTCTAGGTGCATGTTCAGGTGTTCTCCACCAGCTAGGCACATCTCCAGATTGGGGGCTCAGTTTTAGGACTCTTGAAATCTATTTCTCCCACTTCAGTGTCGAACAGTTTATAGCAGACATTGGGCAGCTGGTGGGACACTCGTCTGCCTAATTCAAGGGGGATAGGTTTGGCTGAGGATTTCGGTCAGGCTGGTCAAGCCACACTCAGGTTTTCTTTCAGCCTTGTTTCCTATCTACTATGTTCAAGATGCTACTGACTAGCTGTGCTCTAAGCAGCTATTTTTGACCTCTAGGTATCTGGCACCAGTAATCAATTCCAGTCTCATTCTCTAACTTTGTAGTAATTCTCAGCTATTAGAATAATCCCATTTCAGTTAACACTCCATATTGTTTTAAACTTCATTGTATTAAAAGCTCAGCACTTCTGGGTAGGCCACCCTGGCAGGCCTGGGGTCTGGACATGGGATGTGGCAAGGATTTACTCAGCTCATCCTAGCACTCTTTTTGACTAGCCTTCATTATGGATCCCAATTTCAGCTAAGAATTCTTCTAGCCCAGTTTGAGAACCCCTATTGTTGATAGCCAATCCAATCACTTCATTCTTTTTTTAAAAATGTATTTAGTACAGGGTCTACAGGGTCTCACTACACAGATCAGACTCATAGTTATCATCCTGTTTTCAGCCTCCCAAGTTCTGGGATTACAGGTGCACACTGCCACACCCAGTCTCAGTCGCCATCTCAGTGTACCCCAGGGGCAGGGCTGGCATGGCATGCTGGGTATTGAACCCTGGTCTCTGCACCTGGCTAAGCAGGCACTTTAGTCTGCTGAGCTATCTGGCTGGCTCCAATCATTTCATTCTTTTTTTTTTTTTGGG
>NW_004524648.1:279016-280947 GCF_000260255.1 Octodon degus | reverse complement strand
AGCCTCTTTGCAGGGAGTTCTGCTGAAGGGTTCCGTGCTGGGCCTGTGCTCTGGGTCTGTTCAGGATCTCGCGGCCTGGGTCATCTCACTCACTTGCTGGGCCTGCGCTCTGGGTCTGTTGAGGATCCCACGGCCCCCGGTCTCTCACTCACTGCCGGGCCTGCGCTCTGGGTCTGTTCAGGATCTGGAAGGCCCTGGGTTGTCTCACTCACTCGCCGGGCCTGTGCTCTGGGTCTGTTCAGGATCCGGAAGGCCCTGGGTTGTCTCACTTACTCACCGGGCCTCTGTGTTAATTATTGAAACTGTCCTACCAATTTGGTTTGAAACTGTCTCATTGCTATTTGTTTCTCAATAAAATTATGGAAAAAATACCAGATTGGACTTGTAGTGATCTGCCTGTTTACAGCCTTCCAAAACAGTGGGATTACAGGCGCATGCCACCATGACCAATCTCAATTGCCATCTCAGCACACCCCAGGGGCAGGGTCAGCATGGCAGGCCTGGGGATTGAACCCCCGGCCCCTGCACCTGCTTGCAGGTGCTTTAATCTGCTGAGCTATTTGGCCACATCCCCTCCCTTTTATTTTTATTTTTTTGCTGTAAGGGGATTGAACTCAGGGCCTTGCACTTGCCAGCCAAACACTTATTCTACTGAACTATCTCCCCGGCCCCTGTATTATTATTAGTAGCCAATCCCTCATCACTGTTTGTATTAAACCTTCTCTATTCAAGTTACATTGTGGTTTCTCTCTTCTTATTGGGCCCAGCCAATGGACCAGCCTTCTCAGTTTCTAGTAAGAAGCCTCTGTAACACACCAGGCCTCATCTCCCACATTGTGTTCATCCAGGGCCAGTGCTGTGTTCTGTACTAGGGCCAGTATTATGTTCTATTCTGGAGTACCATAGGGGAGAACGTGTTGGCCCAGGGTTAGATGATCACCACCTACTGCAATCAGCTGTATCCAGCAGGCTGCCACATGTGGCTGCCATAAATGACCTGGTGGATGCAGCTAAGGGTCATGGCGAGCAGTCGGTGTCTACTACAGATCTAGTACATCTTATGAGAGATAAAGGGAGTGTTTGGAAATCTGAGTTATGCTGATAATCTAAAAATATTTGTTTAATGAATATGGAAACAGCAGTGATACTGATGTAATACTGACATTGTCAAGGAGCCTGCTAATTTTTTTTTTCCTGCTGACTTGTTTGTTCAGTGCTGCTAGGCAAGCGCTATACAGCTAAACTGCTCCAGCCTTTCTGCTGACTTCATACTTCCACTTTGTCCATCATTTTATGCAGATGTGTATGTCTGTGTATGTATCTATGTATGCACTTTGTTATACTGGGATTGAATCCAGGGCTTGCACACATTATTTTAAATAGTTGCATTTATGTGAAAAGGTAAAATAAAATTTAAAAACAAAATAATAGGAGAATAACAATAGTTAATACTTTACAAATTATTAACTTTAAAGCATTTGCTCAGAGTCCAAGATATAGGAATAAAAATTTCTCCAATTGATATTGGCACAAACTTTCCTTTTTAATGAACTAAGACAAACTAATGACATAACTGAGTTGAGTTTTTCCTTTTTCCCTACTGTCCTTTCCCCTTTCACTCATCATAGTTCCTTTTTCCTTTTGAACAATTTTCACAGTATCTATTGTATATTTCTTAATTGTTTATTTTTTGTGGTACTGGGGATTGAACTCAGGGCCCTACGCTTGCCAGGCAAGTGCTCATTCTACTGAGCTGTCTCCCTGGCCCTATATTGTACATTTTAGAACTTATTTATTCTTCCAGTTTCTCACACCAGGGAGACAGTACTATACTTACACATGCGAGTCATTTATTTCACTTATGAAGGTGGTCTCAAGTTGCACCCATCCTTTTATACCTATAAAAGCCTCAAATTTATCCTTCTTTATGG
>NW_004524648.1:271178-278916 GCF_000260255.1 Octodon degus | reverse complement strand
TGCCAGGGAAGTGCTTATTCCACTGAGCCATCTACCCGGCTCCCATTTCATTCTTGATACCTAACCAAGTTCCTTTTAATAATTTTCCATCTAAGAAAATGACAGACTCAAAATTGGCTACAAATCCCCACTTGTCACATTCAAGGCTGAGTTAGTCTCTTCCCTGATCACAATAGTTTTGAATAACTACTACATTGCCTGTTTACTTTCATCTGGTGTAGGTCTTCTTCACGAACCAGCTGCTCTACCTTCTTGCCTGTCACAGTTACTTTCTTATTGCTGGGACAAAAATACCCAACAACTGCAAGTTAAAGGAGGAAAGGTTTATTCTAGCTCACAGTTTGTAGAGGTTTCAGTCCATATTCAGCTGGATCTAAGGCAAGGCAGCATAGCAGAGGAACAAGGCAGAGGAGGAACAGTTCATGGCACAGTAGGCAGGAGGCAGCAAGTCTACCTTCCATCTTTTCCTTTATATTCCAACTAGACTACAAGCCTATTGGTTTGTGTCCCCCCCCCACACCTAGCTGGATCTTCTCATTATCCACACCCAGGAGTATGTTAAACCAATCAGTGAGCTCATTTAGTTGCCACACACCCTTAATCCATCTCCACACACCCTAGATCTAGCCACCTCTAAAACTCCCCTATGAGTACATGAAGTTTGGGGGTCATCTAGACACAAGGTGAACCATCCCTTGCCACCTTCTCTGCACTTTCACACCAATCTTGGGATCAGGAGGACAGAGGCAAAAGTGACCTATTGTTTTGAGACTGCTGGTTAGTCAGGGCACTTCAAGAAGCAGACATCAAGACATGAATGACACATTATTTAGGGGGAGAGCTTGTGAGAAAGGATGGGGAAGGAGCCAGAGAAGACTGGAAAGCTGTCATTTGTCATGAAGGTCTGAGTGAAAAAGGGAAGGAGGGAGAAAGGAGGGGAAGAGGTATTTAAGATAGCAGTACAGTTCTAAGAAGAATTCAGCAAGGCCAGTGGGGGAGTTGTCTAGCTGAAGTTATCCAACAGAAGAGTCATCCATATCCCAAGAATGATCCTAAAATTACTATCTCTATCACTTCCAGTGATTGGGTAGGGGTAGCCTATAGGAATCTTGGCTTCAGTGTAGTTGTAGTCTAAACCCACAATTGGAGAACTGGTGGGCTCATAGTCTAAGCCCCGTGTAAGTCTGGAGACCTGAGAACCAGGCATATCTAAGGCCAGGACAAGATAGACATTATACCACTTGAGCAGAAAGAGTGGACTTGCCCTTTCCTCACATTTTATTCCTTTCAAATCCTCAAGAATTGGTGACACCCATGTGCACTGTTAAGGGTGACCTTCACTCAGTCTACTGATGCAAACACTTATGTCTTTTGAAAGCCTTTTTTGCAGACATACCTAGAAATCATGTTTGACCAATTTGCTGGACATCCCTTAGCTTCAAGTTGACACACAAAACTAACCATCACACAAGTCAGATGTACACCCTCCTTTGTGAAGCCAGTTCTCTTCATATATTTAAGGAATGAGGTGGTGGTGTTGGTTTTATAATGGTTCTGATGCAGTGGTGCCTCTCTTCATGTCTGATGGGGGGGTCTGTGGCTGATTGTAGTGACTCTGATAGCCCCTGGACTCGGAATGTGAATTTGGTGGGTCTCTGTTACAGTCCATGCAAACATTTCCCGATGGTCATTTAACAGTGCCCTCTGTGTTTCTATGGCAGGTCTTGTTTATGAGAACCAGAGTTAAGTTTCAGAGAGGAAACCCAAGATATAGCTAAGGCACAAAAGTGTAGTGGCCCAGGTAAGGAGACTTCCCACCTCCATTTATTAAAGGAGAGATGATTCCTACTGGAGGCATCCAGGTCTGGAGGAACCTAGTAGAGAATCATATTTCAATTTAGAACAGTCCTTTCATACTTCAGAAGTGGTGCTCTATGAGTTATTTTTTCTTTGCTGAGACAAAATACCCAGCACCCGAAGTTAAAGGAGGAAAGGTTTATTGCAGTTCACACTTTATTGTTGGCTGGCCACAAGGCAGAATGGCATGGGAGAGGGGATTCTAGGGGAGAAACAGTCCATGGCAAAGCAGGCCGGGGAGAAGGAAGCAAGTAGCAAGCAACAAGTTACAGATTCTGTCCCTCTGTATTATATCCATGCTATCTGCCCTTTGGGTGAGTAGTACTCACGCCCAGAGTGGAGCATTCTCAATCCTACCTAGAACTATGCCAAACCAACCAGTAGACTAATTTAGTAATCATACATCCTTATTCCCGGTGTCACACACTCTAGATCTAGTCACCTCTGCAAAGCTCCACCTATGACTGCATGAGGCTTTGGGGAGACATCTAGACACAAGTCATGACAGGTACCTTCTTTCTAGCAGTTTGGCTTTAGGGTGCATAAAAATTACCCAGAGATACTTACTCCAGATTTCAGGTGTTTACTCCAGAGATTACAATCAATTGATATGAATGGAGTCCAGGCATCTGTCTTTTAACAGGCACAGGAGGGATTCTGTTGTTTTTCACTTTGGGAAACACTGATCCATGATCCAGTTTGCATTCTCCACATATGTCAGTGAGAGAGAGAGAGAGAGAGAGAGAGAGAGAGAGAGAGAGAGAGAGAGAGAGGTGTAGGGGTGAGCGGGTAGAGAGATACTTGTCCTCACTGAAGGGGATTGTTATCATTATCACAAGTGTGGAAAAATACCTGCCTCATACAAGAGGATCTTATAGGACAATGCAAAGGAATCACTAGAAAGAAGGGAATAGAGAGAGGCATACATAATACATGGAGCTTGAAAGGGGCAGTTTGAGATGGAATGGGTTATGGCTGCAAGAACCATAACAGTATCCTGTACTAAGAGATACTGGGAGAAAAGGGTGAACATCATGTGGGAAACAGAAGAAATATGGTGAGAAGATAAATTAGAGGCTGAAAGAACTGAACATTAAATTGAAATTGAAATACAGGTGTAGCCACTTTCCCCAAAACAAAACAGATTGTCAGAGGGAAAGTGGGATGTAAAAATGGAAAGCTTCAGTAACGAAGGAACAAAATGGTAGCTGCAAAGAGGTGATGCTCATACTCATGGGGTGAGTGTTCCCTGTTGCTAATGATGTTAGCAGTGGAATAAACTACTAACTCCAATAGGATAAAGAATGAGGTGATGAATTAACTCCATCAAGAGAAATAACACAGAACAGCCCATTTAAAAGAACTAATAAAAACAAGCTGCAACATAATCAGCTCCACATGAAAATACACTGTCTTCTCTCCTTGCTGAGAAGGATTTTTTTTTTTTTTTGGCTGAGTGGGTCTGGTAAGGCAGGTGAAGGTGGGGTTCGAACCACAGTATCCTGCGCCTGACTGCATTTGCATGAGCAGGTGCTTAAACAACTGAGTTAACTGGCAGGCCCCCTGTCCTTGGTGAGACAAATAATGGACTCTGAAAATGAAGGAAGGAAAGGTTTATTTAGCTCACAGTTACTGGAGGTTTCAGTCTATACTCTGCTAGCTCTAAGGCAGAGTCATACATGGCAAAGAGTGAGAGAGTGAAGGGATTGGCAGCAGCTCAGGCAGCTAGCTAGCCTCTCTCCCCTCCATTACATTGTAATGCAAATTACCTGCTCCAGAGCATGTGCAGCACCCACACCCACAATAATCAGTCACAAACCCCTGAAGCTGCCCCATGACTTCATGAGGCTTTGGGGGGGGGATACCTATACACAAACCATAACGTTCCACCCCTGGACCCCCAAAGACTCATGCACATCCCTTTATGTAAGATGCATTTTAGTCCATCTCTAAGAATTGCCAAAGTCCTAACAGTTTCAGCATTGTGGGAAAGTCCAAGGCCCAAGTCTCTTCCAAGAGCTAAGGCAAACTCTTAACTGTGAGTCCCTGTCTGAATGGAAAGTTAAACACTTCCAACATTCAAAGGCACAAGATAAACATTACCATTCCAAAAGGTACACACGGTAGGATACCAAGCACTGGAACCAAAGCAAGTCCAAAATCCAGAAGAACCAACATTAAGTCCTATAGTTCCATGTGGAACATCCCAAGAAATCTGTGGCAAATTGTGAGCTCCATGTGACTCCGCTCCTATGGCACTCTTGGTGGTAGTTCCCAAGGCTTCTTTCTTAGACCAGCTTTGCTCCCTCCTTGCAGTTTCCCTTAGATGATCCATATTCCTGGCTTTTCCAAACTTCTGGGTGTACCGGGTTCAAATCAAATAGAGACCAAGACCAGAATAGATTAGAATTTAGTGAGCCTTTATTAGCCAGCCCGGTGGCTAGCCAGCTGCCCCCAATGCAGAGAGGTGCTAACCATCCACCTTTCTTAGCCAGTCTGGTGGCTAGCCAGCTGCAGTCCATGCAAGGAGGCACTAACCAGCCCCAAAACAGAGTTAACCACAGCCTTTTATAACAATAACACAGTTCCAGCTATTTATAACTAGGAGGTTCATAGTTTTAGACATAAGTGAAACTTGCCCCAAATGGGGCCTGTTACAAAATATGATTAGGGTGGAAACATATCAGCTGTGTACAACACTAGCAAGCTGAAGGATCTACACTTGAGCCAGTAAGCAACGCTCAAGGAGCTAGAGGTACCTTCCAGCTTTGCCCAATAGAAAAATAACAACAGCCAACTCATTACACTGGGGTTTCCATTGAATAGGCTTCTCACTCACAGATTTACACATTGTCCTCCAAAGGGCACACTCCTGGCCTCCTAGGCCTTCTGAAATCTAGGTTGAAGCCATCCTAACCTCAGAACTCTTGCATTCTGCAAGCACCTAAAACTAACACCACCTGGATAATGCCAAGGTCTGCTGCCAGCTGAAGCAGTAGACAGGTTTTCTTCTCTCTTGCCTGTAGGGGTTGAGTGTCTGGATTGATGAGCACTATGACCCTGATTCTGAGGAATAAATTCTCCATGCCAGAACCATTCTGGATGAAACCTGGTGTGGTTGCTGCTGCCATTCTGGAACATGGGACTCTGTGATTTTCCCCCAAGGCAGAGTTCCTCACCCTGGTAGTTCTGAGGCTACAAAGGGTGGAGACATGCCACCTCCTGTGATGCCCTCAGGTCATCTTTTCCATTTCCTTGTTCCTTCTCAGCAATGGAGGTCCTCTCAGCACTATCTTTGTATTCCACAGCTTTATTAGAGCTTCCTTTCTGGCCAAACTCACATTTTAAATCATTTTACTGGGCTCTTTGCTCTTGATTCTCCATAAAATCTGACTAAAAGCCACCAACAATAGCCATGCCACTGTCTCAATATTTGGCTTTTTTGAAATTTCTTTTGAAAGCTTAATCAGTCCACCATGCTTAATCTCAGTCTCAGGTAAAGTCTCTAGACATGAGCAAAATGCAGACAAACTTTCTGCCAAGTCAAAACACACATCATCTGCAGTTCAACAACCAATGCAATCTTTCTTCCCAGAAGAAACCTCCCCAGCTGGTCTTTACAGGCAAGTTTTTTGTCAGTATTCTGGTCTTCTGAGCTCTGACAAGAATCTTCCATACAGAAGAGCTGAAGGTATTCCAGTTCTTTTCTAGTAGGTAGTATCTTCAAACCTTTCCTATATCTTCCCATAATCCATTCCCAAAAGCTCTTAAACAACATGGTCAGGTAGTCACAGCAATGACTCCACTTCTCTGGTACCAAATTCTGTCTCATTTACTCTTCTCTCATTGCTGGGACAAAAACCTGACACTCAAAATGAAGGAAGGAAAGGTTTATGCAGCTCACAGTAGCTGGAGGTTTCAGTCATAGCTGGTTTCAAGGCAGAGTGGCACATGGCAGAGAGTAACCTTTCATGGCAGTGGCAAAGAGCAGAAAGAGTGGCAGCAGCTCTGGCAGCTAGCTAGCCCCTCTCCCCTCCTTATATTGCAATGCAGATTACCCCAGGGCAAGTACAGCACCCACTCCCACAATAATCAATCACAAACTCCAGAAGCTGTCCCGTGACTGTATGAGGCTTTGGGGGAGCACCTGTACTCAACCCATAACACATACAAATGAATTATTAGACAGATATAAGACTGTCTTAGGAAAGATGCAAAGGCTTCACAAGAAAGATTGTAGAAATTAACAGATCAAGTGAATTTTGCTGATCTTCTGGCAAAACATATCATTAAGAAATATGTATAAGAGACTAACAGGGAAAGCTTTACAATTTTGCTTCAAAATACTAATTGTTAGCTTTTATAAGAACTTTACCACTATGCCCAGCACTTGGGCTGCTGAGGCAGGAGGATTGTTTCAAGTTTGAGGCCATCCTAGGCTACAAAGTGAGCTCAAGGCCAACCTGAACTGCATAGTGAGGCCCTATCTTAAGAAGATAAAAAACAAAACAAAACAAAACAAAACAAAAAAACAACTTACCACTAATATGGCTTCTGAAGGAATGGCCCAGGGGAAATGAACAACTGTTCAGGTGAAGTCCAGCTACACCACCTACAGTTCCATAGTGAATATAATACAAAAAAGATTTTCAAAACTTTTTATCGTATAGCTTTCCACTTAGGAAAGGAGATTCCCAAGAACTGAAAAGGATAAAAGTAGGAGGTACAAACAACTGCATCCTATTATGAGAACTCAGCGATGGTATAGTTGCTAAGATTTTTTAAAAAAAATATATATTTGGTACAGGGTTTCACTATGCAACTTGGACTCATAGTGATCCTCTTATTTTCAACTTCCCTAGTGCTGGGATTACAGGCATGTGCCACCACACCTGGTCTAGTTGCCAGCTCTGCGAGCCCTGGGGCAGGACCTGTGCAGCATGTAGTGCCAGGAACTGAACCTCTCTCTGTCCCTGTGCTTGTCTAAACAGGTGCTTAGTCTGCTGAACTATCTCGCTAGCACTCATTTGCTAAGATTTTAATGCATAATTAAAATCAGGTTTTGCTCTCTTGCATATCTTTTGCCTCTGCCTTCAATTTTTCCTCTATGCTCCTCTGTATTTTCTTTCTACTGGGTTACAGGCCTTTTCTTTATGGATTTGTGAAGATTTGTTCAGTGTTATTCTCTCCCTGAAGAAAGTTGGCACCAACATCAAATTTTCCCTTCACTGCTCAGATTGTGAAAATAGATCTGGACCCTTTAAATATTTTTCCTTGGCCGGCTGGTACCATATTAGGCTTTGTCTGTACATGGTGCAAGGGGGGCTGCAAGGGGGAAAGGGCCTTGCTGTCCCATTCTTTTGTGGTTGCCTGGCAAGCTCTAAAGCTCCCTGGCAGGCTCTCGCAGTATGTGTTGCATCTCAAGATCTGGCTTCTGTGCTGTGGGGATCTCCACTAGCACCACGTTCAGGCGGCGCAGTCAGAGTCTCCTGGGCATAGCTGTCACAATGATTGGCTTCCAGCAGCACCCAGGGGCCTGCTGCTTCTTGGACCAACGCCCTCTTCTTGCCCCATTCCCTCAGTGAGCATGTGGTGCAATAGTGAAGTGCCCTCAGTGAGACACCAACCTGTGCACACAGGGTGGATTTCCAGTGAGTTCCACGGGTGTGGCAGCCATGTGACTGACCCATCATCTAGTGATCTGAGGCTTCTTAGTTCTGAGGGCCCTGCAGCTCTCCTGGGGGTGTTCTAGCTCAGCCCCAGGAATAGCGTCTGTTTCTTATTTCTGCTATCTCTGTATTATTATTATTATTATTATTATTATTATTTTGTATTTTAGGGAAAGGTCTACAGGGTGTTCAGGGTCTCACTACTAGATTGG
>NW_004524648.1:246075-265093 GCF_000260255.1 Octodon degus | reverse complement strand
CTTTTTAAACTGTATTCCATAAAGAAATGAGACTCTCATTTGGTCTATCCGAGACCCCCAGGATCGCTAGCCCTCGTCCCTCACCCCACCCTACATCTGCTCCAACAAGAGGAAAGAAACTATCATCAGTTAGGAAAAACTCACCAAACTGGAGGCATGGGCGTATTGGTGGGAGAGGAACTGCTCGCAGAAAGAAGATGGCTCATAGAACACGCCAGCAGATAAAAAATCTTAGATTTCCTTAAAGAAGTTAGGGGCAAAGAACATTCCCCTCCCCCCCCCCCAACCGGGGATTGAACTCAGGGCCCAAGTGCTTATTCTACTGAGCTATATCCTGGCCCCAATCTCTGGTATTAAAGAGGTGAATATGTTTATAAACCAAAGAACAGTTCTCCACGTCAGCAGCCCCCAAAGTTCAGTCCTCTCTGGCAGCAAACACTTTCACCGTTCCAGGCCATGCTGAGACAAAACAATGGACAGACTTGCTACCCAGCATCTTGAACCAGCCTGCCTGAGACTTCTGACTAGTTTAAGGAGACTAGCTGAAGTTCCGCCCACACAATGTGCGGATGGAAAAGCACCCCTCGCTCCTGGAGAGGACCTGATAGTGAAGTCCCAGATCTTGTGGAGAATTTTGATGAGGCTTCTAAGAAAGAGGCAAACTGAATTAAGTCCTGAAACTTCTGAAAAAGATAAAACTTGGAAGAAGTTGTGGGGAGCTGCTATTTTATATTATGGCTGCTTTTAAGAATTGTGTTAGTGTATGAATCTGATAAAATCTAGGTTATTTATTTTGCAGTACTGGAGTTCAAACTGGGGACCTTGCGCTTGCCAGGCAGGCGCTTATGCCACTGAACTATCTCTCCAGCTCTTAGATCTTCCTGTCTTCCTTTCTCTTCTTCTCTTCCTTTCTTCCTTTTATTGTGGCCAGCTCAGTCCACCCTGAGGCGGGCCTGGTCCGGCATTTGGTTCCGGGGATCGAACCGCGCGGCCCCCGCGGTTGCCTAAGCTTTGCCTAAGCAGGTGCTTTAGACCGCTGAGCTGTTTCGCTAGCCCCTCTAATTTTTTCTTAGCCCAAGCTCCTTGGACACTGCAGCCTTTTTCACTCTGCTTACATACAATTCATTGTTTGCAGCCCATTAGCTAGAGAAGCCTTGGAATACAGTTTGAAACAAAGATTAAAAAAAGAAAAAATGAAAGCAGTGGTTTCAAGACCAGCTAAGGCCAAGTTAGCAGCACACAACTTACCCAACAGCCTACACTTCTTTTCAAACTAGGCTAACCATGTTTGCTTCACAAATTTCCTCATGGGGCCAGGGAGATAGCTCAGTAGAATAAGCGCTTGCCTGGCAAGTGCAAGGCCCTGAGTTCGATCCCCGGTTCCGCCAAAAACAAACAAACAAACAAACAAACAAAACCCCCAAATTTCCTCCGTGCTGCGTGCACTGTATAAGCCTGACAATATCCATCTTTTAGAAAAGGATTTCATCCACACTGACTGCATCATTTGCCCACAACACACAGCAAACGGAAATGATCCTTTAACAAGATTCTTGATATCTGGCATTCTCTGCAAACCAAGAGCTGGTCACAAAGTTATATTTTATTCTTTTTGTCAGTCCATATTCTTTAAGAGACCTTAGGTAGCTACCATGAGCTCCTTAATTGTAAGCTCAGATGGCTCCTGCCCTTCAGCAATGTTTCAGGGACTGGTCCTATGTGACCAAGGCCACATGAATCATGAGACAGACCTGTCTTACTTTGACGTATTTGCTAAATATGAATATAATCATTGTATACATTATTTGTAAGTTCTGACTATTTATTTAAATGTTTAAAGTAAGACATTTTTACCTTCAGTGATGAGGAAGAATCTTCACATATTTATATGATACATCATATCGTTGGCCCATTTGTACTATTTTAAGAAGAGAATATGATTTTAAATGAATGAACCAAAATTATAAAGCTGCATTAATCTTTCTTCTTTCCTTGGTTCTTTTTTATTTTGTTATTTTTTACTTTATTTTTTTCTTTCCTTGGTTCTTGAGTTTCTTTAAATGACGACATCATGCTCATCAATGTTTCTATATCGAATGCCTCTTCTTGAATAATACATTTTGCATCCAATATAAAGAATACATAGAACTCCCAGTGTCAATCTACTACCACCAACAAAGCTGTCGGTATCGAATTCTGATCCTCAACTTTCTTTAGAATGAACAGTTGCAGTTAGCAATGTCACCAAACCATTGTGGGTTGTGGTCATCAAAGGTGTTGACATCCGGGATATATTTTGTGAAACACTCATTGCTTTAGGTGTATGCTTTGAAGTGGTGGGAATTACACTGGTTGAGACTCTTGGTGTTGCCATTATACTTTTTGTTTTAAAAGAAAAAATACAATTTATTAAGAACTTAATTGACAGAAGGGATAGAAGCCCTGCCCTGCCAGCAGGAGCGTTGCCATTTTAAAAGTTGCTGTGAATTTCATGGTGACAGCTGTCATGTTGATTGAGACCAAGGAAACCGTCGTTGTTAATGGTTTCACAGTGCTGCTGCTCATGTTGGATTTGCTTGTGTTGGTGGAAGATCCTGTTGCCACTGGAGTTGGGCAGAGGCACAGGAGTCTCTGGAGATCTCTGTGGCTCACCGGCCCCAGCCAGCGGCAGCACCTGCAGTGACCCCAGCAGCAGAGAGGCCCCAGAGTGCCTTGCCAAGGCCCACTATTTGACTGCAGAAATGCTGACTCCTGTGCCCTGCGTGTGGAGGAGTGGAGGTGAAAGTGACCCTGAGGGCACGTGATTGTCCCCTTATTCTCTTCTGCTAGCTCGGGTTTTTCAATAAGATGAGATCCCAATTGAATGCTTGAAGTATTTCCCATGCAGCCTGGGTTTTGTTCATGAACTCTCTTTCTACACCTCTCTCTTCAAGATTTCTACGAACTTTTCTATAAATGTGATACACGATATCAGCATAGTCAAAAGCAAAAATGACACGATCATCTATCTCAACAGATGCAGAAAACCCTTTTGACAACATCCAATATAGTTCTGGAAACATTAGCCAGAGCAGTTAGACAAGAGAGAAATACAGGAATAAAGCTAGGAAAGGAAGGAGTAAAATTATTATGTGCAGATGACATGATACTCTATATGGAAGACCCCCCCCCAAAAAAAAAGAACTCCACCAAGAGACTCCCAGAGTTAATAAATAAATTCAGTAGTGTATCAGGATTAAAAAGTTTCCAGAACCATATTGAATAGGAGTAGTGATAGTGGATATCCTTGTTTTACCCTGTGGTGGTAAAATTTAAGAAGGATAATGGAGATAACTGAAAAGAAATCAAGTAGAAGCCAGGCTGGGGGAAGAAGGATGATCACACAAGCTTTGGAAAGCTAGAGAAGAAGACAGAAGAGAGAGTGAAGGAGTAAGCAAGGCGTTATTAAAGTTAACTAGGAAAATGAGAGAGACTATCCATTCACACAAAAATTTGATTAACTGTAGAGAGGTAAACTGAGGAAAGGGGGAAAGAAGACAAACAGATTACAACAAAAATATAAATGAGACCAAAAAAAAAAAAAAAAAGGAAACAAATCAGCAGATAAAGAAGAAAAAAAGAGTCCTTTTGCATCCACTGAAAGCCCAAAACTACTGGATAACACTGCCAAGCCTGCAGCAGAGTTTGTGCTAGATTTGAGACTGATTTTGGCCTCCCAGCTGGGGACTGGGAACCAGAGCCAATACTTCCTGTGTGTCCCTGAGTGTCCTTCCACTCCTTACCCTGTTGCTCTCAGTTCATCTCTCTCCCAGTTGCTGTGTTGTTTTCAGACCAAGACAGGGTACTATTCCTAGCCCCACATACCTTTGGCTCATCCTGCCTCTTGTTCAGCCTTCTGTGTGCCTCTTCCACTGGAAGTCTCTGTCTTCTCAGGTCGTTTGTTGCAGGGCAGTATGGGAGGCTGTGATATGGTCTGGTCCTCTGCTCCTGTGGTGGCAGTACAAAGCTGCTCTGTCCTAACGCTTACTCCTCTCCTGAGGTGAGGTGCCAACTTCCCACTCATTGCTTTATAAGTTCTGCCGATACCATCACCCGTCCCTGCTGCGGTCTGTAACTTCCTCGGGTGAGGTGAGGGGTGCCGTGGGGTACCTTTTTGCCTTGATCCCAGCAGCATGGGGACAGCCCAGGGCTGCACAGTTCTGAGGTGCAGGGCTGTTTAATTTCCCATGTGCATCTAACCACAGGTCATGGGGGTGGGGTTAGCTCTTCCATGTACTATGCAACCTTGTAGTCTTTAATCTTGTTTCTAGTGATTCCACTTAGAGCTCTGTGTTTTAGTTTAATTTCACTGAGCAGCTCTGAATGAGGCCCCTCCTCTGTTCAGCCATGCTGTTTCCTCCTATAGGTGGTTATTCATACAGTTTTGTCCAGGCTTTTGCAACTTCAGGCAATCCAACAAAGAATATACCCCTGCATGTATCTTTGTGTCCACATGCAAGTATAGCCACAGGATGAATGCCTAGAAGTTGTATTAGTGTGGCAAAGGGCATTCATCCATTGAGTATTTTCAGGTTTTCTGTCAAGCTATTCTTCAAATTGGCTATATTTAATCCTTTCACAATAATGTATGAAAATACTTTATTCCCCTTACCTTCAATCAATTTTTTACATTCTTACCTATCTGTAAAATATGAGGTGTTATCATAAGATACCACAAATAGTTATACTTTTTTTCTTGGTATTAGGGATTGAACTCAGGACCTTGCACTTCCCAGGCAGGCCCTTATGCCACTGAGTTTTCTCCCCAGGCCACAGTAAATATTTAAATAAAAAATTATTACAGTAAAGCACACATTGCTCTTAATGCCCCTCAAAGTACTTCCACCCCCAAGCACACTTGTCCCACAATGCTTGCCACTTTCTGGAACAGTTCTGAAGGTCCTTTTTTGTGTGTTTTTACTTATGCTGTCACTGCATTTTCATGTCCTGAGTGGACTCTGTTAACATTTGTGATCACTTTGACTTCTGGGAAGAGTCAGGAGTCACCTGGCGCCAGGTCTGATGGAGAAGCAGGTGAGGACATACTTCCATGTTTTTACCAGCCTGCCTTTCCACTGGATGGCGCCCAGCAGCAGCACTCTCTGTGGTTCTGATTGTGTCTCCTAGGGACACTCGTGAAAGAGGACTTGGAGACTGCTCCAGAACGTGCCAAGAAGGATGGGATAAGTGTGTTCTAAGTGAAGGAGGTTATTTTGAGGAGGATTTGTAACAGTGTGTCTTTCACTGTAATAACTTTTTATAATTAAAAAATCTTTTATTTATGTATTTGGTACAGAGTCTCCGTATGCAGCTCAGATTTATAGTGATCCTCCTGTTTTCAGCCTCCTCAGTGCTGGGGTTACAGGTGTGTGCCACCACGCCTGGTCTCGGTGGCCAGAACAGTGTGCCTGGGGGTCTGGGACAGCATGGCATGTGGTACCAGGAACTGAACTTGGGTTCTTGTGCTTGCCAGACAGGCACTTAGACTGCTAAGCTATCTCCTTAGCCCCAAACTTTTTATAATTTAACTATGCACTGTAGTTTTGATAAGCCTGAATATGGTATTCCATTATATTTTAAATACTTATGAATGCAGTTGAACAACTATGCTCAAAAGATATTCACATTTCTTGTGAATTGTTAATGCTCTTTGTTGTTTTCTATTGAGTTGATAGTCTTTTTTCTTTCTTTTTTTGCATGTATCTGTAATTTCATTTTTTAAATTTTATTTATTTTTTCTTTTTTTGGCAGAACCAGGGATTGAACTAGGCCCTTGTGCTTGCCAGGGAAGCGCTTATTCCACTGAGCCATCTCCCTGGCCCCAAATTTTATTTTATTTTGAAAAGCAAAAGCAAGTACTTTTACAATTTTGCTTTTTATAACCAATGACAAAGCAAATAACTCGGTAGCCTTGCTAATCAGTTATGTCAGGAGAGGGACAGCTCTCCCCCACTGGCACTGCCCTCCACAGTATTGCATTGTATTCTCATTTCAGTATTTCTGGTTATAAATGTGCCTACCTTTTGGACTAATAGACCTAGTAGATTGAAAACGAAAATGTTACCTGATTTCCTTTTATTTCTATCAGTTATTACCCAAGGAAAACCACTTTTAATTCCCGCAGCTTTTTCTCCAGTTTCATATTGTTTCATAATATACTTATATTGCTGTGTATTGATCTATTTTAGTCATATTTATTGTTTTTTCCTCCTAGGACAGATTTGATTTGCAATTACTTTTCTTAAACCCTCCTCCCCTCCTTCATTTTCCCAAAATACATTACTTCTATTTTTTAAGGGCAATAAAGATGCACCAGTCATTATAATGATTTAGATGAAGAGAAGATACGTTTTCTTTCTTACACAGTTCTGTTTTCCTCAGTGAACAGTTTCCTCAGGTTAGCTTGCGGACGATGTTCTCCTACACATGGTCTCCTTCGTAGTCCCTTTACCCCGGCTCAGAGCCCGCGCGAGCCCTTTGTCTTTTTGCTCCTTCATAGCCTCTGCTTCTCAGGAAAAACGGGAGACAAATTCGGTGAGTTCTTTCATGTTCGAAAATGTCTCTGCTCTGCCTTCACGGTAGATTCCTAGTTTGGTTAGACTCTAGCTGATACGGTTTATTTCCAAAAGAAACCCTGGCGATAGGTTCGTTCATGGGAAAGAATGAATGTAAGGAAGAAAGGAGGTTCGGGATTGTTTCTTTCCCTAGTGGGCGGAGAGGTTATGTTTCTTCGAAACCGGAGAACGCTGCAAAATTTAGAACAGTTTAAGATTTTAATTTCATTTCTAAGATGCTCGATATCCCCGTCCGGCCGCCACTGGATGGCGCACGCAACCTGCTAGACAGAGAAAGAACGGTGTGGTGGACGGGGCAGGTAATTTTAGAGCGGATCACTCTTGTCTTTTCATTGGCTGTTTCTGAAGGCGGTCTGCCTTTCCTATCTTCTCATTGGCTATCCGCTCGCCTTCATCCCTCCCCCCGGAACGAAATAGGGACGCTCCGAGTTCTGGGTTTACCGAGCCGACTTCTTTGGTAGGGTTGTAATAAGGTAGTAATGGTCCCAGGCGCCTCTCCTCCGCAGAAACAGGGCTGGACGAAATTCACAGTTTTTCTGAAAAAAAGCTGTTCCTTGGAGTAGTGTGGGGATCAGCACACTCTCACTGTAGAAAACGGGGGAAGCTGTGGCTTTCCTTGGGTTGGAAAAAGGGTCCTTGCACTCTCAACCCGAGGACCAAGCAGGAGGCTGGGGGAGTGTCCTGGATGGGGAGTAAGAGGGCCGTGTAGGAAGTCCCCCATCCCAGCCGGAGTCAGCCCCGGGATCTCAGCTGCAGTGCCAGGCCTTCACTATAAAGCCTCGGTGTAATTCTGGATAGGCCAGGATGTAGTTATGACATGGGGAAGGTAGAGCTTGTTGTCAGGTTCTCATGCTCTGGGCCTAAACCTTTGCTCTGAGGTGGGAATGGGGCTAGGATCCACTTTCCAATTAGACCGCCGGCTGGACTTTGCAGTCAGACAAAGCTGCTGGCTAAACACCTTGATCACCTCAGACGGGGCTGGAACACCAGGTCCATTCTGGGGGCCCAGATCCATTCCTTGAGTTCTGCTATTGGACTGGGTTATAGAATGGGTCCCCAAGATTAGGCCAGGTTTTGCTCAGGATGATTGGGATCTACTGCTCTACTCAGATGGGGATTGACTCCCTGTCTGAGTAGAAGCTTAGGGTGGGCTTTTGGGCTTTGAGGCTGAGCTGAGCCATTGTGTGAACTTCTGGGTGGTGTAAGTTTGGCTCTGCCCTTTGCTGAAAGGCTGTATGGTAGGCATCTCCTTCCCTGAGTGGTTTTTTGGGTGGGGCTTGAGGCTAAATTGAGCCACTGTTTGAATGACCAAGTGGTACAAATCTAGCCCCTGTGATTTGCTAGGAGTTACTGTGATGTCTTGCTCCCTGGACAAGGTCTGAGTATCAGCTCTGAGACTGACCTGAGCCACTGTTTGAATGTGTACTTGGCACAAGTCTTAACTACTGCCCTTTCCTGAAGTGCTTCGTGGCACTCCTTGGGCCCTGGAATGGGTCTGAGGCTGACCATAGAGGTTGTGTAAGCACTTGTATCAGATTGAAATTTGTACCATGTCTCTGGGGCAGCCTTTTTGGCTTTGTGGGTGGGTTATACTACTGGTATCTTATATTTGGCATCTCCGTTGGCCATAACAGAGCAGCCACCAGAATCTGAACACTGGCTAAGAGCAATGCCTCCTTTCTGTTTTGTCCAGCTCCAGGGAGCGTAGCTGTGCCGTTATGCCAATGTTTCCCTATGAAATGAGACCCAGGTGAGCTTCTTGAGAGGCATTTTGCAAGGCTAGGGAAACTGGATGCTGGCCTTTAGTTCTCCTTTCTTCTGTAAATAATTGTAAGTCTGGGGAAATCCTCTTGATGTCATTGTACTAACTTGACAGAGGATGATGGACGATTTTCTTACAGTGAAACTGTTTCTCTTACTTTTCTAATGCAGTTTATTTTATTAGGTACTGTGGTCCACGAGGCATTTTCCTGAGTTTTGAGTATCTATTTATTTAATTAAATTGTGCTCTTGCCTGGGGAGAACTGCTAGGTGAGCTTCTGAATTTATGGGGTTGGAGAGGGCATGGTTAGGGGAACACTGAGATCTCTCTTTCACCATGTTGTGGGTACCATGCCTAGCATTATTTTTAAAAGTAAAAATTCTGCTTGTTTCTACTTCTGTTATTCTGAAACTTCTATATACTATATATTGGTATCCTGTAAGTACCATGGATGTTCTTTGCTCTTTTTCATTTTATTTCTCTACCAGGATAATTTAAAATAACCTATTTTTGGCTTTGTGGGTGGGTTATACTACTGGTACCTCATATTTGGGACCTCCATTGGCCATACCAGAGCAGCCATCAGAATCTGAGCACTGGCTAAGAGCAATGCCTCCTTTCTGTTTTGTCCAGCCCCAGGTAGCGTAGCTGTGTTGTTATGCCAATGTTTCCCTATGAAATAAGACCCAGGTGAGCTCCTAATTTTGAGGAGCTGATTTTATGTTCTACTTGCATTAGTCGATCTTGAAACTCTTTGTTGATTTATTTCACTTCAGTTATTATATTGTGTAACTCCTGATTACTGTTTAGTTCCCTTTTACCATATATTTGTTGAACTTATCATGTGTTTGTTGCAAATGAAAAATGCATTTTCTTCATGCATTTTTTTCCTGATCTTGTGTAGTTATGTGTCTGTGTTCTTGTATAGCTCATTGAGCCTCACTGAAATGGGATTCTGGGTAGGCCAGATGGTAGAGTTCACAGGTACGCAGGCCTGGTAAAGGGGGAATGTGCAGGCTGGCCAGCTGCTGAGGACAAGGGGAGGATGTTCTTGGACCTGGGGGCTGTTGCTGAAATCCATTGTTGACAATCCACTGATAATTAGAAGAGGCTGAATATGGTCCATGCATATTGAAAAGTTTGATAATGCAAAATTCTAGTGTTAGTATAAGCTTATTACTAAGGCTAGTGAGATCTGGGGACACTTGTTATACTTCTGTGTCCTTTCACTGCCACAGATATATACACTCATTCTCAGCTGGAGCTATGTCCTAATCGCTGGTGCATGATCCATAGGATAATGACTTGCATATGGTGAAGAGTATTCTCGGTCTCCACTTCTTTGCTCCTTTCCCAGTTACCGTCATGTTTACCTCTGAAAGGGTTTTCTTAGGAGTCTTCCCAGAGCACCATGCATGTCCTTGTTTCTCAGACTATAGATAAAAGGGTTCATCATGGGAGTCACCACAGCATACATCACTGTTGCTATTGAATCCTTGAGGGAGTAGGTATGGAGGGGCTGCAGGTATACCATGCAAAGTGTACCATAGAAGAGGGAAACCACAGCCAAATGTGAAGCACAGGTAGAGAATGCTTTGTACTTGTTAGAAGCTGAAGGTATCCTGAGAATGGCTCTGACAATACAGACATAGGATATGATCATGAACCCAAATGGAGTGAGGAAGATGAGGCAGCCTGTGGCAATTAGCGCTGTGTGATTGATCTGGGTGTCAGAACATGCAAGCCTGAGCAGGACGTACATCTCACAGAAGATGTAGTGGATCTTGAGAGACCCACAGAATGTCACTCTGGTCATGAGAGCAGTGTGAATGAGACCATAGAAGATAGACAGGGCCCAACACAAGATGAGGAGCAAGATACAGAGCTTAGGGCTCATGGCTGTTGTGTAGTGGAGGGGGCGGCAGATGGCCACATAGCGGTCGTATGCCATCACAGCCAGGATGAGATTGTCCAGGGCCACCAAGGAGACCAGAAAGTATAGCTGGGTCAGGCACCCTGCATAGGAGATGGCTTTGTTCAGGGACTGAAGGTTCACCAGCATCTTGGGGATTGTGTTGGTGACAAAGAAGAGGTCAGTGAAAGAGAGATTGACCAGGAAGAAGTACATGGGAGTGTGTAGGTGAGAGTCAGAGCTGATGGCCAGGATGATGAGCACATTTCCCACCACTGTGACCAGGTACATGGACAAGAATGCCCAAAACAGGATCTGTTGCTGCTCAGGAACCTCCGAGAGCCCTATGAGTAGGAATTCAGAGTCCTCACTCTGGTTGCCTCCATTCATTTCCCTTCTTTTCTGCAATATGGTCACCAAAAAGTTTTTACCAAGTACTCTCAGCTGGATAAGGACATGAAGCTAAGCAAAATTGTGTTTTCTTTGCATTAAAATTATCTTAGAGCTGGCCTCTGTGGCATGAACCTGTAGTCTCAGTTACTCAGGAAGCTAAGGAAAGATGATCGCTTGAACCAAGAGTTCAAGGATAGCCTGTGCAACAGAGCAATACTATGTTTCCTGAAAGTCTTAGACCAAATTTTATAATTTTTTAAAAAACATAAGCAACAAATTAATAGTAGGCACAAAAACAGAACGTTGGAAGTCTGCGCAGTGTAAGCATTCCAGTAACTTCTAATTTGGCAACTCAGTGTTATAGGAATAATATCTAAATCTTATTTTAAATTCTATCTGCTTATAATAATCTTGAACTGTTTCACAGTTTATATAGTATACTATGGTATTGTACAGGTTTTAAAATTATATTTTATACAAGTGTATGCATTATAAGAGATGGATAAAATATACACCATTAATTAAAGGAGGTAGCAAATATACTTGAAAGGAGTAGAACAAATTATTTGTTGAGATGATGATTTACCTAGGGCAGGAGGAAAATCCACTGAAAGAGTAGTAGAGATAAAAAGGGGTTTCAGAGTACTTAAAGTTAGGTCTAGGTTTTGCTTTTGTTAGTGGTGAAAACTTAGTCAGAGTCTCAGGGGTCTTCAAGGCTTGATTTCTTCATAGAAAATTAGCTCATGCCTAGATACAAATAAGTAATAAAGTGCTTAACAGAAGGAGCTGGCATGCAATCAGCACTCAACAAATATCACTATACTTTTTATATATAGCAATAATCCGAAAAATAAGCCCAAACGTAATGCAAAATGATCTATGCTATGTTACCAGTAAGTATACCTGCATTAAGTGTTAACACAAACAATGTAAGACTTTCAAATTCCTCAGTATAGTGGGTGTAAAAATTATAAATTATAATTTATAAATATAAATAGATAGATCAGATTACTACCCTTATAAATAGATAGATCAGATTTCAAAAGCATATGAGCTGTTGCAAAAGTGTGTGTCCTCCTAGATTAAGCTACAGTGAAATCTATTTGGTGTCAAAATGGTAATGGGAGTTTTAGGAAGCAAAATTAAATTTTATCTAAAATGAAGTGTGAAAATAAGGATGAGAAATATAGAAAAAGAGGAATAAGGTGACATTTTGCTTTATCAAAAGTCAAAGCAGTGCTTAGAAGGCTGAAAACAGGAGGATCACTATGACTTGAATCTGTGTAGTGAGACCCTATAGACCCTGTATTAAAATACATTAAGAAAAAGGACTCTACAATAGTGTGGTGCTAATACTACAGTGAACAGATTAATAGAACTGGGGGAAAACTTCATAGACCAACACCAAAACATTTAATAGGTCGTTATATTAGCACTATATATTTGCAGATAAAGTTTTCACTGTTTAAGAAATAGCATTGGAACATTTGTGTAATTATTTTGAGGAAACAGATCAATGTTTTGTATTTTACACATTTCAAAATAAATTAAAATAATATATTAGACTTGTTTGGCTTTAAAAAATTATGTATATAGAGTAAAATATTTAAAAAATTCACAAAATTTCACAAAAAAGCACATACATGATATAAAATTCTACTATTTGAAGACAGATTGCCATTATTCCCCTTTTGATTTTAAAATTTGAAAAAATCTGGTTCTGTGGAATTGTGATCAAAGAACAGCGAAGAGAAAGACCTTGATGGCGGTGGCCCTGAGGTGGGGATGATCCTGTTATGTTTAAGGAACTAAGTATGACCAAGTAACCAAAAATGGTTAGCCTGAAGAGGATAGGGATGAGATGTGAGATTATGCAGGGAGTAGGGGACAGGTCTTGCGGAGCCTTGTTAAGATTTAAACTTTTCTATCATGTTTCTTCATGGTAGCCACCCTAGGCTGTAGGGTGTATTTTAAATTTGTTTTCTCCTTTTTCCTACCTTTACTTGGGCCAAATTTGCTTTGTAGAGCCTGTTTGTTCCCCTACCTTTAGTAAATATACAATTTTGCCACCCTTAAAAAAAGATTTAAAATCTTCCTCTTCCTTCCTCTTTCCCTCTTTCCCTCCCCTATCCCCAATCTAAGTTGCCAAATTGCCCAGGATGGGCTCAAACTTATGATCCTCTTCCTGTTTCCACCTTCCAGGACTGGTATATCCTACCATGCCCAGCTTAAAATTTTATTCTAAGTGTAATGAAGAGTCTGAAAGGAATTCTAGCAGAAGAGAGTGTGTATACTTAGCATTTATCTTCCTATTTAAACTTTGGAATAACATTTTAATAAGCCAGTATGGCTGCTTCATCCTTAACTGAATGCTTCCTCAGTGCCTGTCCACACTAATGCCTCGCTTGATGTTGAACCACACTTGCATTCCAGCATGGATTATTGAAAACTACTTGCTGTTATTTTATTTAGGATTTTTTCTTCACTCAGAGAAGATTGCTCATTTTATTCTGCCAGGCTTTAGAGATTTACCTCAGATTTTCCTTGGGAGTAGAATCAATCCTAAAATAGGTAACTGTTATTTTTTTCCCCCAAGGAAGTGACTTTGTTTGAAACCAAGCATGGAGAAATTCAAGAAAGACCATGTCACAAACATTTTAAAACAATTTACAAAAGGATGAGGGATGATAACTCAGTGGTAAGGGCCTGGATTCAATCCTCAGGACTGAAAAAAAAAATCAAAGGAAGAATGACTGAAAAAATTTCAAATTTATGGGAAAATAATACTTTCTCCAAGAAGGTTAAAAAAAAAAACCCAAACAACAAAACCTGTCAAGTAGAACAAATCAAAGACATCCACTTATAGGACGTGTAGTGGAAGGAGATTTTCAGTCAGAAGTCTGTGTCCAGTTTATCATATATGATTTTTTTTAAAAAAAATGTATTTGGTTGTGCAGGGTCTCACTACACAGCGTGGACTCATAATGATCCTCCTGATTTCAGCCTCCTGCTTGAAGCCTGTACTCTGGCCTGCTTAGCCTGCCCTGCGGGCACGGCAGCCTGTAGTGCAGGGCATGGAACCTGGTCCCTGTGCTTGCCTAAGCTTGCCTAATTGGGCACTTTAGTCCACTGAGCTATTCGTCAGCCTGTATCACATATGATTGTTAAACAAACAATACTCTTTGGTCCGATAATGTATTGAGTGAATATATATCGAGTGATCATATATATATTGAATGATTTATATATTACAGAAATATATAAAATGTAGTATTTAACAGAATATTTGTTTCTTAAATCTCATTTTCTGGATGAGGTGACTGAGACTTAAAAGATTAATGAGTTCCTCACATTTGTTCAACTAGTAACTGATGGAGTTGAGGTTTGTCATCCTTCCCACTTCTCCATATTTCATATCCTAACTACTCTGTCACATATTAAATAAGAGTAATAATGCTTACTTCATCTAGAGTTTTAGAGAAAGAGATAAAATGTCATGTGGAAATACTTTGCCAACTTTAAAGCCTCATCATAAAATTGAGAGGCTGTTAGGTAATGGCTAAGAGAAATCTACCCTAAAACATATCCCCAAACTTCTGATATTTTTCACCTGTTTCCAGTATAAAAATAAGTTCTCAGGGTGAAGCGTAACAGGGTTCCCACTTTTCCTTCCAGCCTGGGCTTGCACATGCCTTCTATTCAGACAGGAGCAGGGAAGGCCCAGGACATTGAGGTAGCTGATGCGTCTGTGTCAGGCCCTGAGGTGCAATTGCCCAGAAGAGAGAAGAGTGAGGAAACAAATAACTGTGGGATCATTTGGGGCCATTAAAAGGGATTTATTGTCCAGCCCAGGAACTAGGGAGTAAAAGAGAGTGAGCAAGATAGAGCAGACTATCACCTAGAGAACTTAAGTTCTGTGCCAGCAATGGGGGCTGAGGAGGAAACGAATTCCCTACCACAGAGGTTATTTAAACAAGTCACCAGAGCCTGTGGGCTGAGTGGTTGTTCAGAGCTAATTTAAGCTGCTAGCGAAAGCAGGTGATAGTGAGGACTGTTTATACAATAATGTGTCAGGCTGTGGAGGATTGATGTGGTGATCTTTTGGCACTTGAGCGGAAATTAGAGTAACCCTGTAGACTGTATATACAGATTTTTGCCTCTGTTATCTATTCTCCTGGGCTTCTCCATTGTGGAGGAGTTCACTTACTTCTCCTAATGCTTAAGTGAGGCTTTGAGCTGAGGATCTGAGGGTCCTTGCCATTTAGGGAAATAAAAAGAATTGCAAAAGAAAAAATGAGGGAGTAGCTCACCAAGTGTAAGACTCTGCTTTCAAACCCTAGAACCACCAGAGGGAGAGAGAAGTGATGCTGAAAGAAAGAGGAACAAGTGGATCTGTCCCAGACAGCACTCCACACTCCCATCAGCAGCCTGAAGCTGGAATGGAGCATGGCAGGGACTTCCTGCAGTACTCCCACCTTTGGATGCACTCTGCCATTGCCTCTGTTTCTACTGCAAAGAGAAAGGCATCCTACTTCCCTGGACCCTGTCAGAAACTACTTCCTTCCACAGCTTGATCTATGGAGTTGAGGGCCCTCTGGGACATTGGTCTGACAGGAGGAAGGGTGGGGAAAAATATGAAAAGGCTGGGTAAAGTCAGAGAACCCTGAGAGAAATTAATGCTTTTACTTTCTAGTTGTCAGTGTGAGAATCTCAGACACTCTTTTTTTTTTTTTGGTCAGGATTACCTGTGACACTTCAAAACCCAAAACTGATTTTCTCACCATTTTCCTTGAAGCACTGGTTCTGTTCTGATAACTGGATCTCTTTTATGATTTTGATTTTCACCCTTTGGGAAACACTGCTCTGAGTCTGTGACACTTGGTAGGTTCTGGTCCTCATATGGCCAGATGGCCTTAGAGACACAAACAGCTCTATTGTGTGCCTTGGCTGTGTGGGGGAATGTGGAAAAGGACTACAAACTTTCAGTAAGAAAAGTAGGCTTTGGTATTTTCTCTGTTGTTTCCCAAGTATAAGACTTTGAGGAGTGAGCACAGCCTCCTTGAACTTCCTCAACTCAGCACGTACAGTCAGAGGCAGGTAGTGAAAATCACATGCATGACATAGTACTTTGAAAACTGTAGGGCACTTAAAACATTGATTGCTCTATCATCCTGAAATACTAAGAAGTTAGGTTATACAGTGTGCATGAGAGGAAATGGACGTAGAGAAGATAGAGGAAGGAGAGAGACACAGAATAAGCCTGAGTGGTTCAGATCTTACCGAGTTTTCCACATGTTCCTGACTTCTCTGGTTCGGCTGCCTCTACTTTTCTCCTTTATAGGATGGAAAGTCAGTCAGGACATAAAGCACTTGTCTTAATGGCTGAAGATGGGGAGCAGAAGGCTTGTTCCTAGAGTCTTTGGTGTTAAAAAAAAAAGTAGAATTTAAGGTTCTTGAATGACCTGAATGGCCCGGGGGATCTGAGAACCGATGGTTGAATCCCCATTCATGAAGAAGGGGGTGAACGTGGACCACAGCAGGATTATTTATCAGTTTTGGAGGGACCTTGGGGAGGCAATCCCAAGACAGCTTTTTGAGATGAACATGGATAATTGCTCCAATGTTAATATCTACAGGCAGTGGTCTTGGGGAATGAGTCTTGTTTACAGGAAACAAACCAAATCATTATTGTGCAGCAGTCCTAAGAATTCTCTTAGGATTAAGGGTAAGCCAGGAATAAAGAACATGTCACAGTACATGCAGCCTGGCTTTGAGTTACTAGAGAGGTCTGAAACACTAATCTCGAATGTAGCACTAAGTAAAAACAACTAAAAAAAATCATGTTTGGTGGAAAATAATGCTCAAATGACTTCAAAATGTTTCTCTTAATCATTTAAAAAGCATAATGATTAGCCTCACCCCAAAATAAGCACACATATAAAAAATAAGATTTCAAAAGCGAGAACCAATACGTGATGGCATATAGGGACTAGACAATATAATTTTCACCCAGACTGATAAACAAAAGTGCTTAAGTTTTAGGAAATAAAATGAACCCAGAAAACAGAGAAGCAATTTTTTTTTCCTGTATTCAGGACAGGGTCTATGGGGTCTCAGACTCGTGCTGATTCCCCTGTTTTCAGCCTTCCAATTGCTGGGATTACAGGCGTATGCCACCATGCACAGTCTCAGTCCCCGTCTCAGCGTGCCCTGGGGGTGGGGCCGGCATGGCCTGCCAGGGATTGAACCCCGGCTGCTGTGCTCTGCCGAAGCAGGCGCTTTAGTCTGCTGAGCTATCTGGAAGGCCCTTGTTAGTATATGTTTTTAAGAAAAGTATTGTAACAAAATAAGAGAACAACAATAGTTAATACACGGTGAATTGTAATCTTAAAAATAGTTACTCAGAGTACAAGATACAGGCAAAAAAAGACTCCTTCACAGAAGGGACAAACAGATAATAGCACAACTTTCCTTTCAATAAAGTAAGAGAAACTTTAGTATAAATGCAACAAATTCATATAGATTAATACAATATGATTGGTAATTTGGGGAATTATTTGGACTTCTCCATACGTCCTATTTATTGATTTTCTATTTTGTTCTTTATTTGTATGTAAAGAATTTTTCACATAAGAGATCATTTAATATTTGAGCATTTGTATTTGGCTTATTTTTCTTAACATGTTCTTCAGTCGAATCCATTAACTTATAAATGCTTCAAGTTTATCTTTCTTTTTAAAAATTAAGTTTATTGGTACAATTTATAGATACAAATTGATCATACTAATTATTGGGGGTTTGTAAGTGTATGTGATATATCTTGATTCCTCTTTTTTTCCCAACCACTTCTCACTTCAAACCCTCTTCTTCTCTTTATTTACAAAGCTTTGTTTCAATTTTATTCTTCTTTTATCATTTTTCATTTCCTCTTCCTCCTCTTCTCCTTTCCCTTCCTTAGTTCTTCTTTCCCTTTGAACGATTTCTTCCTATTTCACAATATTTATTTTACATTTTGGCCTTTATTTCTTCAGTTCCTCACACCAGCAAGACAATGTGGTACTTACATATGTGGGTCTGATTTATTTCCTTTAAGAGTATGGTCTCAAGGTGCATCCATTTACCTAGAAAGGTCTCAACTTCATCTTTCTTTATGGCTGAGTAGCACTCCATTGTATAATAAAAACCCTCACATCTTTTTTTTAAATCCACTCATTGGTTGCTGGGCATTTGGGTTGTTTCTAAGACTTAGTTGTTACACTGTTCTGCTATAAATATGGGTACATAGTACTTAATTTGTTTTGTCTCTTTTTAAATTATTTGTACTTTTTCTCTTAATTTCTTGTATATTTCTTTCTTTTTCCAATTTTACATTCATCTATCTGGTAATATGAATAACTAGTTGAAAACAACACTATGCTTTGCAACAAATACTGTTGTAATACATAGTAATATGAATTGTAATTCATATTATTTTGTTTAGTGAAATTCTGTATCACATGTAATTTTTTCTGTTTTAATTCTAATTTGTACTCTCTTTAAAAATAAAAATAAGGGGCTGGGGAGATGGCTCAGTGGAATAAGCACTTCCCTGGCAAGCGCAAGGGCCTGAGTTCAATCTCTGGTTACACACACACACACACACACAAAAAAAAAGGTGCACGTATAGTGCTGTGGTATGATGTTTTTAACTTTTCTGGAAAGATAACCAGAGGGGAAATATATAGGTGGAATGGGACCTCCAAATTAATTTTTTGAGAAATCTCAACACTGATTTCCATAATGGTTGTACCAGTCTACATTTCTACCGGCAATGGAGGATTCCTTTTTTCCCACAGCCTTGCCAGCATTTGTGATTGGTTGATTTTTTTCTTAATAGCCATTCTTTCTGGAGTGAAATGTAATTTCATCATTGTTTTAATTTGCATCTTTGGAATGACTAATGATGCTGAACATTTTTTTCAAATATATGCCTGCCCTTTCTATTTCTTCATCTGAGAAATGTATATTCACCTCAGATGATCAATTTTAGATTGTGTCTTTAAATTTGGGGGGTACACTTTTTTAATTCTTTATATGTTCTGGATATAAGTCCTTTGTCTGAGGAACAACATACTAATGTCTTTTTCTCCATTCTGTGGGTTTTCTTTACCCACTGTTGCTATTTATTTTCCTGTGCAAAAGCTTCTTAATAGTGTAAGGTCCTAAATATTGATTCTTTATGATAGTTACCAGGTGATTGGGGTTTTGTTCATGAAATCTTTGCTTACACCTGTGTCTTCAAGTGCTTTACATATTCTCTTTTCCAGCATATTTAGTGTTTTAATATTTATAGCTTTA
>NW_004524648.1:198006-227037 GCF_000260255.1 Octodon degus | reverse complement strand
GGCAGAAATTTTTAAAAAATTGAGTCTTGTTTTATGGCCTGCCATATAGTCTATCCTGGAGAATTTATACTACATGCTTAAAAATAATTTCAATTCTGTACTCGTCGAGTGGACGGTTCTATGTTAGTCAATTGACAGCATTGTTTACAACTTGTTTCCTTCTGTTTTTCTCTTTTGTTCTGTGTATCATTGCAAATGTGTTACTGAAAGCTTCAAATATTAGTATTGAGTTCTAAAATAAGTAAATAAATAAATAAAGTGATCTATCAATTATTTAAAAAAAAACACACACACAAAATTAAATCTACAAATCTTGGCAGGGTATCTTTTGGACACCTGTAATCCCAGCACTCAGGAGACTGAGGCAGGAGGATTGCCACAAGTAGGAACCTACCTGAGTTACATAGTAAGTTCAAGGCCACTCTGAACTATGGAGTGATACCCTGTTTCAAAAAATTATCTAGAAGTCTTTTGGTGTCCTCTGTGTAGAGAAGTGAACACCTGGGTTGCTGGTCTGAAGTTTATCTTTCTTTATGGTGGAGTATTATTCCATTGTATATAAGTACCTAGTTTTCCTCATCTGTTCATTGGTTGATGGATGCATATATTGTTTATAAGATGTAACTATTATAAATTGTGCTGCTTTAAACATGGCATTGTGGTTGATACATTGTGTCAATTTGGGAGGTTGGAAACCTGGCTGGATTGGCTCAGCAGCTCCATGCCCTAGGGCATAGAGGCCCCTCACTGGGGCATGGAGGGCCCGCCCTAGAGTGACTAAGCACAAAAAGAGTATATAAAGGGGTTGGGGAAGGATTTGGAGCCTCACTTACTCTTTTGAGAAGATGCAGAGAAGGTGGATAGTTGGATCAAATTTTTTTCCCATTCTGTAGGATGTCCCTTCACTCTGCTGGTTGTGTCCTTTGATGTGCATAGGCTTTTGTTTGATATGATCCCATTTGATGGTTCTTGGTATTATTTCTTGTGCCTTTGGGGTTTTGTTAAGGAAGTCCTTGCCTATAACTATGTCTTTCTGATATCTTCTGAGTTTTTATTAATGATAGCTAATCTTGGTCATCTTTGAGTTATCTAGAAGCTGTCAGATCCATTTCTCAAGTTCTCCTTGAAAAAAATGTTTTTGAGTTGTCCTTCCTTAACTGATCATTGACTACAGCCCTCTCCTCTAGATTCCATACTCTGTCTTCACACTGGTCACTTCTGCTCATACTTTGATTGCATTTTTAATTTCCCAGATTTGTGTTTGGAACTCTTTTAATCACTCTCTTTCTTTCTGTATTTTATGGAAGGGTGTATAGGGTGTTCAGGGTCTCACTACTAGATTGGACTTGTAGTTTACAGCTCCCAAGTACTAGCATTACAGGTTCGCACCCCCACACCCATTCTCAATGTTGTTTCAGTGTGTCCTGGGGCGGGGACAGCAAGGCAGGCCCAGGGATCAAACCCCCGGCCCCTGTGTCTGTTTGCAGGTGCTTTAACCCACTGAGCTATGTGGCTGACCCTGGATTCCCTTTCTTTTCTGTGCTCAGTGTTCAATTTTTACATCTTTTTCTTTAGTGCCACAGATTTTTATTAGTGTCTTTTCTAGACCTGTTATTTGTTTCATTACTGTCATTATATGTTTAGTTATACTTTGTTTAAATTCAACCAGCACCCTATTGAAATTTTAAAACTGCCACTGTCCTTTCAGACATTCCTGCTGTGTGGTTTATAATGTCCTCCCCTTGATGCCACTCAAATGGGTTTTGGAGGAATTGGGAGTTTTTAGAGCCCTTTTTTTTTAGGTTTAGTCTTTTCTTTCTTTCTTTTTTCCTCTCTTCTTTTCTTCCCTTCTTCTTCTCCTTCTCTTTCTCCTTCTCCTTCTTCTGTATATGGTACAGGGTCTACAGGCTTTTATTATGCAGATCAGACTTATAGTGATCCTCCTGTTTTTAGCCTCCCAATTGCCAAGATTACAATAGTGTCTTTATCAACATCTCAGTCCATGCTGGGGGCAGGGCTGACACTGCAGGCCAGGGATCAAACCCTGGCCCTGCATTCTGCCTAAGTGTGTGCTTTAGTCTGCTGAGCTATGTGGTCAGCCCTACCTAGTCTTTTCATGTTACTATTTGTGTGTGTGTGTGTGTGTGTGTGTGTGTGTGTGTGTGTATTGATGTTTGTAGCTTCTTTGTCCTAGTGTCTACTTCCTCAAGAGTGAGCCACAGTATAGTTTATAACTCCCAGGCAATCTATATATTAGAATACAGAGAAAACCAATTGACAGCACCAATTATGCAACCTTAGCTATAGTAGCAGAGTCAGTGATGACAATCACATTAAATATCACCTGGATATTGAGAAATCCAGAGAACCATTCATGAACTTCCCTTAACCATAAAGAACTATGATTTTATTGAAGACATTGAGGTCATTAAGATATTGACCTGTGGTTATTCTGATCATTAATTTTGGATGGATGTAGACAAGGATGATAGATTTAATGATAAATGATAGTAATATAAAAATGATAGTAATCATTTTTACTTTTTATCCTCTCAAGTTAATTGAACCCACTAGACTAATACCATCTGCTAATGCCTCTAAGGTTGCACACATTAAACCCAACCTCTTACCCTAGAATACAGGTCCTGTAACCTTTCTGTCCTGAGCTTGAGCTTCTCAGGTCATCTCAGAATATCTCTGTTTAGGTCTTACCCTCTCTAAGCTTGTTTTCCAAGGCTGTCTCTCACTTGGTCTCTGTGGTATGGTAACACTTTAGTCCTGGAATAGAGCTCTCGTCCTGGGTGTTGGTCATGTTCTCAATCAGTTTGGTTCTGTGGTTGTCACTTTGCTAAAATGTACTGTGGAGAACCCTGAATCAAACCTGGATAGGATTTTATATCACGGTTTCTCTCCTCTCCTTTCTCCTCTCCTCTCTGCCACAGATCATGAGGGACCCAGGCAGGTGGTAAGGGTAGTGGAGGCAGCTGTGGGACCTCTCTCCTCCTGTCTCTTGTGTGGGTCACACAGGTTTGGGGTGGAGATGGCAGCAGTGGGAAGCATACACAGGTTAGTATATGCCTGTGATACATAATAATTACATTCATTTTGGGGAATTGGTATGAATGCACATTGTGTCTTAATCATTTTTACTTTTTATCCTCTCCTTGCTCCTGTGGACTCCAGATCTCGTTCCCACTTCCACACAGTCTACTCAGCTGTTTCCTATCATCTTTTATTTTGTTGTTTGGTTTTTTTTTTTTCAACAACCAAGATCCAATTTTACTGTCAACCTAGAAAACTCAGATTTGTCATTTATGAGTAAAGGCAGTAAGCAGTTTCTATTTCAGTTCACTTCTCAAGACTGGGACACAACATCCAGGCTCCTCGACCTAAAGGAGAAGTGTCACATTTCAGTTCATGCTTCTGGTCCGCAGATGATCTGCTCCAATCCAGAACATCGTGGTGGAAGAGTCTGGCAGAGGAAAGCTGCTCTTTGCACAGTGGCTGGGAAAAGAGAGCGAAGGGGGCTCCAAGGCGGGAGCTGTGCCCTTCTTGTTATTTTGCTTTTTGGATCATTTATATTTTGGGTTTGAAATATAAGAGAATCCATATGATATGTTACACTTGGTGTTCGATTATTTATCATAGTAAAAGACACTATAATTAAGCTCCCTCCAAATACTCCCATCCCGGTAAACACTTCTCCCATCTTTCCACTTTCTGAATCAGTTCTCAAAGTTGCTTACTTGAGTGTCTTTAGTTGCACTGTTGTGGCTACTTCAATGTGTTGAGTCAATTTAAAACATTTACCTTCCATCACCATTTTGACTTTGTGGGAAGAGCCAGAAGTAACTTGGTGTCACACCCAGTGAATAAGATGGATGAGGGCACATCTGACATTTTTGTTGACATAAATTACTGTAAAGGGAATGAACAAGTTACCTATTTTAGCTGTGGGAGCAAGGAACATTTTGCCTGAGATTGCTCGGTTGCATGTATAGGAGCAGCATAGCTATTATCTGTCACTTCAACAAAACCTAATATCTGTCTAAAGTGTAGATGAGGCTATTATGGGGCACATGAGTGTAGAACCAAACTGATGTGGAAGGCTGATCTATTCTGGGAAGCTTCCAGTGGGGCCTTCCCTGGCCCCACCAATCAGTAGGTGTGCTACAGCATGGAGAGCTTCCTTGAGAGAGTGCAGCCCAGCTTGGTGCAGTGGGTTGGACCCATCGCCACAAGAGGCTCCTGCCTTGGAGTTGATGACTGTATGCTGCTGTGGGCCGGGTGGGTGGGTGGAAGGGCAAAAGCCTAGCTGGCCCTGACTCCCATGTGCTGTGGAGTGAACTCTGCAGGGGTCTGCCAAGCCTTTAATCTACCAGCCTGCCTGCAGCACAGCACTTGTGCCATGCTTAGCTTGTGGCTGGGAGAGTTGTAGCACCCCAAAATGGAGGGAGGAAAAGTTAAAAAAATGATGGCCATGGCTGCAGAGGTGACAACTATGATGTCCATTGAGGAGGGGCATGCCAGTGAAGCCACCCCAAAGAAGGAGCCCATCGCTGGCATCAAGGTGGGCATTGACCCCCTCCTTCGATGTTGCTGCCACCAAAGTGGAAGTGTTGCTGCAGACGGTGAAGCCAAAGGGGGGTAGTCATTCCCTCGGGCCTGTGAACTTCCATCAGGGGAGCTTGCCCACAGCCCCCACGCAGTGGGGAAGGTGTGGAAGCCAGAGGCAGGAACAATGAGTGGGAACCCTGGGTACACAAATAAGGGATATGAGTTTTTCTTCTGCACAGAAGACTAAATTGCAGGCTGTTGTATAGGTCTTAGAAGATGTTTGTCCACTCCTGTTAGCCTCTTTTCAGATAGCACTTATGTTTGTGGATATAGTGTGCCGCATTAAAACTGCCACTATACACACCGGTCAGAAAGATCTTTTTCATTTATTTTGCACTTTCCAATTTACAATTTAACCATGACCAATTTGACTCCTCTTTTTGGTCATTTAGGTTCTCATTCCCAGTTCCTGGGACCTCTCACTGAGGGAAATGGTACAATAGAGAGATTTTGGCTACTGTCACTGGTGTTCTCTCAAATGACATTCAATAGGCTTCTGCCTCCCATACCGCCTTCCATCAAATCGCTTCTGCCTTATGTAAACAGTTCCTTTTAATTTAGAAACAGGCTCAATAAATTGTTAAACAATGTTCTTCATGTAACACATCTTCCTTCACTCCCTGGGGAGGTTAATCCCTGAGGGTTGCACCCTATCATCTCTGGCAAATGGATATCACATTCCTGAGCATGGCTCTCTACACTGGGTCTGTGTTGCAGGGGATACTTACTCAGGATTTACTTTTGCTACTGCCTGCACTGGTGAAGCAGCTAAACATGTCACTGCCCATTTCCGGTCATGTTTAGTACTCTTGGCTGCCCGTCGACACTTGAAACTGACAATGGCCTGGTTTATACAAGTACTGCCTTGCAAACATCTTGTGAGTCTTTTCATATTTCCCTTACCATAGGAACTGCTAATAATCCTCAAGGTCAGGAAATTCTTGAGTGTGCTGACCATATGCTCAAAGTTCAACTACAAAAACAAAAGGAGGAATTCTTCCCTACAAAATTCACACCTCATAATAGACTGCACTTGGCAATATATACTATTAACTTTTTAAATATTATGAGGGATGGAACTACAGCATCATAAAGACAATTCAAACAGGTAAAAACCACGCTGTCTGGCTATATCATGGACCTAGACGGCAAGAAACAGTTGATTTCATTCTAGAGTTGATTTCAACTTTTTTGAACATTGTTTGACAATTTGTTGAATCTGTTTATGAATTAAAAGCAACTGTTTATGTAAGGCAGAAGAAATTTGATGGAAAGTGCATGGGAGGCAGGAGCCTATTGAATGGCATAATGCTTAAAATTTTTACTTTGATGGTTCTTATGCTTATGCCTGTATTCTGAGCTATTATATTGAAGACAGCAATCATCTGACATCCATTTGAATCTCCTTTTTCAGAATATGGTAGTTTTCTTTGTAGAGGTCTTTCAGTTCTTTGGTTAGGTTAATTACCAGGTATTTAATTTAACATCTTGATGATGTTATGAATGGTATTGTTTTCCTAATTTTCTTCTCAGTGAGTTTATTATTGGTGTACAAGAGCACCACTGATTTTTAATGCTGACTTTGTGTGTTCCTTCTTTGCTAATTTTGATTATTAAATGTAGGAGTCTTTTGGCAGAGTCTTATGAGTGTTCTACATAAAGGATCATGCCATGTCCAAATAATGGTGATTGGAATTCTTTCTTTCTTGTATGTGTCTCTTTCTCTTTCCTGATTGCGGTGCCTAATGTTTCAGGTAGTGTGTTAATCAGAAGTGATGATAGTTGGCAACCTTGCCTTGTTCCTCATTTTAGAGGGAAGGCTTTCAGTCTACCCCCATTTAACATATTTTTAGGGCTGGGGAGATAGCTCAGTAGAATAAGCACTTGCCTGGCAAGCACAAGGTCCTGAGTTCAATCCCTGGTACTACAAAAAAAAAGACAAAAAAAAAAAAAAGAAAGAAAGCAAACAAACAAAACTACAACAACATATTTTCTTCAAGTATTTATCATGAATTGGTGTCTGATTTTATCAAAAGCTCTTTATGCATCTCTAGACATGATTATGTGTTTTTTGTTATTGCTTCTGTTTATGTGGTGAATTACATTTATTATTTTATGTGTGTTGAAGCACCCTTGTATCTGTAGGATGAAATTTGCTTGATCATGACATGTGATCCTCTTGACAATTTGTTGCATTCTATTTGCCAAAATTTTACTGAGAATTTTGATATCTATTTATTAAGGAGACTGATCTGTAGTTTTCTTTTTAGTTAGGTCTTTTTCTGGTTTTGGAATCAGAGTGATGCTGGATTTTAGAAATCAGTTTGGAAGCATTCCTTCTCTTTCAATTTCATTGGTAAATTGGGGAATACTGGAATAATAATGTTCTTGAAGTTCTTGTAGACTATAGCAGAAAATCTACCACATTCTGCTATATTCTTTTCTTAGCATGTGGTTCTTTTGTCACTGTCTCAATTTCCTTGTTTGTTATTGAATTGTTTGGAACTTTTGCATACTTTTGGTAGTTCCTATGCATTTAGGATTCTGCCCATTTCCTCAAGCTTCTCCAACTTGTTGGAATACAATTTTTTAATAGTAATTACTATCTTCTATTGTGATTTCTCCATTTTCATTTCTAGTCCCATTAATGTGAGTGTCCTTTCTCTTTCTTTTAGTAAGTTTGGTAGAGTGCTTATCTCTTTTGTTTCTTCTCTAAGAAGCTTCTATTGTGGAACAGCTTTGCCAAAGCAGCTTTCATGTCCTTATTTCTGAGACTATAGATGAAAGGATTTAACATGGGTGTCACAGCCATGTACATCACAGTTATCACTGCATCCTTTAAGCTATAACTTGTTAGAGGTCGGAAATACATGCCCATAACTGTCCCATAATACAAAGAAACAACTATAAGGTGAGAGCCACAGGTGGAGATGGCTTTGCTTATGCCCTTAGTGGATGGAACACGTAAGACTGTGAAAACAACACGGACATAGGAGATAATAATGCACAGCAATGGCACAGAGAAAACACCAACTCCTAGGTACATCATCTTCACGTTAAAGTGGATATCAGAACAGGACAGCTGGAGCAAGGGGGTAATGTCACAGTAGAAGTTGGCCACTTCTTTGTTGCCACAGAAGGACAGATTGGCTGTGAATAGAGTGTGGGGAAGGGCATTGGCATTTCCAACCACCCAAGATCCAACAACCAGCAGGACACAGGACCGTGGGCTCATGATTGTTGCATAATGAAGTGGACGGCTGATGGCCATGGCTCGGTCATAGGCCATTGCAGCTAAGATGTAGCTATCTGTGTTACCCAAGGCTATCATGAAAAACATCTGTGTGAGGCATCCCTCAAAGGATATGGTTTTACTACCCAGAAGATGGTTAACCAGTGTCTTGGGGATTGTTACAGATGAGAAAAAAATGTCAACAAGGGAGAGATTGGCAAGGAAAAAGTACATGGGGTTGTGTAGGTGAGTGTTATAACAGATGGCCATGATGATGAGCATATTTCCAATCAGTGTGATAGGGTAAATGAAGAAGAAGAGAGTAAAGAAGAAATCTTCCTGTTCCTGCTGGCCAGTAACTCCCAGGAGGATGAAATCCAAACTAGAAGACTGATTTTCTTCTCTCATGGCTTCTTCAACATGAAGGACAAGGGAATTGAGCATCATTAGTGCAGTTACTATGTGTAATGATCTCGCATATTCACCTTTGACTCAAGTGATCTCCTTTCTGAACATCTGAGCTTATGATATCTAGAGATAACTAGTACAGTGGGTCAAAATCTCTATTAGTGAATGAGACTGGACACTTATATGTAATTTAGTGTAATGTAATGCAATGTAATGTAATGTAATGTAATATATGGGTCTTATCCTCCCAACCAGTCCTGTCACATAACACCTAGGATTTAATAATCTCAAATTCCATATTCCACAGTCTAGATAGACTTTTTGTTAGCTTTTACAGGAGAAATAATGACTCTTTTACATAAATACTTATTCAACATATGAGTCAGAGTGTCTACTCTTAAGGACTGTATATTTTAATAGAGAAACTAGAATTACACACTAATTTCATTATAGATGATAAGACTTCATTTTGAAGTCTTTGAGAAAGTACCGTAGTAAGAAGGGTTTGTTAGTAGAATTAGGAGTTTTTTTTATTGAGAAAACACAGTGGTTCCAGAATCCAGGAGAAAATAGCTGTCTACAATGGCACTAGAAAGTTGTAAATCACAATATTCCCTGGATTTAGATACCACAATAACCTCAGTGAGTTTTCTCCCAGGTGTTCTCTGTTCAAGACAGATCTTCATCACTCTCTTTTATAGTTTTATCTTTTTTTTTTTTTGGCAAACTCATATATATATTTCTTTTGTTGACTCATTGTATTGGTCAGCTTTCTTATTGCTAGGGCAAAATATCTGACTTACACAGCTCACAGAAAGAGATGGTTTATGGTTTGAGCAGTTTCAGTCTATGGGCAGCTGGCTTCCCAGCAGACAAGGGGTGGAAGGGTATGGTGGAGGAAGGTGGCTCAACTTATGACATCTGGGAATCAGAGAACAGGGAAAGAGCCAGTTCCAGTCCACGACCCACCCAGACATACCTGAAAGATTGCTTTCTTAATGTCCTAGGTGTCTATCCAGCTAATCAACTTGATAATGAAGATTAACTCGCACATTCATGCAACTTCATAGTGACTACAACTATTCCTTAGTAAAACTTCCGTTTGTTTCTATGGGCTTTCACCTGCCACCCCATATATTCAGGCTTGCTCATCCTGTCAACATGTCCTGCTGAGCCCCATCTATATGCAGCCTAAGAAGACTGCAAGATTTTGAGGGTGGGAAAATAATATGCTGTTTATTTTTTAACTCTTCCAGGTAGATTTGTGTGTGTGTGTGTGTGTGTGTGTGTGTGTGTGTGTGTGTGCAGAACCGGGGATTGAACTCAGACCCTTGTGCTTGCGAGGCAAGCACTTATTCTACTGAGCCATCTCCCCGGCCCCACTCCAGGTAGATTGTTGTAGAATATTATTCATCATATACATCAAAGTGTTTGCAATCAGTGGTTCTCCAGTTAAATCCTGTTTTGTATCTTGGATTCCTTGAATGAGGGCTGTTTACAACCACAATCACTAATTTATCTTTCCTCTGATTTCCTGATTTTGTTGCTCTACATTTAAAATAGTTATTATATAGTTCAATCTTTATTCTTAATGTGGTACTGCTTTTCTTAGACCACCATACTTCTTTACCTAAAACACTCTAATGTACCATTAGCTGTTTCACCGCAGGTTCCCTCCTTTTTGATCATCTTGCATAATAGGTTACTAAATATGGCAAAGAATATTAGCTGCTTGGATAAATCCACACTGTTCTCTTCTTCATGGTCACTGACTTAGACTATATTTCCCTGTCTCCCTTGTGGTGAGGTAGCGTCATGTGACGGAGATCTGCTCAATTCACCAATATGTGGTACAATTCTGGGATACTATCACATACTCCCCCTCATGCCTAGTATATAAAATGCCAGTGAAACTGAACAGGATGAGTCTGTATCCCGACTTCTTTACATCCAGAAGAGATATTCATAACTCACTTGGACACAGGAGAGAAGTGATCTTTTGTTGTCCTTAAGTCATTTTACATTTTGGGACCCATTTGTTACATTAACCCAGGATGTCACAATTAATTCCCTAGTTTTTCTAAACTAGACTTCTACAAAAATTTATTAAATATTTTATTAACTCAATCTCTATTCTTTAATGTTTTTAAAAATCTTTATTTATTTGGCATAGGGTCTCGCTATGCAGATTGGACTTGCAGTGATCCTTTTGTTTCAGCCTCCTCAGTGCTGGGATTACAGGCATTCACCACCATGCTCAGTTTCAACAGCCAGCATGGCGAGTCTGGGGTTCCAGGGGCCAGCATGACATGCAGTATGGGGGATCAAACCCGGGTCCTTGCACTCGCCAGGCAGGCGCTTAGATCCCAGCCCTTCTCAATGTTTTTACACTAATGAATGATGTGCAAGGTACGGTATATGTACCTCTACTTATCTTTGTCATATTCAGTTATGGCATGCCTTCTCTTCTTTACATCTAAAGCACTTTGGATTTGTCTCTGAAGATAGATACCTTTACCCTTGTTCATAGAGAATCAAATACCTTGGGTTTAAGGGCTCAGTAAACCTTGAGGACTCAGAGATAGTGGTTAGCTCATATGATGTGGAAGTGTAAGATTTCAAGAATGGGGTTCTTAGTTAACATCAGACTAAGCTGATGCTGACAGTTCCACTGTTATTAAAAATATAGAAATCACAGGTTAAACATGTAAGTAAAAAAGCATACATTAAAAACATGTCACAAAACTCAAAAGAAAGATATGGAAATATACTGATATGAGGGATGAAAATGCAGAGCATGAATTATAAATCACAGACAATACTGTGGTATCTCTTGGGATTTAAAATCAGCTACAAGGCAGGCCCTAAGGACTGGTGTAGAGTCCTCTGGCAAAAAGGATGTGGCTAGTCTACATATAAAACATGTTACATATTACACTAATTTGAGAAGAGAGCTGAAAAATATTTTTCATGTAAGAATTGGAAAGAAAAAACCAAGAGTGTAGTGTCATGGAAAATATGATTATCTATAAATAAATCAAAGAGAATTTCCAGATAAACTGAGATTTTAACACATTTGGTTTTACAAACTATATGTAAAAAATCAACAGTGGTATTACAATTAAATTAAATTAGAAAATGTAATGTCTGAACAACTAATTTGAAGATAATATGATGCAATACAACAATTGTTGAATTCCTATTATTTTGTCTAGTGAAATTCTGTATTTTTGTCATCATTCTGCATTGTCTTTAAAATAAAAAGAATATAATGTCAAAAAAGCTGCCTCATGTAAGATTTGAGAAAGTTAGGCAAAATTCTAACAAAACTGGTACAAAGCTGGTTTCACAAATTAAGGAAATTATTTTTGGGCCGGTGAGATAGCTCAGTGGACTAAGCACCTGCTTTGGCAAGCACAGGGACCAGGGTTCCATCTCTGGTCCCACATACCATGCTGGCCCCACCCATGGGTCACCTTGAGACCAAATCTGGGCATTGTGTCACACTCCTGTAATCCCAGAGCCAGAGAGACTGAAAATAGGAGGATCATTATGAGTCAGAGCTGTGTAGTGAGGCCATGCACAAAATGCATAAAAATAAAACAAAATTAAGAAAGTTAAATAAAGGAGAAGAAAAGAAAATGAGGTGATAATGTTATTGAAAAGCCTCTTCAATGTAGAAATGTCAATTGTCTTCCAATTAAGTTTTAAGTTCAAGGAAACAATTCAAATACAAGAAATTTCTCTTGAACATGGAATTTATCAAACATCCTAACTAAAACAAAATGAGGAAGGAAAATATGGAAGAAGAAATTGTCCCATCAAGTATAAAAATAATTTCTTATCTACAAACTGCAGTACAGGGTTTCAGGATAAATCCTGAGGGGATTTGACTGACCTTATCAGATATAAAAGTTACATTTCTTGTTATATAGGTCTTGCTTTATCTTGGTCTTAACCATCCAGCAGAAAAGTATAAAAATGAAGTATAAAAAGTAAAGCCATATTAATATGCTGAGCTGTAAAAGGCTCAAGTCAACAATTTTTGACCTTACCAGTCCTACAGATAACCCACTACTATTATGGACTTCTGGACTATATTGGAATATTTTGCTGAATTCAAGCACTCACAATATTTAAATGATAATGGAATGCCCTTCTCTGACAAAACTAAACAAAAAAGGGGGATACAATCAAACGACCATTTTGTATTTATATATTCAAAATAGGATAGATATACAGCTGCATTCTCTTAATTCAATGAATAGAGAGATTTGTCCTAATAATGTTTGTGGACAGGATATCATGTCTGCATCTTATACAATGAATAACCACTAAGACAACAATATGCACTGTATCAATTATTGAAACTGTGCAAGTAATTGGTTTTGAAACTATCTCATTGCTATTTGTTCTCAGTAAAATTATTAAAAATAATTTCCTTTGCTAATTCAAAGACTGTATTGGTACTGACATAGATATTTGCAAGTAGACCCATATAGACCCATATAGCAGACTGGAGGGGCCCCAGAGCAAGAGGTGAAACATTAGAAGGTAGTATATGATGTGAACTGGTTCATCAGTAGACAAATAGACTATTCAGCAAAGGGTCATTGGAAATCTGATTTCTGTTTTTTTGTTTAGATAGAGACTACTTTATTAGTTTCCTTAATCAAATTCATGTACATAAGATTTGACATTTTTAATATAGTGCATTACCATTACAAATGGAAAAAATTAAGTTCAACATTTCTAGGTCTATATGGCTGCTAATTTCTGTACAATATGTTTTCTTAAATATGAAAAAAAATACAGGAATAATTCCTAAAGTGTTGGGGACCACAAAGTCACAGTGGCTAATTTTACATACTTCCCTAAGGGATAAATAGAGGCTTGGGATTATCAGCATCACCCTTTTGAGATTTTCCATTAATGCTTTAGGAATGGGTGGTCCTCTCCCACCCACTAAAACTAAGCTAAGATCGCTGAGAGTAAAATGTACTCCAGGGCAAGATCCTTTCTAGCATAAGAGCATCTCTGCCCTCTTGAATCATTGCCCTCTGAGTCTTCCTCAGAGCTTGAATATTTCCCTGCCCTTCCTATCATTTTATACACCTAATGAGTAGTGGCTGGCATGGAGTATCTTTGTCTCTGCCCATCCGGAGGCATTGACTTCCCAGCCCCCTTCATGCATTACTAAATTTGTCTCTGTTTCTTATTTCCTCCTTTTGCCATATCCCTCATTGAGGCAGTTGGGGCTCTTAGCTCTGTCCCATACACTGAAGTACTAATTATGAAAATTAAAACTTCCAAAAAATTAGAGGAAAATAAACAGAGAAGATGTGTATGATATCAGGATGGGAACTGATGTGTTCAGTTAGGCAAACAATAAAGCAAACGTGAAAAATCTAGCAATGCTAAACTACCTTGAAATCATTGCATAAGAAAGATATAGAAGGGCCAGCGGTATAGCTCAGCAGACTAAGCGCTTGCTTAGTAAGCACAGGGACCAGGGTTCGATCCCTGGCTCCGCATGCTGTGTCAGCCCCACCCTTTGGCCCATTGAGCCGGTGTTGGAGTCTGGGTGTGGTGGCGCGAGCCTGTAATCTCAGCACTGAGACCCTGCATCAACACCTTCCCCCCAAAAAAACACCCCAAAACAACAACAAAAATCATAGAAAAGCAAAAGAGAAACCATCTGTTACAAAAAGGAAATTACTATACATATATTACTTAAAGAATTGGATATCAAAGAAAAAGAATTGGCTATCAAAATGCAGAGATATCCTGCACACTAATGAAAAGGACCAAGAATACTGCAGAAAATAAACACAGTCATGTGTTTATTTGGGCAGTCATGGAGAGAAAAGTCATGGAGAGAAAACTGGGATAAAAACAAAAATCTCAAAAGCTGTTTAAATTAAGCAGAAAAGTTAATAGTTTTCATCTTGGAGTGCATAAAGTATAAGAGTTTGATAATTTCAAATATTGTAAAGAAATTAGTACCATCTATTGGCAAACAACTTGCCTATATCTAGGGACAGCTGAACTTCATCCACTTTTGACACAGCAATTCTGCTTCCTTATCAGCCCCTATAGAGACCCCTGAACATGAACTCAAGAAGACACATAGAGAAACGTGTGCTGTTACATAGAAAACTTAGAAATGTTCTATACATGGAGGAATAGATAGACAAACGGTGCTGTCTCCATAGACGCATGGGTTCTGCTCAACAGATTTTAGAATGAATTCACACGGATACATTGGGCAAAGTAATGTGATATAAAAAGGCTAGAAGATATACAACACAACACAATAAATGGAAAATCTGACATTGTATAGTACACTTGTAAGTAACCTAAGTGGTAGAGTAGTGGTTATTTCTGGGGTGAGAATCAGCCAAATGAAATTTTAGATGGGAATACAAATGGTAAATAAATATATGAAAAAATGTTCAACATCATTAGTCATTTGAGAAATGCAAATTAAAACACACTGAGATTCCATGTCACCCCAGAAAAAATGGCTATCATCAAGAAATCAACCAGCAACAAATGCTGGAGAGCCTGTGGGGGAAAAAGCAACCCTTTCCGCTGTTGGTGGGAGTGCAGACTGGTATAACCACATGGACATCATTGTGGAGATTTCTCAAAAACCTAGAATTAGAGGTCCCATTAAACCCAGCTATTCACCTCTTGGGTATTTTTCCCAACATCATACTGCAGTGACATGTGTGCACCCATATTTATAGCAGCACAATTTGTCAAAGCTAAATCTTGGAAATACCTCAGATGCCCCAAACCTGAGAAATGGATAAAAAAGATGTGGTATTTTTATATATCAGTATTACTCAGTTATAAAAAAAGATAAAATCAAGGTAAATGGATGCAACTAGAGACCATACTCATAAGTGAAATAAATCACACCTGCAAGAGTAAGCATCATATTGTCCCCCTAGTGTAAGAACCTAAATGAGTCAATCAGTACAATAGATATCTTTGAAACTCTGGTGAATGCTGCTGCCAAATGCCATTGAACAGAGAAGTACAATAGATACTGTGAAAGGGAAAGAAAATGTTCAAGGAGAATGAACAACTGGGATGAGAGAAAGGAGAAAAAGAAAGAAGGAAGGGGAAAAAGAATTATATATGCATATATGCAGAATAGTTTGGATAATTGTACTGCTGATTTCTGTTGATTGACTGAAATGTCAGTTAATTCTTAAAGTGCTTTTCTCTATGTTTTAAAATTTTTGACCGGTTTTGCATGCTTATATTTGATAATCTGAATAAGTAATTTGACAACAACAATATGTAATAGATCAACCATTGTTGAATTCCTATCATTTTGTTTAGCGAAATCCTGTATTGTTTCTAATTTTTGAATCATTTTTATTCTCATTAATTAATTAATTAATTAATGGATTTTAGTATAGAGTTTACAGGATCTCACTACACTGATTGGACTCGTAGTGATCCTTCTCTTTTCAGCCTCCCAAGCACTGGGAGGTGCACACCACCGTGTCCAGTCTCAATCTCAATCACCATCTCAGCATGCCCCAGATGTGGGGCCAGTACAGCACACAGGGGATGGAACCCTGGTCCCTTGGTCTACCTAAGCAGGTGCTTTAATTCATTGAGCTGTCTGGCTGGCCTGGCAAGGACCCCATAAAGCACAGGGTTCTAGAACTGGTGAATAAGGTGGATGAGGATACACTGTAATATTTTGACCCACCTGCCTTTCTGTCACCATGGTGTGCACATGTGTGTGTGTATGTGTGTGTGTTTTGTATTTTTATTCTTTTGATACAGGGTCTTGCTACACAGCTCAGACTCCTAGTGATCCTCTTGTTTCATCCTCCCCAGCACTGGGATTAAAGGTGTGCACCACTACACCTGGTTTTGGGGCCAGCATGGCATGTGGTACCAGAGATTGAACCCAGGTCCTTGTGCTTGCCAGGCAGGTGCTTATGCCACTGAGCTATCTCTCTGGTCCTACCATGGAGTTTTGCTCAGCTTGCTTTTCTGTTCAGTGGCATTTGGCAGCAGCAATCACCAGAATTTTGATGATATCTTGTAAAAATACTCATGATAGACAACTTCCAGAACTTCTTCAGGAAGTGGCAAGAATTATGGGACAAGCAGATTTAATGCAAGATAAGTATGTTGCGGAGAATTAATGATAATGCATTTTAAATGTAATAATTAAAAGATTACACATACCATGATCAGCTCTTATTGTAATAAATAATGTCCTACTTATTAAATCTACATTATGAGTGTTTTTTGTTTTTTTTATATGGTGTTCTGATAATTTAGCCACGGTCTAATAAATTAATTCAATCTTCAAAAGAATTTCATGTCTGCTCATAATTTTGTTCACAATATAGTTATGAAGCTGGTGGCTCAAACTCAAGCTGAAGATTCACTGAATGTAGGAGACAAAGGGAAAGTTCCTCGCAAAGAGCTTGAGAATAAAAGGGATTTATTTGTAGTGGGTGAGTGATTCATGTTTCATGTCATGCTAAATCAGTTAGAGTCAAAGGAAAAAAGACTTAGGTGATAAGAAGTAAAATAGTAAGTGGAGAAAAGAAGGGTAGCTTTGAATAATCTTTTTTTTTAAATTTATTTGGTGCAGGGTCTCACCATATAGCTTGGACTCGTAGCGATCCTCCTGTTTTGAGCCTCTCCAGTGCTGGGATTACAGGCCTGTGCCACCACATGCCTGGTCTCGGTGGTCAGCGCAGCTTGCCTGGGAGAGGGGCTGGTGTAGCCTGTGGTGCTGGGGATGGAACCCTGGTCCCCACACTTGCCTAAGCAGGCACTTAGGCTGCTGAGCTATCTCTCTGGCCCTCGAATAATCTTTTGCTAAAATGTTATTTCATTGTTGAAGACTTCTCCTTCTTCAGTTTATGTGTTTTGTGTATGCTTGCTCTTCAACCCATGGTGATCTCTAATTTCTCAACATTTCTGTTTCATCTCAGGTAACCAGTCTAGTTATATTGCTTTCATATTGTTTTTTTAAAAAAGGGGAGAGGGGATGATTCCACATTCTTATTCAAATAGTCCTCACATGATACATCTATTTTTCCCCTCCCCCTTATATAGTGGGCAGGGGACAGTTGAAAATTTCACAAATTTTACACTGAAGTCTATGATACCCAATTGTTTTTAGACCTTTAAAACTCTTCAGCAAGCCTCTCCATTATCCTTGGAAGCCCATCCAACTTGTGCCACTCTCTCCCAGATCCCCACAGCACCTATATGAACACTGTGCTGAAGGCTCAGGTGCTCATTCACACTTCACTAAAATTAAACTCGAAGAAATATGTTGTGCAAAACTTTTCTTCAATATTTTGGCAGAAAATCCTCTCCACATATATAACTTTATACCCTCTCTTTCCTCCAAGGACTCACCAAAATGTGCATCAGATCCAGTCTGCTTACATGCTTATTCCTTTCTATTTCTCTTAGATATTTCAGTCTCTCCACTTCTCAGCTCCTGTATTTCTTCTGTCCAGTACTTACTTCAAATGCAGCTCTTTCCCATTAACTGGCAAACATATTGTAAAATATTTGTTCATTCAATTAATTGACCCCAATCTTGTAACCCTGTCTAGCAGCTACTGTTTTCTTTATCTCAATTCTTCTTTTTTGAAGCTGGCTTGTTTGTACAGATATCTGTTTAGTGGATGGAAGGAATAGATTTATAATATGTAGGTGGGCATATATAACTCTCTTTCACTAAAATCACTTCCTCTCTACCCATCAGTTAATATGTAGACTCCAAGTTTCTCATCATAGAGAAAATACCGGTGTCAAAGAGATCAGACATTGGAGGATGACAAAAGAAAAGCCTGTGTTCCATCCAGAGCAAGAGTACCAGGCAAGCCAGAGTCTAGAAATAAATCAACTTGGAAAGGAAGTTTAGGTTCTGTGTTGGGGAAGATTTTGATTTAGTGCAAGGATTTTACTTCCCTCAGTTGACACTAAGAATCAGTTGAGTAGATGTGAGTTCCTTATCCCTTTCTGGTATTAGAGCATATACATTAAGTGGCAAATAAAGGTGGGAATATTTTGACTGAAAATGTGCTCCAAAGGTAATGGCAGGTGATTCAAAACAGAACTAAATGAAAAAGAAAAAGTGCACCAGAAAAGCAGAAGTGACTGGTGTGATCTGTGCAAGGAGTTAAAGATGTATGAGGTATCTGAGCACAGAAAACTCACGATGTAGATCCACAGGGCCATCTATTTCACTGTTGTTACAAGGAGAGATGATTTCTGGAGAAACACTGGAGAAAGAAAAGAAGACCCTCATACTGGGTGTCAGTGTGGGACCATCTGCCTTCTTGTGGCGCCCAAGACCCCTCCCAGCCAGACCCCAAACCCTGTGCCAGGCCTCTTGTGGAACCTTGCAGCAGAACTCCCGGCAGAAAGGCTACGAGCCAGACCCACCCAGCTAATTCAGAAGCTGAACATGCCAGAGTGGCACAGTGGGTTCACTTCTACAAGCTGCAGCAGGAAGAAGCTGAGCACAGCAGTCAGACTAAAGCCAGGCACATCTAGACAAGGTCAAAGTTGGTAGATCCAGACTGAATAAGCTGAGACACTTTGCTAGACCAGATCTATGAGAGTGTCTTTCCCTTTTTACTCTTGATCTACAAAGGGGGCAACAGGTAACCGACTGAACGAGTCTGCTTGGAAGACCCCAGGTACATCAAGGGGAGGGGGTTAGACAGACTTTACAGGAGCTAACTTAAATACAAATTCTCAATTTAATATGTGTTTAGCAGCACAGACATAATGTTTGCTCTTACTGTCTAAAATACAAACCCATGAGTTACAAAACTGTCAACTGCTAAATAGCACTACCCATTGTTAGTGTCCCTAATTGTAGTTCTGTAAATTCAAAACTAAAACTGTCTTAACCATATAATCTCTTGGGTAAGAATTTCAGTAGGTGCTAAGGTTATAACTGCACCAAAGGTCTATACCACAGGTCAGAGGACAGTGATATACAACATGACAAAGAGAAGGTGCACAATGCAAGCTCAGGCCCCGAGCCCACCCAGAACAAATGCAGGAGACACTAGCACAGAAGAAGTTGGGGATCACACAGCTGAAATGTCTGCATTAATAGAGTCTGAAGTAAAGAACACCCTCATACTATGAAGGAGAGGGAGGAACAGTAATATGAACAATGAAGAGAACAGCAGTCTTAAATTCACTGGGCAAAGCTTAAGAATCTCAGGCAGTGCTGACCACTGGTATTCCCTGGCCTGGAATGTGTTCACGGATGAGCTATGCATCAGAGCGTTCTGATGGAGCCGAGTTCAACTTTTCAAGGATAGATGTAACCAAGTGCACCTCCCCGTCTTCTGGGTACAAAAGACAAGGCCAAAGGTGCACCCTTCAAGGGCTTTCAGATTTCTCTAATAGTTCAACTCATCAGCCCATAGACAATGAAACGCTGTAACACTCTGAAAGGTGCCGTTACCAGGCTCTGTGTAGAGTGCGGGTGGAAATACCTCCAGGGCTCCTCTCCAAGACCAGGCATTTGTATGAGTGACAATGTGTGCAACACACACACACACACACACACACACACACACACACACACCACAGTAGCGCTTCAACCTGCAGATAGAGCTTATGCCTGAGATAACTAAATCATAACTACCTCCTCCTCATTCTGTGTTCATGGACAGGAACCCCAGGAGGAGCGTGTGCAGAGGGGAGCACCCTAAACATGTGTCCACCAGAGCTCGAGAACTTATGTTTCGGATTCAGCTTAAGTTTGTGCTCTGTTTTTATGACTGGCTGGCAGTTCACCTCACCTAATAAGTGGCATCATGCTGTTTCTACTTACCTGGTGCAATTTTTGTGAGGGTCAAGGGAGGGAGTGGCTATGGTACAGTTGCCTGTGTCTTATCGCTTGTTGTTGTCCCAAATACCTTCTCTTCAGGGTCCACAGCCTGCTGCCTGGGGCATAAGATCAGATGTTTTCAAATAAAAGGTCATAGCTTTGTAGGCTTCACTCTTCTTTCACAAGCGGAAGGTTTGCAGGGATCTGGTCTGGCCCTTGCTAGCACTGCTTTCACAGGTCAGGCGTGCTGGAGGGTGGCGTTATGGTCCTGTGTGCATGAAGAGAAGACAGGACCTGCATGGTTTGCAGAGTGGAGCCCCAGTTTCTGACCCCCTGGGAATATATGGGGAACAAAGAATTGTCCTGGATGAGTGCTGAGATCAAGGAATCCCTTTCCTCCTTCAAGGAGGTAGGGTGGTGTGAGTGTCAGCAGAAAGGATAGGGGACTTTTTATAGGATGGGGAACCAGGTTATAAATTCTCCTGAAACACAAGTCTCCTGGGTCTTCATTTAGGTCAAAGAGTAATTTTGTGACCCATTGATATTATCCACTGTGTCCTGAGGGGAAGCAGTGGCCCTAGAGGGTAATCTTCTCCAGAAGGGAGGGGTGGATGAGAAGGTTTCCTGGAGAGTACATCTCTCGGGTCCAAACTCTTGGATGACCTTTTGGGTCCTCTGTAGGAATGTCATTTTCTCTCCTTGCTGTACAAGGTAAACTTGCAATTGCCAGTTGGCTGCTGCAAGGACCATGATAATAGTGAGCTTCTAATAGTTTTTCTAGTAGCTGAAGCCTTTCTGTTGTTCAGTGTGAAGAAAAAAACATAGTTTGTCTGCAGTTTTACAGGAGGAGGGTTAAGGTGTAAACCTTGCTTTTTTAACTGAGCAAGATGATAGTAGGTCTTCAAATTCCCTCAATTCTCAGAGATGCAAGGGGCCTGGTGTTCTTCCATCCACTTTATGCATGTGTCAGCTTCATCCTGTGGCTTAGCACTTGGTATGGCAGTAGAGCCACCACCTTCTGTGGGAGGACAATGCTTACGACTCATGCTCACGCCTCGGCAATTCCCCATTTACTGAATCTTCCACTTACTGATTATAACTGATCTTGGCCCATTATTTTATCTACCTTTATATCTCTAAAATGATAGTATTTGCAATAATGGCCACAGCATCCTCAGAAAGTTGCAAGGATAGCATGAATTACTATGTGAAAACTTCTTCTGAAACAGTGTCCAGTACCTGGTTAACAGTAAATATTAGCTATGATTTTACTGTATCTTTTTTTCTTTTAAATGTATTTGGTACAGGGTCTCACTATGAAGCTTGGACTCACAGTGATCCTCCTGTTTTCAGACTCCTCAGTGTTGGGATTATAGGTGTGAGTCACCACACCTGGACCCTGCTGCCCACTCAGCATGCCCAGAGGCTGGCACGGCATGTGGTATCAGGGATTGAACTCCAGTGCCTGTGCTTGCCTAGGCAGGCACTTAGTCCACTGAGCTATTTCGCTGGCCATTTTACTACAACTGTAATAACTATGTATCAATATCCTTTGTACCAGTATTGGTTCTTATTCACTACATGTTTTGCTACTCATCATATAACAACCTTCTGCATCTTCTGTCAGACTCTGCAATTGGTAGTTGTGAAAACTGTAAGGAACTCAAGTCTGTCTGCCAGCTGCTTGAAGGCCAAAACTAGGCGATAAGATTTGGTGGGTAGGAGCTCAGGACTATTCTAGAGTCAGCTCCGAGTTTATGGAGTGGTGTGTTACTCTCAGGACACCACCTCAGGGAACACAGAACCCCAAAGCATATTTTATGGAGAGGTCAAGAAGTGCAGGGGACAGTGGACTGGCAGGGTACTGCCTAGCAGAGTCTTCATTTGAGGCTTGCATTGTTTTCCTTATCTGTGGGAATATCCTTGAAATAACAAACAACTTTCACCTTGTCAGATCCTTACATATGTTTCAAACTGACAACATTGGAAAAGTGGAAAAGCAAGAAATAACTTTATAAGAGGCCATTTTCAAAGCAGAGCTAATCTTATCTGATTCTCTCTGTCTCGCCCTATGTGTGTCTTTTTCTCTGTCTTTGCACCTCCTTCTCTCCCCTTACTTCCTTTCCACCTTCTTTCTTTTTCTCCTTCCTTCCTGTTGGCACCGGGGATGGAGCTGAGGTGTCACATTTGCTGGGCAAGTGCTGTACCACTGAGATGCATCCACCCTCTTCCCCCTTGTTCACTTGCTTTTGCTGGTTGTTGGGAATCTTTGGTATGTTGTCTACGGCACTCTTCTGCTTCCATCTTCATAGCTGGAATTGAAACTTGAAGTTCTTTACTCTGGACATTCATAGTCTTTTCAGTGAATCTGAACTCAGAGTTGTCTGAAATAAAGTTACAAGCTGAAACAAAGAAATAAAGTTAGCAACAGTCAATTCAGAGTATTCCTTGTTCTAAAACTTATTACAGTGGTTTTCAAGATGGAGAACGGGTGAGTGGCAGCAAAATTCAGCCTCTCTGAGATCCAGAATCCAGACATTAGAAAATAACAAATTTTGGAAGAAAAAAGAGAAGTAAATCACCAGGAATGGTGCAGCAACTGACAGGTAACAGCTACAAAGTTTCAAAGACAGATCACAAGGCAGGAAGGAAACCACAACACCAGGGTCTCTCCCTAGTTCCTGGCTGGCTGCTTGTGGGGATAGGAATCTGCTCTGGACAAGCAAGGGGAGTGCTGGCACCTGCAGGGAGAAATGGTGGTGGTGGATTTGGCAGTAATGTGGGCCCCCAGTAGAGCTCCGGGTGTCTGTGGTCTGCAAGGCCAGCAAGGAATTTTACTCCAAGGGAACTCTCCAAGGTCAGGGAGACAGTCAATAGGGAGCACAGCACAGGTGCCCACTATATTGTCTCGAAGTGCTTGGTTGGATACCATTTTGGGAAGAAGTTGATTGAATTAGGAGCTCCAAACAATTGGTGTATGGCTTTACTGTACGTCAGGGTTCCTAGTGTTATCCTCCTACAATGCCTAGATAAGATATCTGATGAAAGTGATTAGGCTGGAAGGAGACTCCCTGAGGAGTTTGTGCTTTTCCTGGAAAGGGCATAAGCCCCATCCCCTATGCTGGTAGGGCAGGCTCAGCTTGTGTTATGCTGGGTCTGAGAGTCCTGGCAGTGAGTACTTGAGCTCTTGCCCTATTTTACTACCTCCAGTCAGCAGGAATCTGGGGTCTGCTTGCTTTCTTCACTCATATGAGTGAGGATGTGTCTCAATGTGGACAGGCCACAGCACGGGGTGAACAGAAGGGCCTCTGGAATGGGGCAGGAGCATCTCACAGACCCATAGGATGTAAGGCTGGGAGAAGGAAACTAAAATTTCTAGACTCTACAGTTATAGTTTCAGGAAGAAGATCACTTACTCAAAATTCAGAGAAAGAGTGTTTGGACTTTCTTTTCCTGTTTCTTCTTCATTGGTTTGTTGGAATTGGAGAATTTTCCATTACTCAACTTCCTTATTCCTTCCTATTTATTTTAATTTTAATATTTTTAGTATTCTCTATTTTAATATTTTTCTAATAATTTTTAATATTTTTTCTTTTAATATTTTTAGTATTCTCTATTTTAATATTTTTCTAATAATTTTTAATATTTTTTCTTTTAATATTTTTAGTATTCTCTTTTATTTTTATAATAAAAATATTCCTCTCTTCTTTCTTTTATCTACTACTTTTCTTATTTTGTTACCTGATTATGTTAGCTAAGTATGTCAGCATCCCTCCATTCTGTACTAAGCTCATGTGTATCACTTCTTTGTTCTTCTCATGTCCTGTTGCTTAATTTTCCAAACTTTTCCTCCTCTCATGCAGGCTCAGAATATCTACAAAGTGAGACTACTGGCCTCCTGTTGAGTTGCTTGAGAAGTTCTAAACTTCTCAAGTTGACACAGTGTATCAAGTATTACACTGTCCACTTTCTTTCTATCATTAGTAGGGTTGTAATTATTTAATTCAGTATGTATTGGCATATCAACATTTGGGTACTCTTAATGTTTCTATGTAATTGTGGATTTTTTTCCTATGGCTAGTTATGGTACATTATAGATTCTTATATAATGTTAATATTCAGTTTGTCTTGGGGGTTATTACTGTTGCTGACTTGTTTGATATTTCTAGGACTGTGTCATTGTTGCTATTGATGAGGGTTTTTTTGGGGGGATATCAACACCTGGATTACATTGTGACATGCACAGTACTGCAACCCATTCTGGAGAGCTGGGTGTTGGGCCTCTTACTTTGCATCCTTTCCTCTCAAATTAACAGAGGTGGTCAGTCTTGGGACAGAGGCAAAAGGCTATAGCTAGCCATGCCAAGAACAAGTCATTGAAAAACAGACTAAAGAGATCTCCATACTTAAAACCAAGTCTTTTCACTATAAGCTCCTACAAACCTAAGCACAAAACAAAACAAACAAAAAACAATAGAAACACAGGAAAGCAAGGCAACCAACTACCTTCCCAAACTCCCCCCAACCTGGACAGACTTACTCTGATGGCTTCCAGTCTCACATAAAACTCAGGTGCAGACATCTTTCTAACTTACAGAACTCTTCATACTAGGTCTCAGTGATTATCTTCCTTTGAATGTGCCAGGGGCATTGTGACCACCACAGATCTCCAGTGACACCCAGGACCTCAGCCTTGTCCTAGTTGAGCCCCTCCTTCTCCACTCATATTTAATAAAAGGAATCCAGGCCTAAAATCGAAATATCTTCTTCGTTCATTTCTCTCACCATCCACTAGCAAGTCCAATCTCGCAGGTGCTTTACATTTTGTACTTTAGTCTTTTCCTAATCCATTCACTCTTCCAGATGCCACTACCCTACAAAAGGTTGACCATTTATTTCACTGGAACTATTGAAACAAATTCTCAGTTTATTTCCTTGCTTTTGTGTTTTATCATCTTTCACATCCAACGATTTTCTTTCACGTTGTAAACAATTTAAGGTAAAAACTTGGTCATTCCTCTCTTGACTGATTAAATGTTTTCGCAGATTGTCACTGCTCTTAAGATAGATGCAAAATTCCTTTCAAGGGCATCAGTGATACTTAATTATCTGATCCTTTCCAGCCTAATCTGGTCACACAGGAAATCTCGCAGCCCTTTCTCCAGCCTTTCATGCTCGCAGTTTCTTCTGCGTAGCACTGTGTTTTCCTTGCTCCCTCTGTGCCTGGCCTGTTGCCATTTGTCCTCCAGGCATCTGACTAGCTCAGCTAAACATTCCATGTCTCTCACACCAGGTGAGCTCTGCCGCTGTGGGCATCCCATACCTACTGCATTGCATTCAGTGCACTGGATCGTTGTTTGTAGCTGACTTCCCACCTGAGTGGAAACTCTGTGTAGAATAAACCATCTCTGCCTTCAAAATTGCATCAAGCCTACCACCTTGCTTGGTGGGTGCATTTAGCCTTTTTTTTTTTTTTTAATATTTATTGTCCTTCAGGCTGAAGTGTGTGCTGCTCTTTTTTTTTCGTATTGTAGTACAAGGTCTACAGGGTCTACATGGTCTCACTATGTAGATCGGAGTGGTAGTGATCCGCCTGAGTTCAGCCTCCCAAGAGCTGGGATTACAGGTGTGTGCCACCACAGCCAGTCTCAATCGCACTCTCAGCGCGCCCTGGGGGCGGGCCAGGCACAGCACACCGGGGATGGAACCCCAGCCACTGAGTCTGCCTAAGGAGGTACTTTAGACCGCTGAGCTGTTTGGCTGGCCCTGTGCTGCCCTATCTTCAACAACAGAAAAATACTATCAAATCAGAGTGACTACTAATTTCAGTTCCTCTCAGAATAAGAACTCACTAGCTTTAACTATTTAACTCTCAAATTTGACAGTCTTACAGAATTCATGGGTATAATTTTGCAAGCGTGGAAAGTAATTATGATACCTCAGATATACTAGTCATTTCCCTGATTCAGATACTTTGTGCTTTATTCCACAGGACATAATTTGATATTAATATAGAAAAAAACCAGAAATGAAAGCAATTTTGGAAATGATAGGAGAAACAAATATTTCTACCCTTAAGCCCTCATTTGAATTCTTCTTGCAATATCTATATCCTATGTGATGGCTAATTTTTTGTGTCAACATCACTAGGCCTGGGTAGCTAGCTTTAATCAAACACCAGTCTAAATGTTTTGTAATGTGATTAGCATTTAAAATAGTAGATTTTGAGTAAAAGAGATTATCGTTCATTATGCTATGGGCCTTATGCAGTCACTTGAAGGTCTTAGAAAAAAGGCTGCTGTCTTTTTTTTCCTTTTGCAGAACCGGGGATTGAACTCAGGCCCTTGTGTTTACCAGGGAAATGCTTATTCCACTGAGCCATCTCCCCAGCCCCCAACACTGCTGTTTCTTGAAGAAGAAATGAGTACAATGTCAACACTTCATGGGGGATCCAGCCTACTGATATTGCTGTGGTCGTCAGACCACCCAGTTCCCATAGTCAAAAGAACATAATATTTTAAATGAATCTTTCTCAATCTCTGTCTCCTTCTACACACACACACACACACACACACACACACACGCGTGCACACACATGCACACACACAGGGGGGTATGATCTTGCTTTCTAAAAAAACCTTGGTATTAATATGCTACAGTATATTTCAAATCTGACAAAGGAGAAGGGGAATATTAAGAGATATAAGAATGTTTCCTAAACATGCATAGTTGAAGCCAACTCATGGGTCTTCACCTTGATAATGCTTAATTCAGCTGCACTAATTGTATTTACACTTGAATACAGTCTGCTAGCATTATAGTAGGAAAAGTGTCTACTGAAAATAATCCCTGGTTTCTTAAAATTTTGCTTCTCTTGTAATCAAGGAAGCTCCAGTCTGGTGTTAAGAGTGCGAGTAAGAATCTCAATCAGAGACATCACTGGAAGACGTTCCATTGATGATGAGATGAACTTCCTACCTTCCTGGCTTATGAAACCAGAAGCTGTCAATCTGGAGTACATGTGAGAATCACATAGGGCAGTGCTTCTGAAATTCAGTGTTCACTTTAAGGTCTGAGAGGTAGATAAGTTTATAATAGAAAAGTTTTATATTTAAAAACTATCCCACAGAACATGATACAGTCTGGGAAAATGGCCTTCAGCTTGGAAGGAAATGTATGATCAAGTATTCATTATTCTCAGCTTACCAAGGATGCCTGAGAGTTACTCCAAGGCTCTCCCTTGAGATCCCCTTCCCTTTATTCAGTATAGGCATGTGAAGTCATGGCCATCCTGATCATAATCAGTGTCTGCACTACATATGTTTCATTTTACACATCTCTGGGCTTAAGGGAATATGAATCTCAGAGGAGTTGAGCTCCTAGAATAACAAATTAAAGAAAGTAATTACCTGGAATCACACCAGGGCAAATTCTGTTATAGTTTTGCAGCAGTGACTTATGACAGCCACTGAGTACATCTGACTACATTTTGGGGAAATGGGGATAGACAGGAGCTCAGGAATGGATGCTTAGTCATTGGTTTAGGGAAAGGACAGGAGTCCTTTGTTTCTGAAATCTATTTTTGGGGAGTGACAAAAGATGCCTTGGAAAAGCTTCAAAGTAATCAGGCAGTGGACTAGATGGTTTGCATTATCTAAGGTGTATTAAAGTTTACAGGAGACATCATCAGTGGTTTTGAAGCACTGTAGCACCACGAAAGACACAGGCTTTGGAAAGATTCCCAGGTCTCACACTGCAACACAATTCCCTGTAAATGGCTTTCAGGAAAGACAACAACCCTGCTAACAAGGACGAGCCTTCTATGATCTAACATTCTAGATATGCCAATAGGTGGGGAGGGAAGGAATACAAAAAAAATGAGCTCCTCCCAATGCTGTGTTCTTGCTGTCTGTGTCAGACACTGTCCTCCTTGCTCCAGTGGTATAGAATAATCAGATAGTATCAAAGGAATATCTTACACTTGCATATCTGAAAGAAAAAATTATTTATAAACTAAGCATAGTAAAAGATTGATAATAATAGCTAATAATAAAACATACAATTATAATGATATATTGTAATAAAAATTACTTGAGTATTCTCTCTCTTTCTCTCTCTCTCAGTATCTTTTTAAAAATTTTTTATTTTATTTTAGGGAAGGGTCTACAAGGTGTTTAGGTTCTCACTACTAGATCGGACTTGCACTGATCCACTTGTTTACAGCCTCTCAAGAGCTGGGATTACAGCCGCGTACCACCACGTCCAGTCTCACTTGCTGTCTCAGTGCACTCTGGGGGTGGGGCTGGCATAGCAGGCCTGGGGATCAAGCCCCCAGCCCCTGTGCCTGCTTTCAGGCTCTTTCATCTGCTGAGCTATTTGGCCAGCCCTCTCTGAATATTTTAATGTACTGTACTTGTGATGATGTGGGATGAAACAGAGCCCGCCTGCGGAGATGAAGTGAGGTGAATGACATAGCAGTGTCACATAGCACCAGGGTACTATTTGAGCTTTACTTCTTAAGCTATGTTGTTGTTGGTTGATTTCTTTATGATAGTCATTCTTTCTAGGGTGAGATGGTATCTCAATGTTGTTTTAATTTGTATTTCTCAAATGGCCAGTACTGTGGAATATTTTTTCATGTATTTATTTGTATTTCTTCCTCTGAGGAGTGTGTATTCATCTCAGATGCCCCGTTTTGGATTGGGTCTTTTAATTTTGGGGCCAAATATTTTTAATTCTTTATATAATTTAGATAGGGGTCCTTTGTCTCATTGATTGTTGGGTTACAATTTTTTCCCAATTTGTGGGTTGTCTTTTCACTCTGTTGGTGATTTCTTTTGACATGCAGAAACTTCTTAATGAGATACGAAGATGTGGGAAAGGAGAAAAGATAGGAAAAAAGGAAGGG
>NW_004524648.1:183051-197531 GCF_000260255.1 Octodon degus | reverse complement strand
AAAAAGAGGTTAAAAAAGGCAAGAAAAAAATCAAGATTTCTTGAAAGCAAGCATTAATATTCAATTATTTGTTCAATCTTGCATAACTATATCTGTTAATCTGAGCAACATATTTGACCATAAAAGTAAATAATATAACAACCATTGTTAATTAGCTCTTCCTGTTTTGAAAATTTGTAAGGTATGTATTGCTGTATATTATCCTGTAATATACAACAATATTACAGGATATAATACATATATCAACCAGTACATATAGTTGATATAGTGTGTCAAATTGAGAAGTTCAGAAGTTTAATTAAGTGACTCAGCAGGGAGCCAGGATTCTTAGTTTGTAAACATCCTCATCCTGTGCAAGAGGAGGGTATGGACATTGTGGGAGTCCTACACCCCACCCCAGGGGAGCTTGTTTACAATGTAAACAGGAGAGAGAAGCTTGCTACAAGCTGCAGCCCCCCTTCCCCTTGCTCTTTGCTCATATCTGCCACCTCGAACTGCTGCTGTCTGCCATGTGCCACTCTGCCTGGGAGCCAGCCGAGTATAGTCTGAAACCTCCCCAAACTGTGAGCTAAATAAACCTTTTCTTCCTTCATTTTGGGTGTCGGGTATTTGTCCCAGCAACGAGTAAAAAGTAACTGAGACACCCTGTTTCTGTCTTTCTTCTATTTATTTTTCTGTTTTTACTCTTCAAAATAAAATAAAATTGAATTTAAAAAAAATGTGCATTTTGGGATCATTTTCTTTTTTAATACATGCTGGCAGTATATAACGCTTGCATTCCAGTGCAGAGCTGTTAAATGTATGTACATAACACATCTTAGTTTCATTTTTATTCCCTTTCCCTTCCCTCTGTTCCTCCTACCTCAATCTCTTGATCCCTTCTCCTCTGAGAAATCTCTCCCTACTTTCTGTTATCTTTTATTTATTTTGCTCTTTGTATGTTGGCTTTCCCATAGAAGAGAAACCATGTTGTATGTAAGCTTGTGTGTCTGAAAAGAAAAAGAAGGAAAGGAAAACAGTTAAAAGCAGATAAGGAAAAAAGAAGAGAAAAAAACTCCACAATTCCTAAAACCAATGAAGAAAATAGAAGGAAAAACAACAAGGCTCATAAAAAAAATTCCTCTGTAATTTTTAATAAGTGGTTTCTTTCCAGGATCAGAAGTCTTGGAATGCAGCAAGGTATGTTTTTCTCCTCCCACCTTTTTTGGTCTGTGGATTTGTGAGTTGCACCCCCTACTCCACATGCCCCTTGGCCCCTATATCCCATGCTGCGGCGACTGTCCAGCCTGAGGTATGTCCATGCTCACATTGATAGATGGGTGAAACAGTCAGACCATTGTCCTCTGCTAGATCTAGACTGCAGGGAAGAGGCTCAAGCAGAATGCTGGACTTAATGCCAGCACTTTCAGATAAGTCCACTTGGCCAGATAGCTGTTTAGACACAGACCACACAGGTAGGTAGTCATCAGAGCCACCCCATACCTCTGATGGGTTTCCCTGGATGCCTTGGGGTTGGCAGTACATGAGGTGTGTTCTGGAAAAGGAAGGGAGAGAGGGAATTTGGGCTTGAGGAAACAAAGACCATCCAAATGAGAATGAGCCAGGTCATTTATTCAGAGCTGCTGTAGTAGGACAGATAGCCACTGTTGCGTATATTTTTCAGAGACTCAAAGACAGCAGAGGGGCGGGAAACTTTATCATGGAAACAAGTGAAAGGCTTCAAGTGTTTCCCGATTGGGAGTTATTGACATGGGAAAGTTTTAGATAGGCTTACTAGAAGAATGGTGTGCACAGGATTGCACACAACAGTGTATTTACTTTCTGCAATTTGCCCTATTTGGGAAGCAGGGTCAACATTGGGGAAGCTGTCAGTTACCAATGAATTGGGGTTGGGAGTGACAGAATGTGCCAAGGTAATGGCGGGTAGACTGGTGGAGGACTGGGTAAAGAAGAATCAGATGCTGGTTGGGGAGTGAGCAGAGTTGCACAGCATGTGGACTCAGCACAGTGGTGCCTGGGCACAGGCAGTGGGCAGAAGATTCAGGGCAAATTTATTCAGGAGTCTGTGTAGGGAAATGGGCCTGGATGGTCTTTGGTCCCTGGCTCTATCACTGTGTCCTGGACTCTTTCAATTTCCCTTTAAGCTAATATCTCTTAAGGGTGACAGGTTGGAGTGAGTCTCAGGCCCTTGATTTCATTGAGGACTTGGAGCCAGTTTGGTTTTTACTTTAACCCCATAGTCACCAGAAAAGCCCCTTTTAAAAATTCTTTAGGATATACTCCAGAACTGTAGGCTTTGACTGAGTAGATCCCCTTCTGACTTCCTACATGTATGCGGTATTTCCTTGTTTGGAGATGCACAGACAAGGGTGGGGCGCCCTCTTTGAGAGAGAACCAGTCAGATGCTTGCCTGGCTGTACCTTCCTTGGGGATGAAGGTCTGTCTTAGCCAGATGTGCACCTGGGATCCTAGGCCAGGTCAGTGACCCCATTACAGTGGTGGGAGTCACTTTTCAGTTGTGTGACAGGCCGCGGACACACAAGATAAGATCACTTGAACTCCATAGCTGAAGCTGTGGAGCTATACAGAAGAACATCCAAAGCAGCTGGGTTGGCCAGGGTACATTCACTCACACATTCATTTAGAGGTTAAAGCATTCCACCCTCTACCTGGAAAACAGAAACTAGGGTGATCAAGCTTCTCTTTTGTCCACTGAGACAAGCCTACCAACAGAACAATTCAGGACAGTGTCACTGTGATTCAGAAGTCTTGATGGTTTTGTTTCATTTTCCTTTAGAGCTGAGAATGGAGGTGGGGTGTCCCACCCAGTCATTGTCCTAAAGGGACCTTTGAGCTGAGCTAAAAAGGCAGCTCCCTGTCAGAAGGCTACTGGGACATGGAGCAGGGGGAGACCGGCCCCTGGGTGCACAGCTAGGGCCATGCCAGGATATGGCTGTGCTCTTGTTTTCCAGCTGAATGCACCAGAAACTGTTGTGGGAAAGGCGAGTCAACAGTAGCCAGGAGTTAAGACAAGAAAGAAACGCTGGTTGACTCCAGGGGAGTAGTTTCAAAAGTCTGAGACACTGATTAAAGAAAGTTTTTTTTAAAAATTTTTTAATAGGGTGGCAAGTGGGAGTTACAGAAGTTAAGATAAGCATAGCTGAGAGTTACAGTACTGACCCTTGTGAGCACTGCTGTGTGCTCACTGCTGTGTGTAGCAGTTATTGTTAGCACATTTGCAGATGTTTCAGTTTGACAACAAATCATAGGATTTAGCTGAATTCAGTGGCAGAGGACAGAATGACTGTAGCTTGACTGAACAAAATGGCCGCAGTTAGGTCAGGATTTCTGCTGTAAAGTCACCGTTACAAAGAAATGCTAACTAATATAAGTAGATTCCATTTAGTTCCAAGTGATGGAAACCTTGTTCAAACATGTTCATGACAGAAGTAACATTTGTTGAGGAAGAGGTTATATTTGGGCCTTGAAAAGGTTGGATTTGGGCACGGGACTCAGGCGCTGACCTTCTTCATGGAGGCCTCACTTCTCAGGCGAGCCGTGTCCACATATTTACACTGCGGCTCTGGCCTGCACCTGAGGGCTTCCGGTAAAAAGTTGTGCTGCCCTCCCAGAGATCCAATTCAAACTCTAGCACTGAGGTACAGACACCCCCTGCTGCCTGAGGGCAGGATCCTGTGACCAGCAGCCCCCACTGAAGCTCTTCAGGAGAACAAGTTCTCCAAAGGTTTCTTATTCCTGGAAAGGAAGGGGCTTGGCAGTCTGAACCCTGTACTTTCAAGTGATGTCCCTCATACTTGTTATCTCATCTTCCAAACCCATCTGCCATGTCTCTCTGAAACTTGGCCAGTGTCCATGTTTCAGGCCAGTGTATGAGGGTGGTGATGTCACAAAACCAGGGTTCCAGAAGGCTAGGGTCGCCCAGCACTCTAGCCCTCTTTAGAATAAGAAGAGCCATTAGCTGGGCACAGCTGGAGTAAGTGGTGAAGAGGGGAAGTTCCTGATTCAAACTGCTTTGTTCTACAGATCCCCTCCGAAAGTCCTGTGCTGACTGTGATCTGGGGCCAAAGAGGGATGGGAGAAAGGTAAGCTTCAGGGAAGACTGTGGATACAGGTACTAGCACCCCTGTCTTCCCTATGAAGGTCCCCAGAGGGTTTTAAGTGGGCAGAGTTGGAGCTCCTGGCCTCCCAAGGCTCAGAGACATCAACTCTGAGGGAACCTGCTGAGGCCAAGTGGAGGGGTGTGTGAAACACACAATAAGCAGTCATTTGTTGTTGGCTGGCATTCTAAATGGGCATAGTAAATTTATTTTCTGAATCTAGCAATTTTAGGGTGGAGGGCAGTGAGAAGCACAAAAGAATGTCCTCAAACTCAGGTTGGTGTGGAGTGAGAAGAGAGAAGAGCCCAGACAGGAAGCAAGCCCACAAAAGAGGACATCTTGTCATACCACAGCTGCTGGGCACTCCAGTTGCAGGGTGAAGGAATTTAGGCCTTAGGTGTTCAGCAATACCCCTCGTTTAAGAGGAAAGACAGACATCTCTGTGACAAAAATAGCCTCAATTTTTGTTTTCACAGTATTGACCATTTTGAATACCGCTGAGTTAGTTGGCAGATTTTCCCACCAATTTGGTTTTTCTTCCTCAGGATTAGAGCCAGAGTATGTGTCCTTGTCCAGAAGAGCGCCTAGAGGTATTGTGTCCCTCTCAGGGCATTGTACCTGGAAGCACAATGTTCTGATATACTCACCAATGAAGTTAATTTTGAATGCACAGTCAAAACACTGTCTATCTAATTACTGCATGATTGCTGTTTTCCTGGTGCAACAAGTAAGAAACCTGTAGGGAGACTGAGACCACGTGCATGTCCAGGTCTTCATCCTTCCTACCTCCTCAAATTTACCACCTACAGATGATTCTTGTTCAGACTGATCTATGATGACTGCAGAATGTGAATGGGTACAGGGTTTTGTTCTGGGTTATTTGGGTTTATTGTGGGAATATGTTTTAAAATTCACTGTGGTGATAGTTGTACAATTCAGCAAAAATACTAAAAACTATTGGTTTATACATTTTAAATGATGAATTATATATTGTACCTAATATCTCAATAAATCTGGTAGAAAAATATTGTTCCAGATTTGGTTAGCTGATATTCTTTAGATATAGTTCTTTTTTTTTTTTTTTTCAGAACCAGGGATTGAACTCAGTCCCTTGTGCTTGCCAGGGAAGCGCTTATTCCCCTGAACCATCTCCCTGGCCACCCTAGATATAGTTCTTATGTTGATTTGACTGCCCCAATACTATTTGAGCATTTTAATAATTTATGGTATAAGAAGATAATCCAGAATTATCTATAGGATAATCCCTTCCTTGTTCCTACTGAAGGACTTGTCATATTTCAGGGAGTCCTGGTTCCATTTTGTGGGGAATGTGAAACCAAAGTGTGAGAATTTATTATACTTAATCATTATTCCTATTATGTCTTATGTATTATGTAGATGTTAGTGTATTTCATTTTGTCAGCAAGATTAAATATGTTGTCTAGTCATACGACAATATAGCCTTTGAAAGCAGGCAATGTGAATCCAAAGCCCTGATTTTCAGTACACACACACAAACACTCTCTCTCTCTCTCTCTCTCTCTCTCTCTCTCTCTCATAAAATGAAGGTTATTCCTATGCCAAATTGCTCTGTTGCTTTCAGATACATATATATTTTTTTCTATATTTAGGACAGGGTCTATAGGATCTATAAGGTCTCACTACGTAGGTTGGACTAGTAGTGATTCTCCTGTTTTCAGACTCCCAAGTTCTGGGATTACAGGCGAGTGCCACCATGCCGTCTCAATCACCATCTCATTGCGCCCTGTGGGCAGGGCCAGCATGGTGCACTGGGGATCTAACCCTGGTCGTTGCGGTCTGCCTAAGCAGGCACTTGAGTCTGCTAAGCTATGAGGCCAGCCCTGATACATACTTTTGAATAGGAGTGACAACATAGGAACCCACTTGGGATTGCATGAGGCAGGGTGTGACCTCAGGGAAAGTTGTGTCCAAATGGAGGTTGGGCTTGAGGATTAGCACTCAATGATCTAGCCCTTCTTCTGGAAGCACATGACCAAATATGCATGTGGAGATGTTGGTGAAGCACAGTTTTCCTCAGTCTCTTCTGTCAACTTCATTCTCCACCTTCATGCAGCGTCACTCTCAGCTGATGCCCATTACCAGAGGATCTTCAGATGAAACCAGATTTGCCTTGGTTTTTAACTATTGAAATTGGAAAAAGGGTGGTTGGGCAAAAGTTTACTTTCCTTTGGTAAATGTTTAAATTTTTTTGTGATAAAACATTCTAAAATAAAGAAGAAGAGAAAAGAGACTGAAAGTTGGTGGTGAGCAGTAGTAAGTGAAGAAAATTTGTCTGCCCTCTCGGGTTTCTCTAGGCTCTCCAGGAAGCCCAGCAGAAGTCTGTGACACCAGAGCGGTAAGCCCTGCTGGGGCCCCCTCCCCTCAGAGGATGACCAGCGTGTTGCTTATTTCCTTGGCCAGCTGCCTCCTCATGGCCAATCGGGCCTTCATCATCAGACGCTGTGACTTGGCCAAGGTTCTGCATGAGGAGCAGTTGGATGGCTTTGAGGGTTACTCCCTGAGTGACTGTGAGTGCCACTTCTCTGGCCCCTCCCCTTTTCCTCCTCTCAATTCATGCCTAGCAGCCATGTTCCTTTTCTCCCATCATCTTTCAAAGTTAGGAAAAGCACACCCAAGACGTCTTTCCCAACACTCCTATTGATTCTCCAATTATTAACTGAGCACTTGTTGTGTACCAAGAACTGTTTATGGTTCTAAAGACAAAGTTCCTTCTTTCATAGCATTCACATCTCAGAGCAGCAATAAATACACACACACACACACACACACACACACACACACACACACACGCCCACAGCGGGTGCTGATAAATGCTTAAAGAAGAGTAAAGCAGAGGGAATGGCATTCTTCTAGGTGGAGAAGCCATATTAAGCAGCACTGCACAAAAGGAGATACCCAGTCATCCACATGCCTGAGGGAAGAACATCTGGGAAAGAGGAATAGTCAGTAGAAAGGCTTCCTCTTCCTGAGAGGTAGAGATTATTTCTCTCTGCCATGACGTTTGGGCACACTTATCTTGTGACACTTTCTCCTTGTGTCATTCACTGTGTTTTTTAAAGGAAAATATTGTAATTCTTGCACTTCAGGCAAGTGCAAGGCACCTGGGAGGCAACGTCTGTGTTTGACCCAGATAAATGTTCCTTGCTGGGCTTTGTGTAATTCCTGGCACATAGGTGCTCATCATGTACAGAAAGCATGGAAGGACGATCCTGTACTGATGGATGAACCCAAGGATGAGAGGAGATGTCCATGGATCTTGCTAGCTCTCAAGCCTTTTCTAGACTATCAGGCCATGTTCCTTTCTTCTTATTGCTTTTTTTTTTTTTTTTCCTTCTCTGCTATTTCCCTTCTCACTCAGCTTGGTCCTCTCCAAATCCTAACCCTCTTCTTCCTATTCTAAGGGTTGTGCCTGGCTTTTGTGGAAAGCAACTTTAACATATCAAAGGTAAATGAAAATGCAGATGGCAGCTTTGACTACGGAATCTTCCAGATCAACAGTCACTATTGGTGCAACGACTACCAGAGTCACTCGGAAAACTATTGCCACGTGGACTGTCAAGGTCTGCCCAGGGCCCCAGGGTGGGAGAGATGAGAGAGGAGACAAAGTCTACTCACAGACCTCTCATCCTACCCACAACCAGGGCATGTGTAGCTGGACACTTGAGAGAATCAGGGGCTCCTTTACCGAGCTGAGGCTTAGCCTGATGGCCCTCATGCAGGAAGCTCAGCAGATACCTTGAGCCTGAGGGTTTTGAAAGGCTCTGAGCAGCCAGGAGTAGCAAAGCAGCTTCAGCAGCCAATTGGTGGAGAGTGCATTGTGTATTAGACGTTTTACAATCAGAGCTTATTTCATCATAAACCTCTGCTTTATAAATAAGCAAACTGAGACTAGGTACTGAATGCTGCTCAACTAGTTCTAAGCACTCAGTCATACTTAGGCTAACAGTCTGGCTAAAGTCCAAGGGCAGCCTCCTCACTTCAGAGCCGATCCAAGAGGCTTGCCAGGGCCCATGACTCTGCACTTTATCTCCTCCTTTCTGCTCTGGCTGATGTCCCTGGACTCTTGGCCTGAACAGCCTCCTCCATGACAGGACTTTATCTTGATCTCGGCTGCCTGCTTTGGCATTTTCTCTCCCTAGAGACCTTGCAAACTTTGGCTGAACCCCCTAACCCTGGCCAGAAAGAAAAGCATGGACAGCCCAGACCTAGTCCCCCTGCCCCTCTTGCTCCAGGCTCCCCCAAGCCCCTTATAGGCAGCAGCTATTGAAGGTTATCTCACTGCACCAGAGAGGGAAGCTTTTCCGACCTGAAAAAGATTGAGGCCTGAGAGGCAGGTCCTATGCAAGATGGACTGGAGTTTGCCATCCTCTGTGTTCTCTTCCTCCCTTTCAGATGTGCTGAACCCCAACCTTCTCTCATCCATCAACTGCGCTAAGATGATTATGTCTGGATCAGGGGGCATGAAGAACTGGTGAGGGGAACACACTGGGACCAAGTTAGTTGGCAGATATCCAAGAAGCAAGACATGACAGAGGAGGGAATCCTCGGCACTACTTGTAGCAGTCTAGAGAAATGTGGATGAGCTTTGGACTTAGAGTTAGCAAACCTAGGTTTGGTTCTTGCTCTGATATTATATTAAATCAAACTTTTTGGGTTGAAGTAACAGTCATTTGAGCTAGCCGAGGGAAACTTATTCTGAGAGGAGGTGGGTGTCTCCCTGAGCCCACTGAGCTGAGCCTCAGGGATGGAACTGAACAGAACCAATACGGGCAACTCAGAAGCTTCCCAGGGCAGGTTTCTGCTTTTGTTGGTGCTTGGTCTGCCTACAGTTCACAAATGACAGGTGCCCAAGTTTATGAGCAAAGCAACCCAAGGGATCGGCTAGGCTCAGTACTCATGCAAGGCCTTGGAGTCGGATCTGCGCAGTCTAGCTTGGGCCATATGTTTCCTCTTAGCTCAATCAGCAATAGCAGGGGGAGAGTTGAATACAAATAGGGTTACAGCAGAGGCCCACTCCCTACAAAGGGCAATGTTTTCTGTTAATAGTGTGGGGCTCATCAGCTGAGCAGAGTCCCTCACATCCTTCAATTACTGAGCCATGATCATTCAGAGGGTCACTCACCTTTTCTGGACATATTTAGAAACTAGGGATATAAATAATGCCCCTGAGTGCTGCTACAGGTGACTCTGAGCATAGAAGAAGTTGGGAGCTCTGCAGATTCAAAACGCTGTACAGGAAGGCCATTGATAACTATTAGGTCTTAGCCTTCTGAAAGTGTTGGAAGAGTGTCGGTGATGGCACCTGAGACTTTTTTTTTTTTTTTTTTTTGCCTTTTTGAGACAGGGGCTCACTCTACAGTTTAGGCTGGTCTTGAGCTCACTTTATAGCTCAGCCCAGGCTAGTCTTGAACTCAATGATCCTCCTGCTTCAGCCTCCCAAGTTCTGGGATTATAGGTGTGGGCCACCACATTCTGCCTACCTGGGATTTTTTTTAAAAGTAACTATCAGTCCTTATAAAGCAGTCTGCCTACTTTCAGAGAGAGAGAGAGAGAGAGAGAGAGAGAGAGAGAGAGAGAGAGACAGAGACAGAGACAGACAGAGACAGAGAGAGAGACAGAGAAAGAGAAAGGGAGAAATGACCTGAAAACGTGAATGCTTACTGAATGGGGGAAGAGACCAAATAGCCAACATGGGGGAAATTTGAAGGACAGCAATGAGGCTGGCGTGGGCATTTCTCTGGAGGGAAACTCACCAGGACCTGGGTGAGGTTGTGGAGAATCTAATAGGTTGCAATAAGAACCATGATTTTTTTCCTCCACAGGGTGAGATGGAAGTTGCACTGTGCAGACAGACCACTCTCCTACTGGATGACAGGCTGCCACCTGGGGTGAAGTAGGTGGCAGGGCCAGTGGGACTCATTCCAGGACCTGTGTCCTCATTTGGGGATTCTTTACTTCCTCCTGTGTTACCTGTCCCTTCTTCTCATTCCCACACAGAACTGACTGGAGTCCCAGAGATAAGTGCCTTTTTAGGCTTTCTCATTCTCATCCAGGCCCTATGCTCTTGTTCCTGTCATTTACAACCAAGAGTACACAATAAATATCCACTATTTTTGTTGATTAAAGGATTTTCATGGGCAAATAATATGTTAACATATTAATTATTAGTGCCACACAAATTGAGGCACACACTATAGTAGGAGTGTGCTGGGGATTACAAGAAGAAAGACAAGACACAGCAGCTGCTCTTTACGTGTTCCTAATTTAGGCAAACAAGCAGAGACATCCACAAACATTACTTACAATGGATATAACAGAGTCTATGGTCATCAGTTTGAAACAATGTCGAGACCTGAGTAAATTCCCTAGAGGTAATTTTTGAAGTGCGAGTGAAAGCTCAGAAGCAGTCCATGCATGAGGCTACAGGTCTGGTATTGAGTGGTATTGAGGTAGAGACAGTAAGATGGGACAGGGAGGTAGTACCTGGTGCTGTTCATTTTGGGTTATTTTGAGGAAATGGGCTAGAATCTAGATGCTTAACAAGCTTCTCTGGAAAAAGTCCTCGCCTGGAAGGTGTTGATATAGAGCTGAACCACTTAAAAACAAGGCGAAGGCCAAAAAGGAAGGAATGTCCTTCCAAAGCCACCATCAACAGCGTTTGACCGAACTGGCATATTGTCTTGGCCACTGATACCTCCACCTCCGAGCTTACCTACCAACACTGTAAGACATTCACCACCCAGACTTTAGAATTTAGCAGGCAAGTAAAATGCCGAAAAAGATCAAAACAGAAGTCAGTCGATGTTTAATTTTTGGGCTTAATAAAAAGTACTTGAAACACATGTTCTCTATTTCAGCGTCTCTTCCTAAAACCTTTCTTCACTGAAGAAAGTGCTTTTCTTAAACACAACATGGAGTTGACCTTAGAATTGAACCAGCACAAATAATGTCATGAAATGAACATTTCTCACATTCCCTTCAAGGAAAATACTATGTCTTAGGGCTCTCCTTGGTGTTCCAGACTGACAGGTAAAATTACTTAAAAATTATATATATATATATATATATATATATATATATATATATATATATATATTACAGTGGTATAGTTAGGTAACTATAAGATCCATGATGACAACACTTCTATTATAGCTGTTATAGGAAGTATACCTTTTTTATGTGGTAAGGCAAGTATTTGCTGTGGCTGCTACACCATCATTAGCCAGTTTCTTCTTAATTAACAGATACGTGGTTGATCAGGACTTGAGTTAAATTTTCTTTCCCAACTTTGCTCTTTCGGAGCAGAAAGAAACATGTCTGCCTCTTGTATACCGGGAGAGACAGGACATGCTGCTGTTGTAAGCTTTTAACTCATACTCATACAGGGGGAGTAAATCAATGTTAGGGATACGTCCGAAGTACTTTCAATTTTTAAAATAATGTGGTTTCTGAATAATTTCTCAAAACTAGCTTTTAATTTTAGTATATGATGCTAAACAATGTATTTCATTTGTCTTTTGGCAAGTTTTTCTATTAACTACAGTTGGCCCTCGATAAAAGATGAAGTTATCATCTCAAATAATTTCTACATATAAAACATCCTGCAATGTTTGATTTTTCATTGCACACCGACACATGTGTATATAAGTAAGATACTTTTACTATTAGGCAAAACTAGAGGCTGGAATCAGTCTGGTCTTCCTTAGAAAGCCTTGTCTATGTTGAGGCTGGCAGTTACAGTTCCCTGAAGCATATGATGAGGGGGTAGGAAGTTTTCCTGATGTCTACGACCTCACATTGCCAGCTCGCAGCACGGCAGCTCTCGCCTCCTGTTTCCTCATCAGCACTGACCTCTAACGTCCTCTGGCAGAAACAAGATGTTGATTGAGTCACCAATTCTGTTTTCAGTCTTTTCAATAACCTTTTCATTTTGGGTCTAATCTTGGTATTCCAGTGCCTATCAACAAGCTCCAGAATATTTTCCTCTGTAAAATAACCCAGGAATAATTTCTGTGCCTCTGGAAAATAGACATACACCTTCATTCCAGCTTCTCCTCACTTTCTGACTGCCGGAACTACACGCACAAAGAACTCTGCTATTATGCAACCGTCTCTGAATGCTGCCCTCCACATGTGGTCCTGCACTCCCGTTGAAGTGGAAAATGGAGGTTTCACAGACAGAGAGGACACTGATACCAACTGTCCCTGTCTAATAGGAGCAAGGGGAAGCAAAGGGAAGGAAGGAAAAATGAGAGAGCTGGGTGTGTCCTGTCTGTCTCAGTCATGAAGGAAAAGATCCTTGGGCTCTAGCCTTACCACTGACTCACTGTGACTTTTTTTTATCAAGGTAGATCCAGGACATTCATTTCTTTTTGTATCTTCCAGCATGACTGGACCTTAATGGTACTTGTGGTACTGTGTCCTTACAGTAATGCTTAATGGTACTGTGTTATTACAACATGCCTTTTTCTTTTTGGAACATACCCTAAAAGTTCCATAGCATAGAGCGCAACTTGGTGATGTGTAGTGTATTCATGAGTTTGTATAACATTCTCCACTTTTTAATTCCAGAGCATTTTTATCCCTACTAAAAAATCTTAGTCACGGGCTGGAGAGATGGCTCAGTGGTCTAAAGCACCTACTTAGAACAAGCTTAGCAAAGCATCAGGGACCGCGGTTCAATCCCACAGCACCACCTGCCAGCCGGCCCCGCCCTCTGGTGGGCTGAGCTGGCCACACACACACACCACTCTCTCTCTCTCTCTCTCTCTCTCTCTCTCTCTCTCTCTCTAATAAATAAAAAAAATTAAAAAAAAATCTTAGTCACTTAGCTCTCCTTTCCTCTCCCTCAAGTTCCAGGAAAGGATCTATTTTATTTTATCACTTTATTTTTATATATTTAGTACAGAGCCTACAGGGTCTCACTACACAGATTGGACTTGTAGTGATTCTCTCGTTTTCAGCCTCCCAAGCCCTGGGATGACAGGTACATACCACCACACCCAGTCTCAATTGCCATCTCAGTGTGCCCTGGGGGCAAGGCTGGCATGACACACGGGGGATTGAACTCCAGACCCTGTGCCTAGCTAAGCAAGTGCTTTAGTCTGCTGAGCTATCTGGCCGGCCACAGTCTATTTTTTTTTTTTTTGTCCTTATGGATTTGCCTATTATGGGTATTTCATATTAAAAAACTCTATGGCTTTGGTGTTGGGCTTCTTTCGCATAGCATGGTATGTTCAAAGTTTGCTGTGTTGTGTCTTTCTAAGGCTGAGCGATATCCAATTGTATAGATGTATCACTAGACCAGTTTATCTCTTTTAAAAAATCTTTATTTATTTATTTGACATAGGGTCTCAATATCCAGCTCAGATTTGTAGTAATCCTCCTATCTCAACCTCCCCCATACTGGGATTATAAGTGTGCACCACCACTCTGAGTATTAGTGGCTGGCTATAAAATGTGGTACTAGGGATTGAACCTGGGTCCTTGTGCTTGGCAGGCAGGCGTTTACACCTCTGAGCTATCTCCCCAACCCCAGTTTATCTCTTTATTAATGACATTTTAATTGTCTCTACTTTTTGACTATTATGATCGATGTTGCTACAAACATTCATGTGCAAGAATTTGTGTATCTGAATAATTATAGTTCTTGGTTATATACCTAGGAATGGTATTGCTGGGTTTTATGTGACCGTTCAACTATTTATTTTTATTTTTATTTTTTAAAGAGAATACAAAGTGGTAAAAAAAAAAAACCATTAGAGACAATATAGAATTTCACTAAACAAAATAATAGCAATTTGACAATTCTTGGTGTATTGCACATTATCTTCAAATTAGTTGTTTAGATTACCAGATATAAACATGCAAAATTTGAAAAAAGATATAAGAAATTAAAAAGCAGAAGAAAAAATATTAAGCATTAACTACTCTTTTCAATAGACTAGCAGAAATCAGCAGTACCATTATCCAAGCTATCCTGCATGTGTAATAAATATGGGATAAGGAAAAGCACAACTGAAGAAGGGAAAAAGATATATTTATGTATGTATGCAGGACTTTTCGACTTTTTGAGAAACTCTCAACCTATTTTCCATAGTGGCTGCCAACATTTTACATCCTTATATGCAATGTATGAGAGTTCAGTTTCATTATTTTTATTTTTTATTTTTTTTTAAAGTTTTTATTCATTTTAATGAGAAAAATGGCAATGAAACAGTTTCAAGACAGGTTAGTAGGACAGTTACAATAATTGATACATTGTATATTGTCTTCATAATAGTTATTCACAAGACAAGATACAGACATATCTTGTCTAAA
>NW_004524648.1:165648-166477 GCF_000260255.1 Octodon degus | reverse complement strand
TTGCAGCTGCAGGATTACACCTCAGGTGTGTATGCCAGGCCTGAGCTGTGCCTGGAGGGGGCAAGGTTTTGTAGGACGAAGAGGAAGCTCTCCGCACACTCACTAGACCTGGGCTAGGACTGGGTCTGGGGCCTCCGGGACGTGGCAAAAATTCCTACTGGGCGGGCGGGGTGGGGGAGGCACTGTGGAGTGGTGGGCGGTGGCCCAAGGGGCCGGGAGAGGGTCTGGCCCAGTCTGCGCCTGTCCTGGGACTGGTCACACCGGTGCAGGGTAGGAGGAAGCTCTCCGCACAATCACCGGACCTGGGCTAGGACCGTGTCTGGGGACTCCCAGAACTCGTCAGAAAATCCCACTCAGCGGGTGGGGTGGGGGAGGAACTGCGGAGTGGTGAGGGGCGGCCCATGGGGCTGGGAGAGGGTCCGGCCCACTCTGCACCTGCGCTGGGACTGGTCCCGCCGGCGCAGGGTAGCAGGAAGCTCTCCGCACACACCGGACCTGGGATAGGACTGGGTCTGGGGGCTCCCGGAACTCGGCAGAAAATCCTACTCGGCTGGCGGGGTGGGGGAGGAACTGCGGAGTGGTGGGGGGCAGCCCAAGGGGCTGGGAGAGGGTCTGGCCCACTCTGCGCCTGGGCTGGGACTGGTCCCGCTGGCGCAGGGTAGCAGGAAGCTGTCCGCACACTCACAGGACCTGGGCTAGGCTCCACTGACTTTTGTTTGTGTCTTAGTTAATGCAAATCTGGAGCAGAGATTGAATTGAGAGAAGAAATCAAGGAGAGACAACTTACTAATAACTAGAAGTGGCTGCATCTTCAAGTTAATTCACAGCT
>NW_004524648.1:163499-165203 GCF_000260255.1 Octodon degus | reverse complement strand
GAGATAAAGTGCAGCTGGTGCAGTATCCAGTAGCTTTAGGATTTAGTAGTTGTTAAGACAATAGTGGTATAAAAATTGTAGTGCAGATCAGTTCCTCCTTGAATTGGTATGGGGAAAAGAGAAATTGAAACCTGCAAATGGCCAACTAAGAACACACATGGAGACTCAGAACCTTCCAGGGTATGAGGATTCCTCAGTAGAGGCTTTAGAATTGCACTCCCATTTTAATGTCCAATTGTCTGCTTCATGCTTTGGTAGGTGTACTGATGAGGAAGAAGTGGGTCTCTGCAATAAGGAATAGAACATTCGGGCATTTGCATGCAGTGCTGGGAACTTCGTAGTGCCTATATCCCCCCAATTTCTCTGAAACTTGTTTGTTCTCTTAGGGAGCCTCATGCTCTCTGTTGGAGAGAATAGGTTTTCTTTGAATGAGTCTTCCAATGACAGACACACTTGGGTTAGGTGCTTACAGCTGGCAGTGATTTTCCTCACCACCCAAATCCATTAGTCTTCATTGCTTCTCAGCTGGCAGCAGAAGGCTGGTTGCCAGAGAAGATCTACATGACAGAAGAGATACGCGGTGCTTTCCATTTATACCAGCAGGAATATGTGTTGGACTTATTCCCACCAGTAGGTTATTGTTAAATATCAGTGATTGTTTTTGTTGGGATGAAGGCTGGTTGGCACCTGCTGGACTGCCTGCCTGCTTATGTAACCCCAGAAAAGCCTTGTATGGATTTTTGTCTTCTGGTTTTTTCTTATAAGTAGATTCGGGTCACACAGTTTTTCCAGGAATAGCACAGAAGTGAAGTTTTGTGTACATCACAAAGCACAAAATCTTCTCCCTGTTGGGGTGTGTCTGCTTGATAAAGGTGATATATATAGGAGTGTGTGGTGAAGAATGCTATTTTTCCATTGTCATTAGGAAATATCCTGCAACAATATCTACTGTGCTATTTTCCATTTTATTTATTTATTTTTTTCTAATGTGGAGGATCACCTGAGCAGCTCTTCTTGAAAAAAGAGAAATTGTCTCCATTTTGGCTGAGCCTGACCTTATTCCCATGCACTGATATGTACAGAGCTGGCTAGGACTTTTCCTTATCTCTTCAATTGGCTTTAAGCAATGCATACTGGTCTAGCTGAAGTGCTGGTGGTAGTCTTTGAAGATAGTATGCATGTTTCCTTGATAACCCACACCTGCTGCTCTTTAATATGAGCCAGGTTGAGATGAACGAAGAGCCAATGCTCCATTCTGTCAGCTGGGATGGAGCCTTGAGATGGAGGCTATGACTTCCTGAGGCTTGAAAGATTACACATTAGAGCTGAAGCACTGGACCCCAAAACATTAGATAATATCTCAATAGTATAATGCAAATTGTTTTATCTTTATATCCTTCTCTCTGCATATGACAGAGGTAAATGCAGGCTTCTTACCCAGCCCAGCTCCTGGCACTCACGTACTTTCTGCCACACTCAGTCACTCAGCTTCAAGCCACTCTCCTCGGTTCAGTTTTGAGTAAAGGCCTTAGTTTCAATAGCCATCTTGTTGGCTGGACTTAGGACCCCTTGGTTCTAATAATTATAAATATGCTTTAGTGTCTTTATTCTCACTATGGGTTGTGCTGGAAGTGGTAGATTGGAATGAACTTGATGGGATTCCTGTAATTTATCCTTGGGATTACAAATATAAACTTCTTGGAC
>NW_004524648.1:161496-162503 GCF_000260255.1 Octodon degus | reverse complement strand
AGAGCAGGACAACAGGAAAGATGCTTTCAGGGCATCTCAGGAATTATCCAGACCTAACACACTGTATACTGAAGGGGAAACAAGTGTGAACTTCTTTGAAAAACTTCTCTGAGCAAAGACACATGGGTGCCCTGCTCACCCAAGGCATCCCAGGGATTCACTTCTCTATGTTCAGCTTATCCAGGTCAGCCAAAGCCCTTGAAGCTGTGGATCAAGCCAGCCCACTACTGCTTGAGCTGGTGGCAGACCTCAGTATTGCTCTCATGAATGTTGATTTTTCAGGCATGAAGAATGCAAGAGTTGTGAGGTCACAGAGGCTTCCACTGAGATTTCTAAGGAAGGTTTGGAAGGCCAGCAATTGTGTCTCAGGGGTAGAGTCCCTTTGGGTAGCCCCTGAAAGAATGATGTAAAGCAATGAGAATGAAGCCCACCCTCTTTCCTGGCTGTTAGGTGACTCGCAGCTTTCTTCTGCCATGGTGTCTCAGGCTCCCTGGGGCTCTCACAGGTGGAGTGACCTGAAACCTGTGAAATCATGAGCCAGAAGAAATCTGTCCTTCACGTTGTGATTCTCAAGTGTTTTGTCACAATAATAGAGAGTTGATGGACATGAAGGTAGTGCTTTTCTTGTTTATTCATTCACCCAGCCAATAGTTTATAGACATACCTTGATACTCAGCTGCTTTGAAACTCATTGAGCTTGGTATCCAACACATTTTAAGTTGAAAATGTTGTCCCAGTATGCATTGTTTGTTTGGTATCTGATACACAGGCTAGAACTGGTCTGTGTCCACCATCTCTTGACTCACTGACCTTTGCAACCAAAATAATTTGTTTGATTCATGTCATTTTTTGGTAGCTGTCATGCCTTTTGGAAACGATGTATACCAAGGTACTACTGTATATCAATGTGATATACTTGTTTTTCTTTTATTTCTTTAGTTAGAGACCATTACTATTATGATCTTCTTGCTCTATTTTCTCAGATTTGGCCAATAGGAAACCTTCAA
>NW_004524648.1:157403-160391 GCF_000260255.1 Octodon degus | reverse complement strand
GGGATTCAGGAAACAGGTAATAAAAGTGGAAAAAGGAAGATCCTTGAAGGCTTATATGGTCTGGGAAGGCTTAGGTGAGGATATGGAGCAATGTAGAGACAGCTCAATGGGCTGTAGAGAACTGGTGAAGTTAACTGTTCTCCTTCACATGCAGGAAATCCAAGTGAATCTGTCAGGATGCGGCTTGTTTCGTACTCTCATCCCAGATTGGATGCTCAGAATGGTGGATAATCCTAAAGGGAGCATCTGTGCTTTGACTAAGAAATTCCCTCCTCAGGTGCAGATCTATTATGTTTGGGTGAAAGCATAGGATGCTTGTTATTTCTTTGATGTTCATTAAGGGAAGTTTATAATTGATCCACTGCAGCAATTGCAGACAGGGCAGTTTAAAACTTTTTGGAAACCCCTCACACAAATCCAGGGAAAACATCTTTTTGTTCCTCTCAAGGTTCTGTATTCTGCATTTACCTAGGCACACAGGTGTATTGAACATCTCTTTGTGCCAGGCATTATTTTGGATATTGGGAATCATAGTGGTGAACCAAATACACAGGGACTTGACTTATGAAAGCTGTCTAGTGGTGAAGCAGAACCTATGCATTATTGTGGTGTTTTAGTGGTGAAGTATAGTTTTAAAAAATGGGCAGTATGGTTTCATGTCAGAATGCTTAATAAGGTTTAAAAGCCTAGAAGGCCTCCCTGGGATAGTTATATTGTGACCTAAGAGAAGACTAGGAATTCAGTGAAGGGATAAGGTGGGAGGGTCCAGGCATGAGGAAGAGAGAGTGAGAACCTGAAGTGTAGGAATGGAAATGGGAGAAATCTGTGTGTTCAAGGAATTGAAAAATATCACCTGCAGTTCTAACAAAGCTGACACAGGGGTTCACACTAATGATGGCAAAAATAAGGCACAGATCATAAGAAGACCAGCAGGCTCAGATCAGCCCTGGGGAAGGAACTTAGGAGACAAAGAATAGGATCTTTTGGACCACCACAGAGCAGAGAAGGAGAGGGAGAAAGACAGGGAGAGCAGCAGAGGACAGAGGGAGAGAAAGCCATCCCATTAGCTAGACAGTGCTGGCCAGGAGGAAGCAATTGGGTCCAAACATCTGCTCTCCATGGTCATTCTCCTTTCTGAGCACACCGGGATTTGGAGTCAAAGAGAAAGACAACATCTAGGTGTTGCTACTTATGGGTATGTAACTTGGGGTAACTTGTGCAGCCTCTTTGAGTCCCAGTTTCCTCTCTTTGCAAGAATAATGAGAACTATCTTTACTGTCTCTTGACGGCTCTGGGTCAGAGGACTCACTGAATGTAAGTTTCTTTCCATTTAATGTGGACTTTTCTCCTTACCTGACTCCAGCCTCTGTAAGAATCTCTGGCAGGAAGAAGCTCTGCTGTTTTACTTTACAGGAAATGCCCCTTTATTTGGTTGGCAAGGTCTTGCTCCAAGCCAGTGCCCTTAGGTGTGGCAGAGCCAGGCTTTCAAGTTCCATGTGTGAGTCTTTAGTCTAGTAGATAGGACATGGCCTTCGGAGATCACGTCCATGCTGGTGTTTCTGTGCAGTTGCTGGGCTCTGGAACCTCCGCTCCTTAGTTGTTCAGGCAGCTGCTTGTTCCTCTTCACTCAATCTGCTCTCGTCTGTTGCTGATAGCAGGGAGTGCACAGTCCCTTCCAGGCAGTTGAATTAAATGTCCCTCCGTTGGCACATACGTTCCCACTGAGGCTGTGTATCTCTCCATTAAAGAAGTGTTAGCAGTGTATATTGAGTTTCTAGTCTGCCAGCGACTACCACTCTTTGAGGCAATGAAGATTCAATGGCCAGCAAGCTTGAAAGGGAACTTCTTTCCAGGGAGGGAAAAGGCAACTGGTCAAGGAAATACAACCAAGAAAATCTTAACATGTAGAGAGTTACATGAAGTTAAGGATCACACATTATATATACAGTTACTGGGGCTTTGGTAAGTTCTTGTTAGATTTGAGGCTTAAAATGGCAACAAATCAGTAATTTTTTTTGGGTATTTACTACTGCTTTTATTTATTTTCTTTCATTTTAAAGAGAATAAAAAATTAAAAAACATAAAAAACAGTACAGAATTTCAAATAAAGATGATAGGAAATCAACAATGTTAGTTATATTATCCTCAAAGTAGTTGTTCAGATAAGCAGATATAAGGTTGTAAGATTGATCAAAAGATTAAGCACTAACTGTTCTTTTCAATAAACCAGTACAAATTGGTAGTACAATTATCTTAACTACCTTGTATATGTACACATACTAACCAGTAATTCAACCGGAATTGTACCATATTACAGTTATATTTTGATTTGGAGATGGTTAGAATTTTTATTTTAAGTGTTTTTTTGGGGGCTGGCTCAGCCTACCCTGAGAGCGTGGCTGGTGTGGCATTTGGTGCTGGGGATCCAACTGTTGTCCCCTGTGCCTGCCTACACTTGCCTAAGTAGGTGCTTTAGACCACTGAGACATCTCACCAGTCCTAGAAGTTTTACGATAATAAAAATTTTCCAGAGGCCCCGGAGATAGATCAGTAGAATAAGTGCTTGCCTGGCAGGCTCAGGGTCCTGAGTTCAATCTCTGGTACCGAAAAAAAAAAATTCCAACCTAGAACATGGTATTTTTTTTTCCTTTGGCAGAACTGGGGATTGAACTCAGCCCTTGTGCTTGCCAGGGAAGTGCTTATTCTACTGAGCCATCTCCCCAGTCCTGAGCATAGCATTTCTCCTGCAATTTTAATATCTTGTTGGTTTTCTTCACAAAATGTCATAGTTCTCTCTCCTTAGGTCTTATGCTTTACTTGTACTTACTCTTATGTATTTAAAAATAGATTTTGCTTTTGCCATTTTGTACTGTGATTTTTTAAAAAACTGTATTACTAACTTATGGTTGCTAAATGAGAAAATCTGCTTCACATATGTTCTTGTATTGAGCCTTCTTTGCAGTATTTTCTGTAGGCTTGGATACTGTC
>NW_004524648.1:153087-153975 GCF_000260255.1 Octodon degus | reverse complement strand
TTAGATTGAAAAAATCTCTGAGGTTGAGGATTAACCCATGTTATTTACCTACCACTGTCCAGATTTGGTACTTAGTATCTGTAGAATGAATGAGTGAATGCATAAAACCTTTTGATTTCCCTTATTAAGACAAAGAGAAAGAAAATGCAACTAACAAATTGTGATGGTTTCACAATTTTTGACCTATTACCAAAAAAGTGACCTGAGGCTATAGTAGTTATTGAGAACACTTTTCAATTTGCACCTACCTTGTCAAGATTAGTCTTTTGCCATTATCAAATGGTGTTTGGCCAAGGAACACTTAAGGAAGGACAGGAGGAAATCTGTGAGTTGGTGCAGGCTCCTTATGCAGAAATTTCTGCTGTTGAGGGATGCTGAGTTTGAATACGGCCAAAAAATGTGTCAGTCAGATTACCTTCTGAGACTGGCTTAAGGACAGCATGGTAGATGATTTTCTGACACTTACGTGGTATAATTTTGCAAAGTTACGTATTCACTAAGAGCCCCACTAAAATCCTGATTATGAGAGTAAAAGTAAACTCCAATTATATATTAGACATCTGCTATTTCAATCATTTGATTGTATGTATACACCATTCTTGAAAACAAAAATTTTCACCCATCTTGAGTTGCCATTCTTCACTCACCTCTCACAACTGAATTTAAGAAACAAAAGGATGTTTTGGGCTCCCACAGCTTGTGCTGAGTGATGTAGATGATACTTTCCATAGTAAGCATTGCCAAACTAAAGTCATGCCTCCAGCTCTGAAATATGATTCTGAATCAAAGATTAGACTTTTAATTCATACTTTAGAACCTTCATATGTTTGAATAGTCCATGTTATTGTAAACTATTCATTGTTCTTTATATCATATATTTTCTGCCTT
>NW_004524648.1:141993-152187 GCF_000260255.1 Octodon degus | reverse complement strand
GATCTGCCTGTTTACAGCCTCCTGAGAGCTGGGATTACAGTTGCACGCCACCACACCCAGTCTCAATTGCTGTCTCAGTGCACCTGGGGGTGGGACCAGCATGGCAAGTCCGGGGATCGAACCCCCAGCCCCTGCGCCCGCTTGCAGGTGCTTTAATTCGCTGAGCTATTTGACTGGCCCAATAAACCATTTCTTATCTAAAAAAAATTGTGATGGATTTGAGTGGGAGCAGCCATGGTGAGCCAATGGCGAGACTGCCGCAGTGGGCATGCGGAGCCCTCTCTGTTGGCGTGCAAGCCAAGTTGCTCCACAAGTCAGCCCAGTGTTTCATCCAAAGCCTGAAATTCAGGTGTAGTTGTAGGGTGGGCACTTCGTGATAAATGAGTGTGCTTGTGTTGTATCTTGGGCCTCTAAAAGTTTTGTCATCACTGAGTAGAGAAATCAGATAAAAAGCTCTATTTCAATGATCATAAATTGGGTCTCCCAGGCTTTTTACTGTAGTGTTTAGTAGGCTTTAATAAAAAATTCAACATAAATGTGAAATGTGGTTGAAAAATATAATGAATGTTGAAGTTTATAGCATTTATCACAGTAAAAGACACATTGCCATTAATGCACCTCAAAATATTCCCCTTACCTTGAGCACACTTAACCTGTGGTTTTCACCAGTTTCTGAAGGGGTTCTGGAAGTCCTCCTTCATGAATACCTTCAGTTGTACTGTCACAACATCCGTGACATCCTGAGTCAACTGAAAATCATGGTCACTTCTCTTTTCATGGTCATCCTGATATCAGAGAAGATTCAGAAGTCATCTGGTGCCAGGTTCTGAGAATAAAGTGGACACAGTATAATGTTTTTACATCAGATGGCAAGTAGCCTCCACATTCACCATATTTTTGATCACACATTGTTGTGAAGACATGGAAAAGGACTTCCAGAACTGTTTCAGAAAGTGGAAAGAATGATGGGATATGTGTATTGGAAACGTGTGGGGGGGGACATGTTTTCAGGCAGATTAGTGGTAACGGTCTTTTACTGTGATACAGTTTTAGAATTTAAACATTTGCTGTATTTTTTGTCCCTTGTTTTCATTTATTACCCTTTTTTAAACAAACATTTACTTGAGAGACAGTATGGCAGTAATTGGCGTGACATGACAAACTATGTATTTAGAAGACCAGAATGACATGCATTCCAAGCATGACCCTAGTATTACACATTGCTATCTTCAGTGCAGTTGCTTATTTCACAGGTATCAGCATATATAGTTAGTCAGGTTGAGAATCCTACCAATTAACTGCTACTTTCAAAAACCTGCTGAAGATTCTCAGGATCATTGCCTTATCTATCTTGTGCTTATAAATGTATGGCTTTGCCCTGTCATGTTTCCTAGCTTTTCTCCTTGACCTGTTTTCATCGTCTAACCCTTAAATTCTCGCTTTCCTTTTAACTGTGGTATAACTTTCTATTTTTAATTCTTTAGAGTTCTTACATGAGGGAGACTATACAATATTTATACATGTGGGTCTGATTTATTTCATTTATGAGTATATCTTCAAGTGGCACCCACTTAAATATAAAGACTTTGAGCAATACTCCATTGTATAAAAATACCATATCTTTTTCATCCATTCCTCAGGTGATGGGCATCTTGGTTGTTTCCAAGATTTGGCTATCCCAAATTGTGCTTCTATAAACATAGGTACACATATATCACTATGATATGATATTTTCAGTTCCTCTCAGAAAATTCCCAGTAGGGAGACAGCTGGTTTGAAGGGGATTTCCAGTCCTAATTTTCTAAGGAGTCCCCACACTGATTTCCATGACGGTTGCACCAGTCTACATTCCCACCAGCAGTGGAGAAGAGTTCCTTTTTCCCCACAGCCTCTCCAACATTTGTTGTTTCTTGATTTTTTAATGATAGCCATTCTTTCTGGGGTCACTGTATATTTTGATCATACCTGATACACTGTCATTCTTCCCTCGAGTCCAGAGAACAGCATCCTCCCCAGCCATTTGAAGTAAGATGTCTTATATAACTTTAATGGGGATCACTCAAGATCTTTTTCTCTGATCTCATGGCTCATGGCAAGAGAAAATCAAACCAAAGGTTTTGAGTTCCTCCTCTGGGGACTCTCGGAGCGGCCAGAGCAGCAGAGCACCCTCTTTTTGCTCTTCCTGTGGATGTACATAATCACTGTGGCTGGGAACCTGCTTATCGTCCTGGCCATTGGCACGGATGCGCATCTCCACACCCCCATGTACTTCTTCCTCGCCAACCTGTCCTGCACAGATGTCCTGTTCACCTCCACCACCGTGCCTAAGGCCCTGGTGAACATCTGGACCCAGAGTAGGTCCATCTCCTATGCAGGATGCCTGACTCAGCTCTACTTCTTCTTGACCTTTGGGGACATGGACATCTTTCTCCTGGCCACGATGGCCTATGACCGCTATGTGGCCATTTGCCTTCCTCTCCACTACACAATGATCATGAGTCTTCGGCGCTGCATCTTCATGGTGACCACCTGCTGGGCCCTTACAAATCTTGTTGCCATGACCCACACCTTCCTCATGTTTCCACTCTCCTTCTGTTCTAAGAAGATCATTCCTGACTTCTTCTGTGACTTGGGACCTCTGATGAAAGTCTCTTGCTCTGATACCCATGTCAATGAGCTTGTACTTCTAATCTTGGGAGGTGCAGTCATTTTAATCCCATTTTTGCTAATCCTGGTTTCTTATATCCACATTGCTTTAGCAATCCTGAGAGTCCCCTCTGCCCAGGGAAGGCGCAAGGCCATCTCTACCTGTGGCTCCCACCTTGTTGTGGTTGGCCTGTTCTTTGGGACAGTGATCAGGGCTTACTTGTGCCCCTCGTCTCCTTCCTCCAATGCAGTGGCAGAAGACACAGCAGCTGCTGTCATGTACACCGTGGTGACTCCCCTGCTGAACCCCTTTATTTACAGCCTGCGGAACAAGGACATGAAGGGGGCACTTGCAAGACTTCTCAAAGGCAAAATCCTGTTGAGGGGCTAGTGATTTATGCAGAGAAACTGAAGGTGCTCTCTGTTGTCTCCTAGAGGGTCTTCCAGACATTTCTAACCTCAGGAGTCTCACTTCTGAATCCTATTTGCACTAGATATGCCACTTTTCATCCTGGTTTCCCACTGTGAGTTTTATATTGTTGAGGACAATAAAGAATTAATGAATTATTAATTAAAAACATTCATAGTAACTTTATGAATTAATCTGTTCCAAGTTGCTTATTTGTTCATTTATTTTATAGTCATGTACTTCAGAATGATGTTTTAATCAATGATAGGCCACACATATGATCATGGTCCCATGAAATTAAAACAGAGATGAAAACTTGCTATTGCCTAGTGACCTTGCATCCTAACATCACGTAATGCGTCACTTGCATGCTTGTGGTGGTGCTTGTACACAAGAACCTACTGTGCTGTCATATAATTATGCACAGTACATAATAGTTGATAGTGGAATGCAAAATTAAGTTATTATTGTACATTTTACTATAGTATACTTTTAATCATTATTTTGGAACATACTCCTGCTTATAGTAAAAGTTTACCATAAAATAACACGCTGTGTTAGGCTGGCGAAAGCCTCATATAGCCTGCTGATTAAATATTTTGATTGAATAGAAAGGCAATGTTGAATGATTGGCCTATGTCTTCTAGATGTGTGTGTGTGTTCTATGATGTTCACACAATGATGAAGTTGTGTGACATATGCCTCAGAACATGTCCTTGTCATTAAGACATACATCATTCTGCTTATTAGTAACTTTGCACAAAGATATCACGAGGAGTGTCTTTTGCAAACTCATAATTCTAAAATTTGTGCACCTTTTATATTTATCATATCTTGATTACTGGTCATAGTAAAAGAGATAATGACAAAAATAGCAAGGAAAGTCAATGTTGGATAGCCAAAATTCTATAACTTGAGGTGACAAAGTCAATAAGTTCCCTGCATAAAAATAGGAATTATATACTTCTGACTCAAGATTATGAAATACCAATACTTTTGTATTTGTAGCTTCCTAAAAGTACTTGAAATGAAGATCTCAACAATCCTGAGTCATATATGTTCTTTTTAGTAAATATATTTATAGATAACTTACAATTCAAAGATTAAATAAATACATTTCAGTTAACTTTGTCATGGGCATCGGCATGTGCATACATCAGGCTGAATGTGAATATTACGTGTGGGGGAGACCAAATAATAAGAACTTAGCCCTAAGTGACCTCCTGTATGAGCACAAAGGAGAAAGGTAGCCAGTTACGCTCCTTTGGTGACATGCAGGAGTTTTGGTGTGCAGCAAGTTCCAGGGAAAAGTCAGTACTACTGATACCCAGGTGTGTACCTGGACATGGGCTGTAGGTAATGGGAAGCAGATGGATCTTCTGCTATGCTAATAGCTTGTTCCCATGTCTGTGTGAATGAAGACCGGGTGAGCCAGACACTTGGGGGTGCCTGTCCAATGAAGGCAAGAGGCCCCTGCTCCCATCACCTAAACTAACTCTTTTGGCTTTTTGTACTCACTCCCCAGTCAGGGACAAGCTCAGGCTGGTTTTCCTACAAGTGTGTCTCCTTAAAGCTCATGCAGAACGTACAGATTCAGCCGAGATTCCAGTCACCTCAGGTGGTGCTGGAGCACACACACGTTTTTTCCTTGTGCTGAGTAGCAGCCTCTGTCTCTGGAAGGAATAAGGCAGTGATAAGGCCAGCATTCAAGGGGCAGCTGATGCCTTCAGAAAGGAGCCAGTCAAGAGAGGCTCAGGCAGTGTGCAAGGCTGGTGTTTCATATAATCCCTGCCATCAGTCACTCTGATTCATTTGTAGGTTTTCATTTTATCCAGCTCCTTCCCACCCTATAATATGGGACCTTCATCTATTGTTTTTGTTAAAATTTAGTCAGCCTCACTTTTCCAAGTAAGAGTATGTATCCTGTAATTCAGAATTCCCTCCAAGGTGGTGTCCAATTGTGAGCTGGAACAGATTTAAATACAAATGTAGTGAAACAAGATAGAGTTCCCAGTCCTTTAGGTTGTCTCAAGGATGTAACTGAAGTATGTACCCCCACTTTCCACTACCCATTCTTGATTTCCCTCAACTACACTATTGCGTTGGAAGGTGTCATTTTTTTTTATCTAGAAGTGTCCCCAAGAGCTTTATGCTCTCAGAAGAGGAGCTCTTGGAAATTGACTGGCTTATTGGGGCACAATAATGAGAAAAGTGACTAGGATATCACGCCTGATAAAATGACTAAGATCTTCATCCACGCAGGGCCTGAGTTCTTAGTTACTAATGACTAAATGTTCTTATTATTGCTCACAGAAGTACTAAGAGATATTCGAATGAACACCTTAGGTTTAGCTAATATTACTTCTGGTCTCATTGTGTAATATAACCATAAATCATCATAGTAATCAATGTCCATTATCTCAGAAAATAAAGTCTATCTTTTATAAAGTGGTAAGAAGATAATCACAGTTTCTATTTAATTAAATTAATTTATTTTTGTGTGGCCGGCTCAGCCCATCCTGGGGGCGGCCCTGGCCGGCATGTGGTGCTGGGGGGTTGGAACCATGGTCCCTGCATTTTGCCTAAGCAGGCGCTTTAGACCACTGAGCTGTCTTGCCAGCCCCACAGTTTCTATTTTAATAGGTTCCTTAAACAGAGATAACCTTCCTATATTTCGTTTGAACTGTCAATAGGATGGAAACAAGAAAACAAGATGTTTTTTAAGTAATGCAATACAGAGAGCAGCCACTAAAAAACTACTGAAAAAGATGCACTCCAAAAAGTTAGATCATTTGAGGAACTCACAAGAAGACAGAAAGAAGAAGTAGAAAATGAAAATTAAAATAGCAGCCTTTATTCTGAACATTTTGCTGGGGATAGAGCTCAGTGATACAGAGCCTGTCAGGCAAGTGCAAGGTCCTGAGTTCAATTCCTGGTACAGAAACAAAACAAAACCCTCCCCTAAAACCCTGCACATTTCCACAATTACAATAAATATAAACATTCTAAATACATCAGTTGAAAGACAAAAATTTGCCAAGTGGGTTCAAAATTAACATTACCCAACTGTATGGTACCCACACAAGAAATTCTCTTGAAACATGGAATATAACATACCTCAAGCAGGTAGAAAGAAAAATTATAAAAAAGAAAGTGAAGTGTTAGTGACAAGAAAGAGAAGGGGCTACATTAATTTACATAAAGTAGATTTTAGACCAAAGGAAACTAACAGAAATGGAGAGGGATGTTATATAATGATAAAGGTTTCAATCTATGGAGAACACATAGCTTCTTATGTGCATACAACTGAGGTGTAAACTATAGAAGAGAATCAAATACAACTGAAGAGGGACATAGGTAGAGCCACAATTATAGTTGGAGAGTTCAGGTCCCCTTCTTGAACAATGGTTAAAACAACTAGACAGAAAATTAAGGATACAGGAGAGCTCTATAATACCAGTAACTGAAGGCATCTGTCATTTCTGTGTCACTTTGTTCAGTAATAGCTGAACAAGTATTATTTTCAAGTGCCAAAGAGCATATGCCAAAATAGACCATTCTAGAGCCATGCAATGACACTCAGTCAATTTCATGGGATTAAAATCGTATGCAATGTGTTTTCTGACCACAATGAAATCAAACTAGAAACTAATGACAGAAAGATAAGAGAAAAATGTTTAGACACTTGAAAATTGAATACCATACTTCCATATAACTCATGGGCTTGGCTCCTATCTGTCCTAAGAGGCTGTGGGCCAATATTATTGATAAACATAATCACAAAGGCCTACGTCAAATATTAGCACACCAATATTAGGTTATTCTGCTAAAGGAGGCCAGTGTGATTCAGTATTAAGCTATTAACTGTGATAGGTACTAAAAAGGCATCTGTTCAAAAATGTAACAACAACAACAACAACAAAATATAACAACTATGACCAGATGTGGTGGCACACGCCTGTAATAGGTGTGGTGGTACATGCCTGTAATCGCAGTGCTGGGGAGTCTGAGACAGGAAGGTCACTACAAGTATGAACTGTGTAGTGAGACCCTGACCAAATACATAAAATTAAAAAAAATGTAAAAACTTTACTTGGTTACTAAAATACTACTGGTAAAACAAGAATAGAAGGACAATAGCTATATATCTCCTCTTCTGCCTCAAATTCTGTAAGTTCTTAATTGTACTTGGAAAAAATTATTAAAATTTTGACAAGACTACATGACCTGGGCCCAACTGTCTGCATGACCTTCTCTCTCACCTGGCTCTTCAACACTCCAGTTCATAATGACCCACTTTTAGCTCATGAATTCAACAAGTGCTTTCCCACCGCAGGGCTGTTGCATAACTAGCTTTCTGTCCACAGCACTTTTGCCCAGGACTTCCAAAGACCCAAATTTTTGTTATGTTCTTTATTTCTCAATAAAAAATGACATCAAAATGTAAGAAGTTCTGATTTATTGCTCCATAGTAGAATTAAGGTATATTCTATATATATTTTTTTCTGGTTTTTCTTATATTTTTAGAATTTTCATTTTCATTAGGGTTTTGTGGCGGATTAACTGATGATCAATGTGGAACACGCAGCTGAACCGAGAAAATGTGGTTTTGGGTGTGGCAGACCCTCCTGAGGATTGTTGCCAAGAGCAGAAAGGGAGAATTGGAGGGGAGGCTGGCATGCTGTTGCTGGAGAGCCTTGTTGCCCTGGCTTTCCTGGTGCGAATTCAGGAATTCTCAACTTCAGAGGAGCTCGGGTCCTCACCGTCTGTGAGGATGGCTGTGGCTCTCTGTGAGGGAGCTCTGGTCCTTGAGTGTCACTTCCTGGCTCCAGTGCAGAGCCCTCAGTCTGGTGCCCAGATCCTTCACTGCACTGGCACAGACTTTCTAGCTTCCACCGCTGGCCTTTGGGCCATCCCAGTGCAGATCCTTGATACAGACTTGCAGGAGATGTTGTTGTGGACAGCATCCAGGCCCCCTGCTGGACTGTGGAGGACTTTGCTGTGGGATCCAGGCCCTCAGCTGGAATCTCTGAGTCTCTAGGACTTAGATCTCTTGCACTCCTCTGCATTTGACGATTTGGGTGAACATTATAAAATAGTCCTATGAATTATATGTACTGTATCATCTTTCCCCTTGCAAGCCCTGACTACAACAGTTTGCAAAAGGAAAAATCACAATGAACTATTTCAATGTTTAATACTTCTAATGTTTTGGTAAGATATGAAATACTGGTGTAATACTTGTTCCCTAAATAAGTATAGTTTATTCCTATACCTTTCATTGAATAATGTAACCATTACTGGCTGATTTAATCCATTAAATCCCAAATAACTATGGCATTGTTTCTGTAGTTCACCTGAAGTCCTAGGTATTTGGCAGAGCAAGTGTCCTGAGGTTATTATTCTCTTTTAAAATACTTTCTTATCTTATTTTAGTGTTTGTTTTCTAATTAAATTTGAAAGTTCTTTTTTTCCAAAAATGTATTATGATTTTGACTCAAACAATTGAAGTTTTAGGATAATTCAAATGAAAGTACCCCTTTGCAACATGTCATCTTTCTATGTAGGATCTTGGTGATTCTATTTATCTATTAAATTTTTATCTTATTTTTTTTCTGGAGAATTTGTAGGTACTGACCAATTCTTGTTATTACTGAAATGCTTTAATTTGTTGATAATGTGGAAGAGGATTCTTTGAGTTGTACTGCAGTCTCTTTATAGATTTGTGTAAACATGTATATTAGGCAATACTTATTGCATGCTCAAATCTTAGTATTAAACATGTATTTAATCTTACCATTACCTCAACCCATATTGTACTTGAAGGAATGAGGTCTTTAAGAGCTCACACAAATTGCCTGAGGTTCCAGAGCTCAGAGGCAGCAGTGTCTAACACTGACCGTAGGAGCTTGGAGTCATTCGTTTCCGCATGGGAAAGAAGAGGCCAAGAATGGATGGGGAATGAAATAGCTGAAAATTTCTTGTCTATTGTTTCATTGTATCTCTTTCCTTCTCTCACTTACAACAAAAGACCTGATACTCCTAAACAGGGTGAGACAAAGATTTGAGGCAAAGGTTTTCTTGTCTTCTAGAGAGATACTAAAGACTTTCACCCATGTTCTTGGGGGAGTGGTGACCGTATACAACACTGCGGCCAGTAACACTGAAACCCTCACCCTTACACTAGAGAGGAATTGATGGCTTCCAGTAATGATTCAAATGACTATGGACACCCGTCCTTTCCTAGCCATCCCTGGGAGAGCTACACCACTGGCTGGCAGCTGGATTGCAGTCTTGGGGAAGAAGTCAGATCTAGTGCTTTTGGTAATTTGTTTTGTGGGGCTTTCAAACTATATTTTATTTTATTTTGAGGCAGAGTCTCACTAAGTTGCCAATTAGTCTAGGCTGGGCTTGAACTTCTGATTCTGCCTCAGAATGTTGGGATTACCAGGTGTGTATCACCATGCACCCAGCTCAGATGCAATATTTTTATAAAAATTTAGCTTCTCAGTTGAGATGCGCTGGAATTTTAAAGTGTACACTACATTTCAAAGAATGAGTGAAAAAACAAGAAAGTAAAGATAGCTCACTTACTATTTCTTAACATTTGCTATAATGTACAATGACATCTTATTGAATTAAAGCACATCATTAAAATTAATTTTACCTGCTTCTTTTTATATTTACTTAAGTGGTTCCTGAACATTTTAAAGTACATAGTTTCAATTAAATTTTTATTGGATAAGGGCCAGCCTGATAGCTCAGCAGACTAAAGCGCCTGCTTAGGCAGAGGGCAGTGGCCGAGTTCAATCCCTGGTGTGCTGTGCCAGTCCCGCCCCTGGGCGCACTGAGAAGACGATGGAGACTGGGTGTGGTGGTGATGCTTGTAATCCCAGCATCTGGGAGTCTGTAAACAGGAGCCACTACGAGTCCGATCTATGTAGTGAGACCCTGGACTTTCTGCCCTAAACACAGAAAGAAAAAAATGTATTGGATAGACTCTTCTTTTAGCAATAATGATTTCTGCTTCTAGCAGATAAGTAAGGACAGAGGTTGATCACCTTTGTCCAATCTTGATGGAGATGGTTAAAACTGCATTGCATTTCATGTGAGTGTCTGCTGATTTCTATTATGACTTC
>NW_004524648.1:139158-140656 GCF_000260255.1 Octodon degus | reverse complement strand
TTTCTTTGTGAATTTTACCTCAATAAAGCCAGACCTAAGCACCTCACTGGCAAACACAAGGACCTGGGTTTGATCCCCAGTACCACATACTGCACTGGCCCTGCCCTTGGGCATGCTAAACTGGCCATGGAGTACAGGCGTGGTGGCACACGCCTATAATCCCAGGGCTGGGGAGGCTGAAAACAGAAGGATCACTATGAGTTCAAGCTGTGTAATGAGACTCTGTACCAAATACATAAAATTTAAACAACTCCCAACTTCAGTGAATCTATAAATTGGTGCAAAACTTTTAGAAATTAAAAGGATGTGTGTGTGAGTGTATTTGTCTATGTATCTTTGTGTGCATGTGTGTGTTCGTGCCTGTGTATCTCAAAGTTTATATTTGTATTTTTAATCTAATAATGTTATTTATCAAAAGTAACCTTCCAGAAATAGTTACATAAATTTGGAAAAGCAGCTGTCTTTTCAAATTCATCATATTGTCATTATTAGACAATACGAAATTCCAAATTAAATCAATAGAAGTTTAGTTACATTTTTATTTATAAATTTAGTGACATACTGTGCCACCATTTAGGTAGATAAAACATGATTTAATCTGTGTCATGCAAAATATTGCATGATGTGAAGGAAAAACTAAATCATTGACATGAGATGCTCATATCATAACATGAAATGTTCACATCCTAAAAATCTCTGGAGAAATAAACACAGAATTCTTCAGTGCTGTTAACTTTGAATTTTGATACACGGAAGGAAAACTTGGCTTTCAGCTTTTTACAGGACAACATGATGTTGCCTGAATGCTTTCTCTGTCAGGTATTACATGTCGGAATAATTTTTAAATAGATGCATTTACACTTGGGGACATCCTCAAATGGAACAGTTTCAAAGGAAATCCCAGAGGAAACATAATTCTGTGTTTCTTTCTCTTAAAGAAACTCTTTGGCTTCAGAGAACAAGCAATGCAAGGAAGTGCTGACTGCTCAGGAGGAAGGAATCCCAAGGCCCACAGACTTCTTGGGAGTGTAGATTAGTTTGAAAAAATGTTGGATGCTCATGGTGTAGATAGCATGGAGGAAATAGTAGTAGTAACATTCTCCAAATGTTTTCTTATGAGTTCACACCTGGGAAAACCTTCAGCATGGCAATTATAACCAGATGTCTCTGAATGTGAAGAACTGTGGAGAAGGCTCTTGTCCCAGACTCCTTTGCTACAGGTGGAAACAAGACCAGTCATGGTTAGGAAGTTTCTAGGATCACAGGGCCATGGCTGAGTGGTATGACCCACATCTAGTCGTTCCTCACAAGGAGTTTGCCTTTTGAGGGAAGTTCTTCCTTTGGCCCCAAGGTATCTAAAGAAACATGGAAAACACATAGTTATCTTTATCTATGTGCTTTACACACAATTAGTAGGTCTTCCCCAAAGAAAGGAAGCTGAGGACTTTGTTGGCTGATGATTGTGGAGGGTGAATTCTCTGGAAGTAGCCCCTTTTGC
>NW_004524648.1:135379-139058 GCF_000260255.1 Octodon degus | reverse complement strand
CTCCCTGTAGTCAATCTTACTCTATAGCCATTTCACAATCCGAAGAAGCAAAAGCAGAGTGGCCACAGTGCTTCACGGCATCGTACCTTCAGGAAAATGTAAACTGCCCTGGGGGAGGGGGAGTTCAGGGAGCTCAGCAACATCAATGATGTAGAAGCTGCTCTTAAGATGGACACACACTGATGGGCATTTTAGGTGAGTTTTATTTTCACCTCCAGCTTCTGTGCATTCTTCATTTTGTCTATGTCCTTTTACCTCCTTGGCATTCATAAAGCATCTTTTTTGATACTTTGAATTATTCTATTTCTCATCTCCACATTCTTTTTCTTTCTGTTGGTACTGGGGATTGAATGCAGGGCCATGTATATGCTAGTCAAGTGTCATACCCCTGAGCTACATTTCTAGCCCTTGTCCTTAATTCTTACCTCTTTTATTCACCATTCTGCGCCATTTCTCTTTATATCTTTATATTTAAGTAGCTTCTCAGAGAGGCTGGAGGGTGTATGAACTGGGAATGAATGGGCTAAAGGTTAGATAAGCATCAAGATGAGGAAAAGATTTGGGTTTGGAGCTTTGGAGCTGTACTGATACATTAATAAAATAAAGTTAGAAAGAAGTATCACCAAAGGTTAAATGGTTAGAAGTAGGACAGTGAAAAAGAGAATACATAGAGGGAGAGAAGGTATAGTGTATACTTGATAAAAATAAGAAATTAAAGGGATTATAAGTAGCGATAACAAAACATATTGAAAGACAAGTTTTATTTATTCATTTTTAGTCTCACTACTAGATTGGACTTGTAGTGATCCACCTGCTTACAGCCTCCAAAGAGCTGGGATTACAGGAGTGTGCCACCATGCCCAGTCTCAATTGTTGTCTCAGCACACCCCTGGGGGTGGAGCTGGCACAGCAGGCCTGGAGATTGAACTCCCAATCCCTGCACCTGCTTGCAGGTGCTTTAATTCACTGAGCTATTTAGCCAGCCCTGAAAGATAAGTTTTAATGTACATGTATAATACCTTTTCATACCTTCAATTAAATAACTAAATGCATGAAAGAAAAAGAGAAAGAGAAAGATAGAGGGAAGGAGAGAGATAGAAATAGAGGGAGAGTAGAGAGGAGGTTGAGGAAAAAGAGATGGGGAAAAGGAGAGAGGGAGAGAAAGAATGTGAACAATCATGCCATCATTCTCAGGAAATATCTATATATCTCTATCTATCTATCTGAGCAAGAAGGTTTGGGAGAGACTTAGTCTTGCAGGGGAGGTTATGTTGAGTGTATGCAATGGAACTTCCTAGGACCTAGGAGACCAATACATACCCTTCCAAAGACTTTATCATATGTTTGAGGAAGCTGAATTATCAAATAAGAAAAAAGGTTTGGTAGGAATTGGGATAGCACATTTCTTTTTTGACCTTAAAATGTATATACATCAATATACTTTCTATTGACTAGGTCTTTTCCTCATCTAGACCTTTTCTGTCACTTAAATACTCATAAGGTTCTTATGAAATAGTAGGGAAAAGGACTAATTTTCTTTAGGTAAAAGTTAAACAGTTAAATGAGAGAGTGTTTGGCACTGAACTCATGTTTTACCACTTTTTCTGCACTTCAGAGGGTAACTTACACTCCCGTCAGAGAGACACTTTATTGCCAAGAGTGATATTCTTAGTTATTGCGCTGTAATGACCCAGTAGTCTTTCCCCATGGGATAGTGCTGCCCAGACCCAGACATACAGGGTGGCTTAAAACATTGCTTCTCTCTAGAAAGTTGATATAGCCCAATATAAGATAGCTACCTGGATGCTTGCTTGGCACGACCTAGATACATGTCCTCCACCTTTTTTTTTTAAACACTTATCACTATATGATATAGCACTTATCACTGTGTAATACAGCACTTAGCACTATGTCATGTAGTACTTAACACTATGTCATATAGCACTTAGCACTATGTCATGTAGCATTTAGCACTATATGATATACTTTATATGATTCTTATTTGCTATATGGACTTTTATAACGTATGAGTTTCATGAACGCAAACTTTTTTCTGTTCACCAATTTTCTAGAAGACTGGGTAATGGAAGTGACTCAATAAACATTTCTTGAATAAATACATGAAGAAGTAGGTAGCTTTTCTTAGTAGGACAAACACATGGCACTAATCCCAGGGGCATCAGGAGACAGGAAAAATTATTATGGGTCATTTTTTACTCCTGCCTTTCTAAGGAACTTTCCTGTCCAGAAAATTCCTATCATCTCTCAGGTCAGTGGCCATCTTTCTACAAATAACCGTCACAGAGCACCCTGAACGTCAGGGCTTCTGAGGATGTAGGTAAGTGGGTTAGCATGGGATTGATAACAGTGTTAAAAATCCCCACCCTCTTATCTTTATCTGAAGCCTCCTCTGCACCCAGGTGCATACAGTTGAAGATACTCATCCCATAGAAAAGGCAAGCCATAGTGAGGTGGGAGCCACATGTGGAGAAGGTCTTCTTCCTGCCCTCCACTGAATGGATCTGTAGAACTTCACTTGCTACATGGACATAGGAACCAATGATGAGAACCACAAGTGCACCTGCCATTATGAAACCCACAGCAAAGATCAGAAGCTCATTGAGTTGAGTGCTGGAGCAGGAGAGTTGGAACAGCTGTGGGAGGTCACAGTAGAAGTGACTGAACTCTTTGGGACCACAAAAGTCGTGGGTACTTAAGGCAGTAGTATGAGTCAGTGCATTGGAGAAGGCACACACCCAGGACACAGCCACTAATATCCTCTGGATGGCCTGGCTCATGTGGGTGCTATAGGTGAGGGGTTGGCAGATGGCCAGGAATCAGTCATAGGCCATGGCTGTCAACAGGAGGCAGTTCGTGCCAGCCAATAGGTGGAAGAAGAAGAGCTGTGTGAGGCAGGAATCATAGGAAATTGTATGCTTGTGGGACACAAGACAGCTCAACATTGGAGGAACAGACACTGATCTACCAAATGTCCAGTACTGAGAGTTCCCCAGGAAGAAGTACATGGGGGTGTGGAAATTCACCAGGGTTCTCAATATATAACAGCCTGGCTTAGAAAAATCATAATTTTAGATAGTTTCCTGGGAGTGCTCTTAGCATGCTATAGCTCCTCCATCACCAATTCTACAATCTTAGATCCCCAAGGCATAGTCTCAGTTGCCTCCACTAATAAGACCTTAAGAGGGAAAGCCACTCTTGTGAATTTATTAAAAATACAAGTTTATAGAAAACTTCTCCTCTCTCCCACTGTCCTCTTGGGAACCTTCTTTTCCTCACCATGTATAAAGCAAGTCTGGAAATTGTCTGTGTTCAACAACCTTGAGTTTATATCTGAGGGGGAAAAAACTCTCCTGGGAAGCCATAGCTGGGTCCCAACTGCACCTGTCACTTCCTGAAAGACTCTGAGGTTAAGGGCAAGTCCTCTATGCCATGTGACCTCACCATTATGACCTCATTCCTTGCCCTTAGAGCCAGAGCTAGAGAAAGTCTATATACTAGAAAGGGGCTTTTTTCATTTCCTTTTGCTTTGCTTTGTTTTCTTTTGTGTTGAGTTGTGTTGTTTTAGTGGCCTGCTCAGCCTGCCTGGTGGCACAGCTGTTGCAGCATGTGGTCCCAGGGATTGAACCATGGTACCTAAGCTTGCCTAAACTTGCCTAAG
>NW_004524648.1:113880-114863 GCF_000260255.1 Octodon degus | reverse complement strand
ATGTTGGATAATTTGGGGTTGTATCCTGGATATCATGAATATTAAGTTCTGGAGACTTTATAATTCATTATTTATTGAGTGTTGTTTCCTGTGTTTTAGCAATTAATTCTCTTAGTTAGGCTTGGAAGCTTGCTTTTCAGGTAGAAGCTTTTGTTCAAACATTTCCATATAATTAAATATGCATGTTATTGTGATGGGCAATTTTCAGTTGGGGAAAAGTTAGAACATACATAAAAATAAGCTCTACATACATCAAATATTTGCTCTAAAGAGAATGAAAAAAGATAGAAAAATATCACTGACATTTATACAACATTATACGACATTAAGATGGAAGTATCCTTTTTTGTAAACATGACAGAAATCAAGGAAGTAATTATTTTCAAAGTTTATTGACACGTGAAACATAAATGCTCTAAGCCAAGTTAAAGACAGGTTGGAAAATGGGGTTTATGACTGTGACATGTGTGGCAGAGTTACTATCATAAAACATATAGAGTGTCTACCAATCATTATTAACATTATACTATGTACATTTTTTTCAGAATATTTTAAAATTAATTTTATTGAGAAACAAATAGCAATGAGATAGTTTCAAAACTGATTATGACAGTTTCAATATTATTGTCTTCGTAGTGGTTATTCATAGTATAAGAGGCAGACATGATATTCTGTCCACAAACACTGTTAGGACAAATCTTTCTTCTTACTGAATTAAGAGAAAGTAGCTGTATATCTATCCTATTTTGTATATACAGATACAAAATGATTGTTCATTTGTATCCCGTTTTCTTGTTTAGTTTGTCAGAGATGAGTATTCCATTGCCATTTAAATATTGTAGGTGCATGAAATCAGCAAAATAATCCAATAGAGTCCAGTAGTACATAATAGTAGTGGGTTATCCGTAGGACTGGCAATGTCAGAAGTTGTTGACTTCGGCCTTTTACTATGTACATTTTTAATGATACAATTTTTGTAAGAG
>NW_004524648.1:111605-113780 GCF_000260255.1 Octodon degus | reverse complement strand
AGGTACTTTAGACCACTAAGCTATATTGCTGGCCCAAGTACTAGAAAGTTTTAGACACTGTTGACATATGTATAAAGAGATTAGGATATTTGTTTTTTCATCTCTTTCTCTATCCTTCTTTTTCCTGGGAGGTTTCATTTCTGAGTTCTTCCAGAGGATGACACCATCGTACAGAGAGCCCTGGGACATAGGAGATATCAGCTTGCTTTTCCACAGGTCTCACTCTCTGGGTAGATAGATGCCTGTTCAAGGTGAGCTTTTTCTACTCTAACAGATTGGTGAAGGGGCAATTGTGGCCGTCCATTCAAACTTGGCACTATCCATGGTGCAACAATGCCTCTCAAAGGTAAAAACACTTTGGGGAACTCCTGTTCTGGTCTCATTTGCCAAGGTGAAGTCCTCTATCTCTTACATTTGAATAAGAGGAGTTTGATGAGTTCGATTCACTTACCAGACCCCCACATCAAGCAACATAGAAGCTTCTTTCCCCTGAAGCCCTTGTTGAGCCTGTGGTTGGGAACACATAGTGATGGCTGGAGTTCCAGAGCAGAGTGTCCCATTCAGTGAGGGACCATTGACAGTGGTCATGCAAGAGGGCTCCTCAGTAGGTTGGAGGTGAGCAGAGCATGTAGGACCTTCCACACAACTGGGCTGGGGTTCAGAGGTCATCTTAGAATCCCTCTGTATGAAGACAGAACATGTGTGGTCCTGTGAGAATGGGCAGCAGCCACTTCACTGCTCATCTGTCTTATCCATGATTCACTGATCTATAAAGTGGACTCTTCTTAATACAAAGGCCTTAGTAGGGAGCAGTTTATATGAAGAGGAATATTTCAGTGTGTAATTTCTATACAACTTCCTTATCTCTTCAACACCAATCACTCTCTGCAGCCATCTTGCCCCTGGTACTTGCCCTGTGCTTATCTCCCTTCCACCCTATTCATCTTTACAGATCTAGCCCGAATTCCAACATGACCATAAGTTTTCCATGGCAACTGTAGCTGCAACTGATGCTCTCTTTCTTTGGGATCTTATGGATATTTGAATCATCCACTTGTGTTTAATAAATACTGGGCATTTATCATGCATAAAGTATTGTGGTAAATATTGCTATTTTTAAAAAATAAATTATACTTTTGTCCTTAAATCACTCACAGAGAAATAAGGATAGATGTGCTATAAAGAAGTGACCCAGCTAGAAGCTAAACACAAATAAGTTTTAAGAAACTGTGTAGTTGGAGCTTAGGAGACATAGGCAGGGAAAAATAACCTTTATAAGTGGGGAAAATTTAAGGAAAGATTAATTCAGCAGTCAGAATTTAAGACAAGTCTTGAATAACTTGGGCATATGGAGTTGGGAGAAAGCAAATGAAAGCAGCAAATGCTGAAAATCCCAAAGTTGTTATCTATTTCTTCTGTTAAAATGAACATTAAAAGGGGAATGGGAAGTCATTAATCATTCATTAATATAAACTATAGAAAGAGCTGTTAACTCCCAGAGTTTTCAATTTGCAAATCATTGATGAATTTGCAGATCATTTACCAATTTCAGCAATAATGATCAGACCTCAGAGTGATATTCACCCGACCCCAAGTTGTGTGACTTTATAATTTTAACAGCACCTTGGCGGTTACAATACTCAAATTCTCATCCATGTGGCATCCCCATTGGTTACCCATGTGGTATTCTCCACACACTGTGGAGACCACACTGGGGAGGCTGGTCACTAAAATAGCCACTTTCTGTTAGAAGGCTCCAGTTAGGTGCTTGTCATCTACTTAAAACTGTAAATCTGTCTATTGTCACTGCCCTAATTGCAAACTTAGGTAGAAGGTTCTCTGTGAAGGATCTACAAAGTTGGAAAGGCTGGTTGGCTTTTATGTCCTGTAAAGAGACAAGTAAGAAAGAGGGGAGCTATGGGTGGTAACAGTTCTTTCTGTATTTTTGCAATTCTGATTTTCAAACTCCTACATAACTCTAATAAGTAACTAAGCTTGAGTCTCACTGCAATATTCTTACTTCATGATTGCCTGTGAATGTCTTTGCCTTTAGTTCCCTATGGCCACTGCTGACTGGCAGCTGTGGCTCTGCACACAGTGCAGTCTTCTTGCTCTGACAGCTTTGCCCATCTTCACAGCCAGCTTGTCCAGCAGGTTTCTCATTCTCCTGCCTCC
>NW_004524648.1:110009-110795 GCF_000260255.1 Octodon degus | reverse complement strand
ATTGATTAAGTTCCTGAGGAAGGTCCAGAGGACATTTTTTTACTGAAGAAATAAGAAATGTGCTAGTAAGGGGTAAAGAGAAATTCAGTGTTAGCTATGTTATAGTTTTAGTTTATATTTCTTTGCTGATTAGTGATGTTGAACATCTTTCTATATCTTAAGTATTTCTTTTTGACATCTTATGTCCTTTTTGTTGCATTTTTTGTCTTCCCCTAGAATTGTAAGAGGAATCAAGTTTTCCATTTGATATTATTTTTCTGAAGAATTTTGCAGAATTGTTTGTGGTGAAGGTTTGGTAGCAACAAATGACAAATTCTCTTAGTTTTCCTTGATCTGGAAATACCTTTATTTGTGGTCAATCTTGTAGGATATTTTCACTGGATATAAAATTCTATTTGATAGTATATTTAAAAGTATGGTTAAGATGTTATGCCACTGTCCTTCGACTTCCATGATTTCTCATGAGAAGTCAGCTGTTGATCAGATAATCATTTTCTAGTTTTGTAATATGTGTTTATTCCTTTCTTTTCTTTCTTTTTTTTTCTTCAAAGTTTTATTGATAAACAGATAGCAATGAGACAGTTTCAAATAAAATTGGAAGTACAGTTTCAACAAATAATACACTACATATATTCTTCATAGTGGTTAACTGCTGTACAAGAAGTGGACTTGTGATCCTATTTACAAACACCATTAGAACAAATCATTCCAGTCATTAAGACAATGCAACTATATATCTACCCCAACCATTTTGAATACACAGATACAAAATGGACATTCACTGGT
>NW_004524648.1:107426-109909 GCF_000260255.1 Octodon degus | reverse complement strand
GGGGTCTCACCCTTGAGCAAAGTACTCGCCTGAACTTTCAGACATCTCCAGATAGCTTCTCTCTGATTCTTACCACAATTTCACTTGATCTTCACGATTTCCGGAAACTTTTAAACCTAGGTTATGTTTCTAAGTACTTGCCAATTTCTCCAAATATATTAATTTTTGTATTTTGAAATCTATGTATTGGTTTGGGTTGCTAGTATAGAGGAAAAAATTGGGAAAATTTCCTCTAAATCTTACCATATTTAAAGAAGTCTCCTTTTAATGTGTTTTTCTAAGTAGTTTTTCACATACAATGTTCAATACATAGCTCTTGCTGCATGCATACTGAAGATTTTTTAAATATATAGACAATTTTTATACCTGGCTTATCATATTTTTCATTTTAAAGAGTAAAAAAATAATAGATGAGACATTAGAAATGATACACAATTTGAAAATAAAACCAAGATGTTTGGTCCTTTTGTCAAAGATGGTGACTGAGTGTGCTTGTAGTTGTGTGTATATCTTCTAATCTTTTCCACTGATCCTCAAATCTTTTGTTTTTTTTTCCCCAGTATCATGCTGATTTTTATCAGAGTAGCTTTGTAGTATAATCTCAAGTCAGGGATTGTGATGTCTCCTGCTTTGCTTTTGCTACCCAGGATTACTTTTGCTATTCTAGGTCTCTTCTGGTTCCTGAGGTTGTTTGAATTTTAGGAATGTTTTTTCTAGATCTGTGAGTTATACTAATGATACTTTAATTGAGATTGCTTTGAATTTGTATAACGATTTTGGGAATATGATCATTTTTGCAATGTTTGTTCTTCCTATCCAGGAGCAAGGAATATCTTTCCATTTTCTGAAGTCCTCTTCAGTCTCTTTTTTCAGAGTACTGTAACTTTCTCTGCATACATCTTTTACTTCCTTTGTGAGACTGATTCCTAAGTATTTCAACTGTTGGGGTGTTATTGCGAAAGGCATGGTTTCCATAGTTTCTTTCTCGGTGTGTTTGTTGCTTATGCATAGAAACTCTATTGAGTTTTGAGGGTTGACTTTGTATCTTGCTATGCTACTAAATTTCTTTATTAAATTTATAAGTCTCCTAGTGGGGTTTCTGGTATTTTCTATGTATAGTATTATGTCATCTGCAAATAATGATAATTTCACTTGACCCTTTCCAGTCATTATTCTTTTTGTTGTCTAATTGCTCTGGCTAATGCTTCCAGAACTATATTGAAGGGGAGTGAGTCACAAATCTTTTACCAGAAACATGACTTAGTGGTAAGATGAAAGTTCTACTTGGGGGCACTGTTGAGTGTATGGCAAAAGCAGGTCTCTGTGTTACTTAGATTTTGCTGTCAGAGATTTTGGAATGGGAATGTTCTAGATTACTGGGCAGGGCCTAAATATCATCACAAATATTGTTTTTAAAAATGCATTTGGTACAGAGCCTACAGAGTCTACAGGGTCTTGCTACATAGTCGGACTCTTAGTGATTCTCCTGTTTTCAGCCTCCCAAGTGCTGGGATTACGGGAACGCACCACCATGCCCAGTCTCAATTGCTGTCTCAGTGCACCCTGGGGGTGGGGCCGGCACAGCATGCCAGGGATCAAACCTGGGTCCCTGCATCTGCTTAAGCAGGCGCTTTAATCTGCTGAGCTATCTGGCTGGCCCTACAAATATTCTTATAAGAGAGGCAGATATGAGTATTTGGCTACTGGAGAGAAGGCAAACCGGTACAGGAAATGAAGATGGGAGTGATGTGGCCCTAATTCACAGAAGGTCAACAGCTACTGCAACAAGTGACAAGAAATTCATTCTTCCCTGAATATTTCAAGAAGAGGCATCCCTACAGACCCCTTGAAGTGAACTCTGTAGTGCTCATGTTTTTGCCTCTGAAACTAAGAAAATAATTCTGTTGGTTTAAACCATTAAGTTTATGGTGATTTCTTACCAAAGCAGGAGGGAGTTGACTCACTGACCAATACATGCTTCCAGAACCTAGAAGTTCCCCCAAATCCTGGAGGGACAGTGGTGAGAGTGGATTCTGAGGGCCAAGGAAGTGGGGTTGAATATGAAGGTGCGTAGGGGAAGTTAATGGACACGTGAATATTTTTTTCCTTTTTTTCTCCAAACCCCCCATTTAACCACTGTCCCCTTCCTCATTTAAAAAGCTTTATTTCAATTTTATCTTTCATCATTTTTCTTTTTCCCTTCCCCATTACCCTTCCTTTTGAACAATTTTTTCCTATTTCATAATACCTATTATGCATTTTGGTATTAGGACCTATTCCAGGCATTCTTGCCAGGAGGGACAAAATTAAATTCTGAGCTCTGAAAATCTTTCTCTGGTGTGTTTGTTTCACAGCTCAGAATTTAACCTCCTGGCAAGAATGCCTGGAATTGGTCCTACTGAAATACTGAGATGTTTCTTTGAAGAATTCTAAAGAGAGTCAGAAGGCTAAGGCATAGGGACCTTATATGGGAGCAGAGGAGC
>NW_004524648.1:94002-99041 GCF_000260255.1 Octodon degus | reverse complement strand
TAGTAGTGAGACCCTGAACACTCCGTAGACCCTTCCCTAATGTCTAATGAAAAATATTTTTGTTTGACTATTATTGTTTATTCCACTATCTTCAATGTATTCTGTTATATTTCTAGTACAATGACATGATTTTGTGTCAAAAGGAACACAAATTTGTTCAGTGTTATTACACAAAACTGATTACAAAAACACAATGTCTTACTTTCGGCATGTTTTCTTATTTGAAGGAATGAAGGTTTCAGATCCTTTCTTCCATTTACAGTGGTCCCTCACTTATCGCTGAGGTCACGTTCCAGACCATCCGCGATAAGTGAAAATCAGCGAAGTAGAGACATTATATTTACTTTAGTATTTATATATATTTTAAGGCTTTATAAACCCTTCCCACACTCTTATAAACTTTTCCCACACTTTTAAAAACACTTCTAATGTTCTTAACTATTTTGTAAACTCATAAGCTCTCGTAATTTTAACAGCATACATATAGTATGCTAAAATCTTGCGATATAGTGAAAAATTCACTATAAATAAGTTAATTGTTTTTTGAAAACCTATGAAACACCGAGTCCACGAAAGTCGAATCTGAAATAGTGAGGGACTGCTGTATATCTTTTTCTCATATATTGACATTTTAATAAAATAGAAGCAACTACATAGTAGTTCATAGAGGCCTGTGGAGCAGACTCAGAACACTATTAAAAATTTTAAGACACAAAGAGATTTCTAGTTTGGAGGAGAAAAAGAGGAGATAAAGTTCAAAAGAAAAGAAAGCTCTCATATTGTTAAAGAAATCCTTTGATCCTGGAGGGTGGATGGAGAGCTGGCACCAATGTCTCAGCCCTTCTGTGTGAGTCAGAACCCAGTTGTGATCTGGAACCCAGCTCCCCAGGGATGTCCGGAGGTCGTCATCCCTTGCGGTGTGATATGAATGGCCAGATGTGGAGGAAATGCCAGAGGCACGGGGATCATGGGAGCAAACACTAGCTCCATTTTGTTGTAGTGCTAATTGCGAGTGGCAGAAGTGGTGGTAACTCTCGCCAGTGTAACAGAGTGAGGCCAGTCTTTCTGTGCATTCGACCTAATGAAACCAGAGAGCATTACTGGTGCAGGAACACGATTGGCTTTGGCTTCCTACCAAGGACAGGACCAGAGAGGATAAAGAATTTACTAGAGGTCAAGAACACTGTGGATGGAGAAGTGAAGGGAGCCATGTCACATTGCATGCTAACTCTGCTAACATTTTTTCTGACTTTTCTTGAAGCTCATTTTTTTCTATCCCTCAACTTTGTCTAATTTATAAAGGAGGACGAAAGAGTCATCTTTCTCCTGTCTATCATCATCATCATCATCATCATCATCATCATCATCATCATCATCATCATCATCATCTACAGGGTCCCACTACCCAGCTGGGACTCATAGTGATCCTTCTGTTTCCAGCCTTCCCAGCGCTGAGATTACCACCTGGAATCTCGGTGCCCGACTCAGCGCGCCCAGGAGCAGGGCCCATACGACATGTGGTGCCTCAGGTGGGACTCCAGCCCCGTGCTTGTCTAAGCAGCACCTAGTCCGCTGAGCCTAGCTTGCCGGCCCTTCTCCTGTCTTCTGATGCTTTTAGTAGATATGATCCAAAAGGCAGGAAGTGTGAGTTTGGCAGTTAGCCACACACTTTGATGATGTTTTAGGTATAAAGTTGGGTAGAATACTCAGCACTCTTTTTTTCTTTCCTGTCTTTTGTCATTTGACAAACCCTCTCCTTGATGTTCCAGGAACACCTCTGTTTAGAGAACGGGAAGGCCAGCTCCTGAGCACTCTTTAACACACTTAGCAAAACTTGAAACCTTATTTTCTTCTTAATAGAGAAGATGGAATACAATCATGGCTCCAGGGCTGCCAGAATTGGCTATCTCTGGACAATATAAAATGGGAAACCTGCATCTCCCACCTCTGACCACAAATTTTATCTCCTAACTTTCTTCCTCTGATCTTATAACAGTTTTAAAGCATCTTATCAACTTCCTCCATCTGTTCTCACCTCCCACCCAATCTCTGAACCCCATATGGTCCTGACTCCTGTACCTGCTTCCTCTTCAGTTCTCTTTTTGCAGTTCTATCCCAATTTTGTTCTTTTTTTTCATTTTAATTTCTCCACGAACTCTGTACTCTCCCATATGCTTGATTTGTTTTCCTCTTTCATATCCTTTCCCTTCCTCTCTTTCACTCTAGCTTTCTAGCCCTTTCACCCATATAACATATCATGGAGAAACTAACTCACAGATGCAGGTCAAAGAAAAGTTTTGGAGAAATGAATCAGGAATGATCAGTGGCATGATAAAGCTATTTAAAAAAGGAAAATACATCTAAGTGATGATCAGACAAAAGCCCAATAAGCTGAGAGCAGGGAGAGGTAACATACAGCTTATCTTACCTCCTGATAAGGGGTTTTATGGTGAGGTATTACTATCTCAATTACATTTACATGTAGGTTATACCGGCTAAGTGGTTTGGTTAATAAGAGTGAGAATTTGGAGGAAAATTTCATGTTGAATAATTTGAAATTTTTGAAATATAGTGATACTTAGATGAACAACTTTATTCTTCAGAATTATATAAGACATAACCAGCTTCCTATCTGTTTGTTTTACATCTATGGGAAAGATCTATTTTTTCCCCTGTAAGCCTATGTTTTAAGGATAGGTCAATAATAATGAACCTGAAGGCAAAATAGAACCCACCTCCTCTGGTGATGGTGGTGGTAGTGGAGTTCTGGGGTACTCCTGGAAACCCCTATAATGATATAAGGGAATGAAACTCCCAACTTGAAAGATACCTGGGCAGAGTTCATGTTCTCTAAAACTGAAGAATGAATTTTAGGAACAATGGAAGTTAAGAGCAGAATATATTTATTGGGGAAAAGAAAAGAAAGCTCTCTGAGAGAGGGACAGAAGGGGACCCAAGTGGGTTTCAGAGGAATCTGCATTTTAATTTTTTTTTTTTTTTGGCAGAACCAGGAATTGAACTCAGGCCCTTGTGCTTGCCAGGCAAGTGCTTATTCCACTGAGCCACCTCCCTGGCTATTTATTTATTTATTTATTTATTTATTTTGGCAGAAGGAATCTGCATTTTAAAGGGATTTTTATAGAGTAGAGCAAAGAGGTGAGGCAAGTCTAAGGTGGAGAACATGGGAACTCACTAAGTGGGCATGAGGTGAGACAAAACTATGATCAACCAATAGGATTAGAAGCATGATTGCTTAGGTAAAATTGATTAAACCCAGGACCAAGTGGGGAAGTGAGTCACAGAGCAAGTCACATTGGCGTGAAGATATAACAGAGGCTTTCCCAGTAAGCAGTTGAGTTAGTGACTCTTCCTGACTTCCTCAAGGTGCTAGAGGCCTATTTAGAATAACAACCCCTGATGTCTATCCTTAGGGAGGTTTGCATTTGTTTGATCTTTGGCCTTGAGCTCTGGCCCACAGCAGGAGTGTCTGTCTCTCACAGTGGCACAGCATCTTGGCGTCCATACTGGCTTTTTTTGAGGTCTCAGCCCTGTCTGACAGTGTATAATATTTCTATCTAACTCAGCTGCCTACTACAACAGTAACTGATCAAGGAGTTACTCCCTGTATGGTATGGGCCTCCAAGGATTCACTTTTTCTCAGAAAATTTGGGTGCAGTGATTGAAATTGTAATTTGTCAAAGGGAATGATGGGAAAAAAATCTATATATTAATTACCTATGATTGGCTAGAGGATTTCTTTGGGATACAATAGTTTTTATTCTCGTAAAATTCCTTAATCTCAGGGAGATAGAAGCAATTCTGGCCATTTGTTCTAGACCCTGGCTCTAGAGAATTGTTTTTTTTTTTTCTTAGTCCAAAAAGATGTAGGTGAGAAGAGATACTTGAAACCTCAAGCTAATGGCCGCCTCCCCAGGAGCACCCTCCTGAGGGCAGTCTGCACATCAGGGTTCCTGAGGCTGTAGATGATAGGATTCAGCATGGGATTTATAACAGTGTTAAAAATTCCAACAGCTTTATCCTTATCAGAAAGTTTGATTGAACCTAGTCGCATGTAATTAAAGATACCTGAACCGTAGAATATGGCAACTACTGTGAGGTGGGAACCACATGTGGAGAAGGCTTTCTTCTTGCCCTCGGCAGAGCGGATTCGAAGGATTGCAGCTGCCACATGGGCATATGAGATAATAATAAGAGCCACAGGGGTACCTGCCATTATGAAACCCACAGCAAAGAGCAGCAGCTCATTGAGTTGGGTGCTGGAGCAGGAGAGTTGGAACAGCTGTGGGAGGTCACAGTAGAAGTGATTGATTACACTGGGGCCACAGAAGTGGAGTGTGGATATGGCCACGGTATGGATCAGTGCATTGGTGAAGGCACACACCCAGGACATGGCCACCAATATCCTCTGGACTGTTTGGTTCATGCGGGTGCTGTAGGTGAGGGGCCGGCAGATGGCCAGGAATCGATCATAGGCCATGGCTGTCAACAGGAAGCAGTCCACTCCAACTAGCAAATGGAAGAAGAAGAGCTGTGTGAGACAGGCTCCATATGGAATTGTATGCTTGTGGAACACAAGACGACTCAACATGGGGGGAATGGTGACACTAATGCACCCAATGTCCAGTACTGAGAGGTTCCCCAGGAAGTAGTACATGGGGGTGTGGAGTTTGGGCTCCACTAAGATGGCTGCTAGGATGCTGAGGTTGCCTCCAACTGTCCCCATATAAGCAAAAAGGAAAAGTACAAAGATAATTGGCCATAGTTCTGGTGTTTCCACTAATCCTAGCAGGATGAAGTCAGTAATGGCTGTTCCATTGGCTCTAGATTTTGGCTGCATGAGTTCCTATAAAGAAACAGTAAAGGAGGAAAAAAAATTGGCACTCTCAATTAGTGTATTCATTATAAAAGAAGAAACACAGCTTTTTTTTTCTTTTCAAAGTTTTATTGATAAACATATAGCAATGAGACAGTTTCAAATCAAATCGAAAGTACAGTTTCAACAAATAATACACTGCATA
>NW_004524648.1:87303-89094 GCF_000260255.1 Octodon degus | reverse complement strand
GCAAGAATATTACTTTCTAAGCAAAGTCATCTTGCTCAGAGATCTAAGAGAGACAGACACTGCCACTGTTTTGTTTGGGCTCTCCTGAGACACCCTTTACATCATAATTTGCTTTCCTGTGAGCACTCTCTGCAGGGCACCCTGCACATCAGGGTTCCTCAGGCTGTAGATGAGTGGGTTCAGCATAGGGCTGATGACAGTGTTGAGGATGCCAATACCCTTGTCCTTGTCTGAAGCCTCCACTGAGCCCAGCCTCATATAGCTGAAGACACCAGTCCCATAGAAGATGCCTACCACTGTGAGGTGGGAGCCACATGTGGAGAAGGCCTTCTTCCTGCCTTCAGCGGAGCGGATTCTCAGGACTGCTACTGCCACGTGGATGTATGAGGTAACAATGAGAATCACAGGTGCACCAGCCATGAGGATCCCCAGACCAAAAAGCAGCAGTTCATTGAGTTGGGTACTGGAGCAGGAGAGTTGGAACAACTGTGGGAGGTCACAGTAGAAGTGATTGATCACATTGGGGCCACAGAAGTTGAGTGTGGATATGGCCACAGTATGGGTCAATGCATTGGTGAAGGCACACACCCAGGACATGGCCACCAATATCCTCTGGACTGTTTGATTCATGCGGGTGCTGTAGGTGAGGGGCCGGCAGATGGCCAGGAATCGATCATAGGCCATGGCTGTCAACAGGAAGCAGTCTACACCAGCTAACTGATGAAAGAAGAAGAGCTGTGTAAGGCAGGCTCCATAAGGAACTGTACGTTTGTGGGACAGAAGTTGACTCAACATTGGAGGAACAGTGACACTGATGCACCCAATATCCAGCACTGAGAGGTTCCCCAGAAAGAAGTACATGGGGGTGTGGAGTTTTGGCTCCACCAAGATGGCTGCCAGGATGCTGAGGTTTCCCCCTACTGTGACCAGATAGGCAAAGAAGAAGAGCATGAAGACAACTGGTCGAAGCCCTGATGCCTCCACCAAGCCCAGTAGAATAAACTCAGTAATAGCTGTTTCATTGGCCCCTGATTCTGGCTCCATAAGTCCCTGTAAGAAGACAGAGTTGAAGGAATCAGTCTCCAGTGCTTAATTATTCAGTAAAAATGTATGGATCTACTTTCACATGCCAAACCCCAGGGTGAGTCTCCATGTTTCCTAGTGGGTATTTCTCACTTCTCTGGCCATACCTCACTTATTAACCCTCTCTCTACCTCCTCCTCGTACTCTTACCTGATTTGTCTGTGTGTTGTCTGATCCTTCCACTACCTTGGTGTTCTTTCTCCTCATGAAAGGCATTTACGTTTCTTTTCTTTTTTTTTTTTTTTATTCTCTAGAATCAATAAATGAGAGGTATTCTCAGTAAGGACTGATGTGAGGAGATTTGGAGATAAAATAATACTCAAAGTAGAAATGAATAGATAGTAAAGCCGAAAGTAACATAGGAATTGATCATAGATCCATACAAGTCTGTTATAAATAAAATAAAATAAAATTGCAAAATCTGGGAAGTCTAATGAATAAATAAGTAAAGCTATGCAAATTATGAATAAAAAAATCCAGATACTCACAGACTAAAAAATAAATTTGAATAATCATAGTATCTAATTCTGTTTGAGCTACCCCCCCATACAGCAAACTAGCTACAGCTAGAAAAAGAAGAAAAAAATTGTCAAAATGTACATCCGTGTTTAGGATTCAAGCTTATGGCCGAGTTCCGGGAGCCCCCAGACCCAGTCCTAGCCCAGGTCCGGTGAGTGTGCGGAGAGCTTCCTCTTCCTCCAACTTCAC
>NW_004524648.1:78484-87203 GCF_000260255.1 Octodon degus | reverse complement strand
AGTCTACACTCCCACCAGCAGTGGAGAAGGGTTCCTTTTTCCCCACAGCCTCTCCAACATTTGTTGTTGGGTGATTTCTTTATGATAGCCATTCTTTCTGGGGTGAGATGATATCTGAATGTAGTTTTAATTTGCATTTCACGAATGGCTAGCGATGTGGAGCATTTTTTCATGTATTTATTCGCTTGTTTAATTTCTTCCTCTGAGAAGCGGAAACACAGCTTTTTTTACATGTCCAACCCTCTGCTAAGTTTGCTCTTGCCAACTGAGTAGTTTTCTATTCCCTAAATCACATTGTACATGTCTCTTGCTACATTTACCTCAATACCTTTGCTTTATTCTCAAGAACAGGAACAGAAAACATTATAAGATCAATTCAATTTAAAATTGGAGATGTAGTTCGGTGGTAAAATAAAAGTCAAAATAAAATAATATAAAGTAAAATAAAAGCTATGAGATAAAAGAATGGCTTGTAATCATAGAGTTCACAGTTATGGTAGTTGTGAAAATGAATGTCCTAAATGTATAGCGTTGATATATAAAGTCAAAAGCACAGAAGTTCAAGAAGAAATAGAAATAAGTGAGTTTTAGTGATTTTCAATTCAAAATTATAGCTATCAAAAATATAATTATATAAAGGACCAAATGATAGGACCTCTTTTTCCAAGTGCCCCTGAAACCTTCATCTTACCAAAGTAAAGTATTTTAAAAAGCCATAAAAGCACATATAAAAACCAGAAATTCAACCATCTTCAAAATAAGAAATGATATATATGATACTACCTGATTGCAACACACTTTAAAGAAAAATGCATTATTTAATAAAAGTTTTTAGAAAATGGATCAAACAGAATGAAAACTTAAGCTAGCTGGGGAAGAGGAAAAAAATGAAATGATGAAATTAATCCACATAAGAAATTTAGTTTAAATCAATATCCAGAAAAACATTCACAGCTTTAAATAAGTATGGTGTATTAAAACAAAAATATTAAATAATAAAATCAAGAAATGAGAAAAAACTATCAAGGAGTAAGAAATTAAAATGATAAAGGTAAAACTAGATTAGAAAAAGAAATACAGAGCTAATAAACAAGTTAAAAAGATCTTTTTCAGTAGGGGAAGGAGAAAATAAAATTGTTAAATTTTAATTGAACTCAATCAATAAAAAGAAAAAAATGTGTCCAAACAGTAAGTTATGTAGGAAAACCTTCAGTTATTTTAAAATACAAAAATCTACTTAAAAGTCCACTTTGTCCTAGTCTATGTGAAAGCATTTTTTTAAATTGGAAAAATTGGGCAAAATTTGATAAAAACACAGTTTATAAAGATTCGCTTCTGATAAAATGAAAACTTGAAACTGGATAATTGCTATTGAAAAAACAGAGAAATTTGTTTAAGAAGCTATTGCATTTTATTACTCTATGATTGTAATCCTCCCCTCCTGAAGAAGAACAAATTGGAGGCTTCTATAGGTAAGTGGATACAACCAGAGACCTTACTCATAACAAATAAACCAGATGGACATGTTAATGCAGATTTTAGAAATGTTATTTAGTACCATCTCCTGCGGGGAGGGTGGGGGGCATGATACACCTATCAACTTCCATATTGTAATGACTAGTTCAATATAAATGGAAGCCATAAATCTCTTCCTGTACAATCTCCAGTATCCTTGATACTGACAATTTCCTTGAAGCATTCTCTGATAATGCAGTTAAGAATTACTGGAAGACTTCTGGGCTAGGCATCACGTACTGTTCTAAGTACTTTCATTACCTATGTGTGCTGATTTACTTCTCTCAGCATCTCTATGAAATGAGTACAAATTTTTTTCTTCATTTTTTTATAGACTTGGTACCGGGTCTCACTACACAACTTGGACTCATAGTGATCCTCCTGTATTCAGCCTCCCCAGTGCTGGGATTATAGGCGTGCACCACACCTGGACTCATTTGAAGGCTCAGCATGCCCGGGGGTTGGGGCCAGCACAATACTGAGTACAAATTTTTAAGCCCTACTTGACAGAAACAAAAACATGAGCATACAAAGCAGGAGCCATAGGCAGGATTTTAATTTAGTCATTCTGTCTTCTGAGACCCTGCCCTTGATCCCTCTATGTACTACTACTTTGAGTAACCCAATTTGTCTCATAAAGCCTTGTCCTTATCTTTTAATTCTACCTGTATTTATTTGTGACCTGCTCTAAGACTCAAAGACCCACCTCATAGTCTTTATAGCTGTTCCCTTGTAGAGCCAGTGTCTTACCTCACAGGCTGCAATAGCTCAGATTCGAATGAGTGCTGTGGGTGCGTCATGGACAGTCAGTAGCTTCCCTCTGACACCCTTCTTCATTTTAACCATGTTATCAGATAACAATAGCTGTGATTTCCTCTACCACATCCTTATTTCTGTTATATTTTCTGTATAATGTTCTTCTTCTGTTAGGATAGATATACAGCTACTTTTTCTTAATTCAATGAGAAGAAAGATTTGTACTGATAGTGTTTGTATAATGTTCTTCCAGTGTCACATGGTCAAAGTCTTTGACTCAGCTCATAAAGCTGACTCCCAGATCTGACTATACTCATTTTAAATTGACATTTGTGTGTTCAACATTCCAAAATACACCTTGTATTTTATTCCACATGGCATTTATCTCCCAGCATAATCATTTAGCTGTTTAGCCTAGTTATTCCAATTTCAGGACAACATTCATGTCTGATTCATCTTTAGGAAAAGTATACACCAGCCCATTTTATTTATGTACCATTTTGTAAATAAATGAATGGATGCACTGGTTGACAAATAGGATTTCTGACAAACAGGTATCACTATGACTAATAGTAATTAGGAAAGAATATTTTGGACAAGTTGGAATTTGTGTTAGACTGAAGGATTGGTGTGCTTTGAGAAAGGAATAAAGCAAAAGGCACAAGGTTACTGCTGAAGGGATTACTCTTCTCTTTGTCTAGATGAGGTGTGGAGCAACCCACATTTGGACAAGGTCAGGGGCATTCAGGGTGACTCGAGCCACATTTGGAATAAGCTTTTTATATCACAAATACTTGTTTTGTGATTAGAAGAAATAGTCTTTGAAATTATGGCCAGAATGGTAGCTGTTCCCTAGTCCTCAATCAACAGGAAAAAGGGTAGGCAAGATCTCTGTACTGTGCACTCTATGCTCTACCCAGTCTGTCTGAAATGATAGGATCACAAAGGTGCTCACTGATGAGACCCTCCTAGAGTATCACATTTGAGGGCCCACCTGAGCCCCAGGCTTCTTTGTTATGCTGCAACCATACCCCTCATCCCCAGTTCTGAGGCTCTCATGGTTCCTTCATCACCAAGGCTGGTGTTGGGGGCCCAGCCAGGCTGTTATGTAAGCACTAGGGAACAAGCAGGGAAATTGAACACTGCATCTCCCTGTACAACTCCTAACAGGATCTGGAAACAAACTTGACACCAAAAGGATGGGATTTAAAAGTTTCCTGGAGAAGGAGCCTCAGTGAGTGATAGATTCAGCTGTTTTACCTGTTTGATGTCATCCTGAGCAGGCCTCTTTATTTTTGTGATTGAAGCTTTGATTCTCACATCTGTAGAATGAGGACATCTGACTGACTGAGAAATAGCTAGTGTCTTTTTCATGTAGCATGAGAGTGAGGGAGGGCCACAGAAGAACTCACCTTGTGGTGGCTCAGAGGCCAGTGAAGTTTCCTGGTCTGGGATGTGAAGTGGCAAGAAACTGCATAACTCAGTCAGGGGCGTTGAAGGCAATATGTGGCTGAATATATGCAACTGAAATAAAGTTGGTCTGAGGCTGTACCTGTCATGTAGCTTTTCCATCATAGTATCAGCCTCCTGGGACCTTGAAATTAGTCCATGGAGGAGGAGGTGGCTGAGGGGAGGGCCAAAGACAGGTCAATAATACAAGCCCTAAGAAATATTGCAATGGTGAAGCAGTGGGGTGTTGGACCTTGGAGTATTTAGAATTTCTCCAGTGTCTCATCACCACCCACCCCATGTTAGCCTATGGGGATAGTGAAGGGAGACACTACAAAGCCTCATTTTAACTGATGGGGACCTGGAGAAGCTGTCTGTTTTCTCAAAGCCACCCAAAGGAACTAGAGGTGGAGCCAGACTGACTCTGGATTCTGAAATTGAGGATATTGCTCCCCTGATGCCTGTTTCAAACAGAACCTGAAACAGACTGACTCCTAAACCTAAGGATGAGAAAGAAGCCTGACTCAGACCTGAGGATGAGGGAGAAATCTAGGAAAGGAGACAAAAACAGAAGCGGCTCTTTCCAGCTTCAAAATCTTAATGAGTCCTCAAGAAGAAAGTTCCCACCCAGGGCCTTGTTAGTGAGAATAAGTGGGACTAGATCTCAGGGGTCTCATAATGACCCGAGAGAGGAAGAAGAACCATTGTGCTGCGCTAGGAAAAACTGGGTGGGAGAGGGGGGAAGGGCTTTAAAATTGCTCACTATTATGATTTTCAGGTCAGACTCTTAGAAATTTAGAGTCTATTGATAGAAATGAGGAAAGACAGAAAATTGTCCCCCAGTATGTAGTACAACCCTCAGACTCTCATACCCTCTTCAGACAGTTAACCATCCACCCAGCCTGAGGTGACAGCATGCTCTGTGCTGGAAGCCAGCTGGGCTTTGTAGATGGGTAGGTCTGGCTTCCATTTACTAGCAACTGCTAAAATTCTTTGGGCCTCAGTTTCTTTAAAGTGTGGGCAATGTACCCTCTTACAGTGGTTGGGAGAATTAAATGGAGTAACAGAATTTTTGGTAGGGGGCCACTTATCTATAGTACACTTTTTAAAAACTTAATAACTCTTAGCTTTTATTTTGTGTTTGCTATGGACATGGCACTACTCCATGAGCTTTATAGACATTAAACCCCAATCAATCCTTTTACCAATTCTCTGAGGTAGGTACCTATATCATCCCCATTGTGCAAATCAATAACTTGGGGTTCAACGTAACTCAGTAGTTAGTCTAAGGCTACACAGGAATTTCAGGAGGAGGTGTTCAAGCCTGTGTCTGTTTGGTTACAAGTACCTAATCTCAACAACTGCCATATAACTTACACTTCTCCTTCTTCCCTTCTTCCCCTTTACTCCAATAGTGTACTTTTAGTTTTTGCTCTTGATGGCTATTGGTCCAGGGTGCCAGGAGCTATGTTTCGAGGATAATCTTAAAACTTTGTCTTTCACAATAGGAACCATGTTCCATCACTGTTAGCCCAGCCCATTGCATTAAATTTGACTGCCAAGTACTACCTCCAGCTCAACTCTTGTTTTTCTTTTCTTTTTAAAAAATATTTGTTTAAAGAGAGTACACCTTAGAATTAAGACAGAAAAAATTACAGGAGATACAGATTTTCATTTAACAAAGTAATATGAATTTCACAGTATTTGTTGTAATACATAGCATTGTCTTCCAACTACGTATTCATATTACCAGATATATGCATGTAAAATTGGAATAAAAGAGAAAAAAGAAAGAAATGTATAAGAAATTAAGGGGGCTGGGGATATAGCTCCATAGAATAAGTGCTTTCCAGGTAAGCACCTGAGTTCAATCCCCGGTTCCACCAAAAAAAAAAAAAAATAAGAAGACAAAAATGGAGAAACAGTTGAAAAAAGGAGGCAAAACAAATTAAACATTAACTGCTCCTTTCCATAGGCCAGCAGAAATCTACAGCATTGTTGTCCAAATCATCCTGCTTACATACCTCGATAAAATCTCTTTTCTCCACTCCTTCTCCTGCCCTTCTTGTCAACTCAGTAACTCTTTTCTTTTGAATAAGTTCAAAACATTTTCCCAGTATCTAGTGTACCCTACAGTTCCAGTTTTCTCTTTTAGGTTCTCACACTAAGGAGCTAATACAATGTTTGCACATGTGGGTTTGATTTAGTTCAGTTGAGTATGTTTTCTACTTGTATCCATTTACTGACAAAAGACTCATATTTATCCTGGCTGAATAATACTCCATTGTGTAAAAATACCACGTCTTCCTTATCCATTCTTCAGTTCATGGGCATCTGGGTTGTTTCCTGGATTTAGCTATGATACATTGTGCTGTTATAAACATGGATGTGCATATTGCTGTAGTATGGGGTTTTCAGTTCTTCTGGAAAAATACCCATGAGGGGAATAGCTGGGTTGAATGGGACCTCCAATCCTGGCATTTTAAAGAATCTTCACACTGATTTCCATAGTGCTTATAACAGTCAGCACTCCCACCAACAGCGCAGAAGTCTTCCTTTTTCTCCAAAGTCTCTCCAGCATTTGTTATGGGCTCACTTCCTGATGTTAGCCATTCTTTCTGGGGGCAAGATGGAATCTCAGTGTTGTTTCAATTTGCATTTCTCAAATGACCAATGATGTTGAACATTTTTTCATATGTTTATTTTCCATTTGTATCTCTTCATTTGAGAAGTGTATATTTATCTCAGATGCCCATTTTGGACTGGGTCTTTTAATTACAGAGGCTTGATTTTTTTTAATTCTTTGTATGTTCTAGATAGAAAACTTTTGTCTGAGGGACAGTCAGCTATAGTTTTTTCCCCAGTTTGTTGGTTTTATTTTTCCTCTGTTGGAAATTTGCTTTGAAGTGCAGAAACTTTTCAAAAAGATATGATCACACTTGTTGATTCTTTGAAGAAATTTCCATGCCATTTGATTTTTGTTCATGAACCCTCTACATACCCTTATGTCTTTAGGATTTCTACCTACACTTCTCCCCAGAAGATTTAGTGTTTCTGTTTTAATATTTAAATCTTTGATGCCTTTTGACTGTAGCTTTGGGCATAGTGATAGGACTGGGCCTAATTTTTGCCTTCAGCATGTGGAAAGCCAGTTTTTTCCAGTACCATTTATTAAAGAGGCTACCTTTCTTCCAGTGAGCCTGTTTGGCCCCTTTATAAAAAATAAGGTGACTGAGTGTGTTTGTAGTTGTGTGTGAATCGTCTAATCTGTTCCACTGATCCTCAGGTCTGTCTCTATGTCAGTACCCTGCTGATTTTTTCACAGTAGCTTATAATATCAGGTCAGGGATTGTGATACCTCCTGCCTTTCCTTTGTTTCCCAGATTGCTTTTGATATTCTGGGTCTCTTCTGGTTCCAAATGAATTTGAAGAATGTTTTATCTAGCCCTGCAAGGTATACTACTGGTATTTTAAGTGGGATTGCATTGAATCTGTATAGCAATTTTGGGAGTATGGCCATTTTGACAATGTTGGTTCTTCCTATCCAGGAGCATGGAATATTTTTCTATTTTCTCAAATCCTCTTTAATCTCTTTTTTCAGAATATCATAATTTTCACTGTATAAATCTTTTATATCCTTTCTGAGATTTATTCCTAAGTATTTCATTTTTTGGATGTTATTATGCAAGGCATGTTTTCCGTAATTTTTCTCTCAGTGTGTTCATTCTTTGTGTACAAAAATGCTATCAATTTTTGGGTGTTGTCTTTGTATCCTGCTGTACTGCTGAACCTGGTGATTAAGACTCTTTGTGGAGTTTTTGGGGTCCTTTATGTAGAGAATCATGTCATCTGCAAATAATGAGAATTTCACCTATTTTTTGAATCCTTATTCCTTTTAATTCTATCTCTTGTCTAATTTCTCTGGCTAATGTTTCCAGAACTATTCAACTCTTGTTTTCTATCATATCTGTTACTCTCTCTGCCAAGAATACAACCCTGCCTGTGTGCCTGTGGGGAAAGCTAACATAAAAATATAAAATTTCCAATTGGCAGAAGGTATAAAAAACAAAGATGAAAGAAAAATAGCAAATTGGGAAACTGTGGAATTATTTGCAAAATATATGGCACAGGGTTAAAATGTACAGTGCATAAATTTTCTGTAAATCAGTTAAAAACTAACATTGTAGTAGAAGGAGAGAAAGGATATGAAAAGACAAGTACAAATAAAGAAGTATACGAGAAGTGTATTAGTCCTTGCAGGCTGCCATAACAAAGTACTATACTCTAGGTTAAACAATAGAAACATATTTTCCTCACAATTCTGGAAGCTGTAATTTCAAGTCCACTGTTCCAAAATGGTCAGGCTCTGGTCAAGGTTCTCCTGGCTTGCAGGTAGGTACCTTTTCAGTCCATCTTCATGCAGCAGGGAAGAAGGGGGGACAGGAAAGAAAGAAGAGAAATAAAAGAAAGAAGGAGGAGAAGTAGAAGAAAAAGGTGGAGGAGAAAGAAAAGAAGATGGAAGAAAAATGAAGAAAGAAGAATAGGGTAAATGAAGGGAGAGGAGACTGAGGGGAGAGGATGGAGAGAGAAGAAGAGGAGAGGATGAGGAAAGAGAAAAGAGAAGAGGGAAAAAAAGAACAGATCCAAGATTGCATCTCTAACTAAATTACATTGGAAATGAAGGCTTCCACATATGGAATTTGAGAGAAATCCATTCAGCTTGTATCATGGATAATTTGAAAATATATTCAACTTTGTGATCGTAAAAATGCATATCAAAATATAGTATTAATTTTCAATCATTATATTGTTTGAAATTAGAAAAATTTATTCAAAACATCCACTATTATCAGATGTTTGGAGAACAGGCAGTTTTATTCACTATTAGAATAATAAAATGTCCAAAATTTTTGTAGAGGAAAAAGAATATATCTAAATCTAAATTTTTTAGAAATTCAACAATATCTACAATTCAATGAAAATTCAAGCACAACTTATC
>NW_004524648.1:64828-70221 GCF_000260255.1 Octodon degus | reverse complement strand
GGAAAGGATTGAGCACAGCAGCCAGACCCAAGCCAGACGCAGCTGGATAAGTCCTAACTTTGTAGAGCTGCACCTGAACTTCAGTACGTGAGAAGGGTATAACTACAGCAAAGATCTACAACAAAGGTCAGAAGACAGTGCTCCACAAAATGACGAGTAGGATTCAAGCTTATTTCTCTTATATAAAAATTATTATTTATTTATTTTTTGTGGCCAGCTCAACCCTCCCTGGGGGCGGGGCTAGTGCGGCATGTGGTACTGGGGATCCAACCACTTGCCTAAGCTTGTCTAAGCAGATGCTTTAGACCACTGAGCTGTCTCACTGGCTCCTATAAAAATTATTTTAAACATGTTAATATAGAATTTCCATATAAACAGTCCTTATGGTAGAAAAATAAAAATTTTCCCTCTTAAAATTTGAAAATTTTGAAAATACAATGTAACAATGATTTTAAAAGTAAATCATTGTTTTCAACCCTTTTTCAGTAAGATGAATATAAAAATCCTAAATACAATAAAGAAAACTCACCACAATCAAATAGTTGTATCAAAAAGAGAGGATAATTTGGCTTCCTAGACATATTAATTGGATTTAAAAAGAAAAATTCTCAGGGGGCTGGGGAGATGACTCAGTGGAATAAGCGCTTCCCTGGCAAACACAAGGGCCTGAGTTCAATCCCCGGTTCCAGGGGGAAAAAAAAAGAAAGAAAGAAAGAAAAAGAAAAAAGAAAAGAAAAATTCTCTTAAAGGTAAGTCAAAAATATCTACATCCATCTGTAATGTAGAGAAGAAAAAAAAGAAGTAAACAATGACAACAATAAAACTTGTGGGTACAGAGAATGGAAGTATGTAAGTTTATGTAATAGAACATAGGAGAACCTGTACTGTAACATCCTGTAACTCAGTTGTGTCCCAAATTTTCTGATCAAGGAGATTATGGAGCCGCAAATTTTCTTATCAAGGAGTGATCAATGATGTAGAGAGTGCCTAAGGAGAGTCACATGGAGAGAAAACATTCTCTCAGGCTTTCACAGGGAGCAAATTGGTCAAGCAATTGCTATGACTCATCCACATGGCTGACACTCACAAAGGATCTATAAAGTGCAGTTCAAGGTTTCAGGATAAATCTTGAGGGGATTTGACTGACCTTATCAGATACAAAAGCTACATTTCTTGTTATATAGGTCTTTCTTTGTCTTGGTCTTAACCATCCAGGAGAAAAATATAAAAATGAAGTATAAAAAGTAAAGCCATATTAATATGCTGAGCTGTAAAAGGCTGAAGTCAACAACTTCTGACATTGCCAATCTTATAGAAAACCCACTACTATTATGGACTACTGGACTATATTGGAATATTTTACTGAATTCATGAACTTATGATATTTAAATGACAATGGAATACCCTTCTCTGACAAAACTAAACCAGAAAAACGAGATACAAATGAACAACCATTTTGTATCTGTATATTCAAAATAGTTATGATAGATATACATCTACATTCTCTTAATTCAATGAATAGAAAGATTTGTTCTAATAGTGTTTGTGGACAGGATATCATGTCTGTATCCTGTACAGTAAATAACCACTAAGACAACAATATGTGATGTATTAATTGTTGCAACTGTCTTACTAATCAGTTTTGAAACTGTCTCATTGCTATTTGTTTTTTTCAGTAAAATTATTTTAAAAAATGAAAATCTATCGAACATGTGTAGAAGAACAAAACTAATCCCTACCTCTCAAGAGAGATCAACTTAAAATAATTCAAACTTAAGTTGAATTCAAGACCTAAAAGTGTAATTATTAAAATGATTATAGGGGAAATCCTTGAAGACATTGGTATAGGCAAAGAATTTTTGCCTAAAGCACAAGCAACAAAAGCAAAAATAGACAAATGAGTTTATATTAAAGAAGCTTTTTTACAGAAAAAGAAACTATCAACAGCAGTAAGAGAAAACCAGCAAAATAAGAGAAAATATTTGCAAACTTTTCTTCTGACAAGGGATGAATAACTGCAATATTTAAAGTCAAGCGGAAGGAAACAACAAAACCCAACCAAACAAAACCAAAACAAAATAATAAAAACCCAAAAACAAAACAAAGTAACACAGCACAACAACAAAAATGATGTGCTGTGTTAAAAGGGGCAAATGTTTTGAATAGACAGTTCTCAAATGAAGACATACACAGGGTCAACAAATATATGGAATAAACATTCATATATTCATATGAGCCCCAATCCATCTTACATTGCCATGGAAAAGATGTTGAAGGCAGTAAATGTCCACCTGGTCATGTCATGTAAACAAAGAATTACTCTAGGAAAACTAAGTTGATTCTTTGGGATTTTTTTCTTTCAGAGATAGTTGGAAATGGGAGATGCTGAACTATTAGTTCCTTGGAGTCTTTAGGAAAAATCCCAATGTAGAGGTTAAGGTCCTTGAGTTCTAGAATGTGTTCTGTTGAAAGCTGTTGAGACACTATAACATGAGGTAGTGGGACTAACTCAATTCAGAAGCCATTATTGGTGCATATATAATTATTTGTACTTTTTAATGTATTTAGTAAGACAGGGTCTACAAGGCCTCACTATGTAGATCAGACTCATAGTGATAGTCCCATTTTTAGCCCCCCAAGTGCTGGGATTACAGGTGTGTGCCACCACACCCAGTCTCAATCGCTGTCCCAGCATGACCCAGAGGTGGGCTAGCATGCACACAGGGGATCAAACCCCAGCACCTACACTCTACCTAAGCAGGCTGCTGAGCTGTCTGGCTGACCCTTGTAATTGTACATTCTTGACAGCATAAATAGCAGAGAACAACCTTAATAATGACACACAATCACAAACATTTTATTCTTTTTGGCAGGATAAATGTTGACTATTAATATTTCTCTGTTTATACACAAATTAGGAATGTCACCAATGAAGATGTTCCCATAAAAAATTCCACATTCTTTTACAGTTCTCCCTAGAGCTGCTCTGGATGCGTTTAGATGGAGAAGAGCTTTTCTTCTGCCTTCTGCTCAGCCCGCATCTAGACCCTGCATCTGTGGCCTTTATGAGGCAGATTCATTTTCTATGTGCATTATAAAGCCAGAGGAACAGCTGTAGATACACAGGGATGACTGGCAAGGGCCTCTGTGCCACAGTCCCAAATTAGATCCCAATAATGTGGTGGCTGTCTGCTCTGTAAGGGTCTCTATGGGTGAGACATTCACTGTACTGTTCTGAAATTTTTTTAACCAGTGATTCCTGTGTTACCTTGTGGGTCCTAATCATTCATCTATAATTTATTCAGTAAATGCTATATGAGTTAACACATTAATACTTGTAGCAAAGAAGCTCCCATACATATGAAATAATTAAAGGATAACTAAACTGCATCCTATTTGCTTGTTACAATTCAATTTAACTGAAATTATAAATTTTCACCCTTGGATTTCATACCTCCTGTTTTCTTAAATGGTTGATTCTGTCTGACATGCTCTTCTTATTAACTTCAAGTTCTCAAATTGTTTGAAAGGAAATGTTGCTTATCTATAGAGTTTTTCATGGTTCTCCACAAACTCTTTCCTGTAGCTTTCTGCAGCACTTTAATTGTATACTTCTTGATTCTTATCTCTGTTAACCTCTTGTATGACTGTTTCTCTGTAGTGCACAATTTCTTTCTACTGTGATTTGTGGACAGATTTATGTCTGACTTCAGCTTTGCATTTCAAGGCCTGTCATTATAGTATTTACATAGTATGTGCTTAATATTTCTAAACAAGTTAATAAGTGAACTTCTAGTGAAATGGGTCTTGTATTGGGCTATGCGAGTTGGGAAAGGTTGCAGCATGAGCTGGGGTTGATGCAAGCTGATAAGACATTGATGTACTTTGTGTAGGAACAGATTTGAGTAAAAGGCACAGCTGCACTGCTGTTGGCAATTCAGCTCCCTTTGACTAGAAGGAGCATTTTAAGGTCTCATTTATGAGCTGTTAAAACAAACCATTTATGTGACACACACCTTTTCACAAAAAGAGTCCAAAAATGTTTGGCAAGCATTAGGTCATGTGGATAAGTAAGACTGGGAAGAAGAGTAGACCTCACACATAAGCCCCATAAGTCTAAATCTATAGAGATGAAACTTACTCATCATTACCAAGATTCTGGGATAGTCTGTTCATCCAAGAAATCTGTCTTCATGAAGTCACGATGATATTAAGTTCTCCTAGATGAACACACTCAAGTATCTAGCTTCAGGCTGTCCATACCCAGTGTTCACAACTCCCTCCTCTGAAAACCAAGCTAAACATTTTATGCATGTGATGATGATGACCTAATTGGAGTCTCTTGTGTAGGGTTGTGCTTCAAGTTACTCTCTGAGGAACAGGCCCAGGCAGGAAGACTGGATTCTTGGGATGCCCTTATACTCCAGTAAAAACAGAAAGCAGATTCCAATGAAGGACTTTTCCAGATCAAGCAATGTGCCCTGCTATAGAATCATTCCAGCACCCTTGCTTTCTCCAGTGCTATATTGGGTATTAATCCCAGAGTCCTTGTACTGAACTTCATCCCCAGCTCTTTTAATAAGTTCAAGCTTTCTATGCCACTATTTCAGTCTCCAAGACTGCTGGGATTGAAGAATGTACCAGCATGCCCCACTTTTTTCTCTCTGTCTTCATGTATTACTTTTCCCTGTTCAATCACCTTGAAACAGGAAGTTTGAATCACTTGGTAGTAACTCAGATGCCTTTTCAAGGAGAAGGAAACCCTCAGAGAGAGGACTTACCTTGTTACAGGTCCTCAGCCACAAGGTTTCTGTTGAAGAAAGGAAGAGTGAGAGGCGCTATGCACGCCCTTGCTCCAGCTAACAAGGAAGGGCCACATATAAGAAAATGAAAGAGAAATGAGATCATCCTGTCATGGGGATCCAACTATTACAGTGTCATCCCCTGGGACCTCAAAATTATTCTTTCCAGGAAGGAGTTTAGGGGTTTAGAGACCCACAAAGTAATAAACAACACAAACTTGTAATGAATCAAATAATGTTTTGGTAACTTCTTATAATTTTTATTTTCTCAGAAAGGCCTCATATCCAATTCCTTACTCTACCCTTCACCTTAGTGTTATGAGAGCAATGAGGGAGTTTATTGATTTCATTTATTACACAAGAACAATGAAGCCCAGAGAATACTGTTCATCTTTCCATAGTTACCCATGGAGCTCAAGGTGCTGAGGCAAAACCAGAGTCTCCAGAATGCTTGATTCTCCTAGAGTCTTGACCCAGCGAAATCCCTGAGTGGGAAGAAACCAGGCTTGCCTTGACTTGCAAATGAGGAGGCAAAACGGTGGCATTTTTCTCTAAATTCAATTTCTCCTTCCTTCTCCTTCTCCTTCTCCT
>NW_004524648.1:55367-56328 GCF_000260255.1 Octodon degus | reverse complement strand
ATTTGTTCTAATGGTGTTTGTAAATAGGATCACAAGTCCGCATCTTGTACAGCAATTAACCACTAAGAAGAATATATGCAGTGTGTTATTTGTTGAAACTGTACTTCCGATATTATTTGAAACTGTCTCATTGCTGTTTATCAATAAAATTTTGGAAAAAATTTGTTAGGATAGATATATAGTTACATTCTCTTTTGAACAGAGAGATTTGTTCTAATAGTTGTCTAATAGTGTTTGTAAATAGGATATTATGTCTGCATCTTGTACAACAATTAACCACTAGGAAGAATGTATGCAATGTGTTAATTATTGAAACTGTCCTACCAATTTGCTTTGAAACTATTTCATTGCTATTTGTTTCTCAATAAAATTATGAATAAATAAATAAATAAATAAACAAGCTAGTAGGAGAGTTACAATAATTAACATGTCATGTAATGTTATATTCATAAGTTATTCAGAGTAAAAGATATGTGCATGGGGCCAGTGAAATAGCTCAATGCTGTCAAGCACCTTCTCAGGCAAACTTAGACAGGTGCAGGGGACTGTGGTTTGACCCCTGGTACCACATGCTGTGCCAGCCCTGCCTTCAGGGTGATCTGAGCTGGCCAAAAGAAAAGATATAGCATGGAATATTGTCCAAACAATTTTAGCATATACCCTTCTTTTCAATTAACTAAAAGATAATATATTCCTTTTCCCTTCCTTCTTTTCCCTTTCTTGCATCACAGCTTTTCTTTTCTCTTGGGCTCTTTATTCCCTATTCTCAAAGTCTATTGTACATTTTGGATCTTATTTACCTGTTCAGTTTTTCACAATAGTGAGACAATACAATGCTTACACATATGGTTTGATTTATTTCCGTTATGAGTATGGTCTTGAGTTGCATCCATTGAGAAACAAATAGCAATGATGCAACTCAAGGATAAGAGTCTCAAGTTTATCCTTCTTTATGGATATG
>NW_004524648.1:51264-54091 GCF_000260255.1 Octodon degus | reverse complement strand
TTCTCCTTCTTCTTCTTCTTCTTCTTCTTCTTCTTCTTCTTCTTCTTCTTCTTCTTCTTCTTCTTCTTCTTCTTCTTCTTCTTCTTCTTCTTCTTTTTTTGTTCTTCTGACCTTGCTCTTGACAGGCAGGCATGGTGCTGTGGAACTATATCTCTGGCCCTCCAAATTCAGTTTCCTAGTAAGTCTTCAGAAATACACAGCTTTCTCCTTCTTCATGTTCATTAATGACTGGCTACTGGAATGACAACTTGAGTCTCCCTAATGATTCTGGAATTGCAGTAGATGAACTGAGTTAAGAGGGCCCATGGACCTGTGGAGGTATAACTTGCACTATTATTTTCTAAGCCACTGGATATTCAAGTCCTGCTGATGGGATTAATGTACAGATAATGTGGAGAGTCCATAGATCATTTTTATGATCTTTTAGGAAGTAAATATTTCTTAAAGAAATGTAAAGAGGGCTGGTGAGATAGCTCAGCTGACTAAGTGCACCTACTTAGGCAAGTGCAGGGACTGTGCTTCAATGCCCAGGTATCTCATGTCATGCCAGGCCCTGCGCCTGGGCACATGGAATAGGTGATGGAGTCTGGGCGCAGTGCACATGCCCATAATCCCAGCACTAGGGAGGCTGAAAACAGGAGGATCACTATGAATCCAAGCTGCGTAATGAGACCCTGTACCAAATACATTAAAAACAAACAAATAAATACAATACTAAAGGAAAAAAGTCTAAAGAGCATTGTTCATTAAATAAAAGACTGAGAAAAAGTTTACATTAAAAATTCAAACCTCTGTTCTTCATAAGACAAATATATTCTAAGTGATAAGGCAAGCTATAAATGAAGAATTTTAGCATCTGTAATTAGAGTGTCTAAAATATATTAAAATATGTACAACATAATAGAAAAATGCAAAGGACACAATATAAAATAGGAAAAAGAAACCCAGATATCTCACAAAATAGGAAACAATAAACGTCTAATGGACATAGGAAAGAAAACCCAGGCCTGTTGATAATCTAGCAAATACCAATTATAATCTCACTCGAGATACTATTTTATACTTGCTACATTTATTTAAATGAAAAACTGGACAGTATCAAATTTTCACAAGAACTCAGCTACAAAACTGGTTGTACCTGGCTGGTGAGATCATAAAACTGTAGAGGCACATCAGAAGATAATTTGGGTTTTATTCTTCAGATCCAAGTTGCAAGAATTACTTTTATAAGCAGATACCTGAAAGAAATTCTTGCACTTGTGTGCCAGATAAGTATAAAAGTGTTCACAGAAACAAAATACTTTGAAACAGAAAAAATTGCTAAATCATGGCCTATAGATGCCACCCAAGTGCTACACAGCTACAAAAATAAGTGAATAACTATTAATTTAGAAGGATTGCACAAAGATATTAAACAACAAAATCAACCTAAAGGAGGATAAGTAATGAGTTATCCCACTTATAGAGATCATCTAAATAGGTTTCATTATAGAAATTCTCTCTTCTTTGAGTCTGGTGTGAGTCAGGTGAACTAGAGGCTAATGGCACTAAGAGATGAGCTTCTTGTGAACTGTCCCCATTATGTTTGGACTTGGGGACAGTAGGTCAGTCTGTCTTCTTTACAGAGGCTCTGTCATCCTTTGTGAAGGTTGATTTGGTGGAAACTTCCCATCACTGCCAGATTTGTCTGAATTCTACAGTGAATCAATTTTGGTACAGTACAGAACTGCATATGTAATATTTATGAATATATGAAATGCAACCAAAGTAAACAACTGAGCAAAGTATATATCAATCCAATAGAAAAATAATAAAAAAAAAACATTGTAAACTCTTTCGGCTCTGTTGGTACCTGGAATGTGAGCATTGTAACAAGACCATCCGGTCAAATGAAGTCCATGTCATAATCATCATGAGGAAATATGATAAAATCATCATCATCATACTCTTCCTTCTCATAAGACCTGATTTAAGCATTCTAAAAGCTCAGTGAAATTGCCTTCCTCCCACCAGCTGATTCTTCTTAATGTCTTTTTTATTTTAAAGGGAAATAAAAAACAACACATCAGAATTTCAAAACAGGCTAGTAGCCCCACCTCGCCCGCTGAGTAGGAATTTTTGCCGAATTCCGGGAACCCCCAGACCCAGTCCAGGCCCAGGTCCAATGAGTGTGTGGAGAGCTTCCTGCTACCCTGCGCCGGCAGGACAAGTCCCAGCCCAGGAGCAGCATGGGCCGGACCCTCTCCCGCACCCTCGGGCCGCCCCCACCACTCCGCAGTACCTCCGCCACCCCGCCCGGCGAGTAGGAATTTCTGCCGACTTCTGGGAACCCCCAGATCCAGTACTAGCCCAGGTCCAGTGAATGTGTGAAGAGCGTCCTGCTACCTTGCACCGGCAGGACCTGTCCCAGGCCAGGCGCAGCGTGGGCTGGACCCTCTCCCACCCCCTTGAGCCGCCCCCCACCACTCTGCTGCAACTCCCCACGCCCCTGCTGAGTAGGAATTTTGCGGTGTTCTGGGAACCCCCGGACCCAGTGTTAAACCAGGTCCAGTGAGTGTGTGGGAGAGCTTCCTCTTCCCCCTACTTCACCTTGCCCCCTCCAGGCACAGCTCAGGCCTAGCATACATGCCAGAGGTGTAACCTGCAGCTGCAATCCCTGCAGAGAATGTAGAGGATAGACCCACCCAGCTAGTCCAGGAGCAGAACATCTTGCCACAGGGGCACAACATATTCACCCTCAAGGGCAGCAGCAGGAAGGAGCTGAGCACAGCAGGCAGCCCCAAGCCAGGCACAACTGGATAAGTCCAAACTTTGTAGAGCTGCACCT
>NW_004524648.1:31694-44026 GCF_000260255.1 Octodon degus | reverse complement strand
CATTTTGATTGTTTCCAAAATCTTGTTACTAAAAAATGTGCTGCCATAAACATAGGTAATATACACTGCTGTGGTATGGTATTTTTAATTCTTCCAGGAAGATATCCAGAAGGGGAATAGCTGGGTCACATGGGATCTCTAATCCTAGTTTTTAAAGAAATATTCATATGGATTTCCATAGTGGTTATACCAATCTACACTCCCACCAACAAAAGAGAAGTGTTCCTTTGTCTTCAGAGCTCTGCTGGCATTTGTTATTGGTTGATTTGTTGATGATAGCCATTCTTTTAGGAGTGAGATGGAGACTCATTGTTGTTTTAATTTGCAGCTCTCAGATGACGGGTGATGTTGAACATTTTTCATGTATTTATTTGTTATTTGTATTTCTTCATCAGAGAAGTGTGTGTTCACCTCAGATGCTCATCTTTGAATTGGGTTTTTGAATTTTAGGGGCCTGATTTTTTTTTCAATTCTTTATGTGTTCTAGATAGAAGCTTTTTGTCTGAGGTACAACTGGTTATATTTTTTTTCCCTCTCTGTGGGTTGTCTTTTCACCCTATTGATGATTTGTTTTGCAAAAATCTTTTAATAAGATAAGATCATATTTGTTGATTCTTTGAAGTATTTCTTGTGCTGCCTGGTTTTGCTCATGAAATCTTTGCCTACACTTATGTCCTCAAGATTTCTACCTATTTTCTTTGCCAGTGAATTTATTGTGTCTGTTTTAATATTTAGATCTTTGATTCATTTTGATTTTAGTTTAGTGCATGGTAAGAGACATGGATCTAATTTTAATCTTCAGTATTTGGAAATCTAGTTTTTTCAGCATCATTCATTAAATAGGCTTTCTCCTAGTGAACATGTTTGGTCCTTTGTTTGCCTCCATGTTTGGTTGAGTCGACATCTTCTATTTTGTCCCACTGATCCTCAGGTCTTTTTTTTTTTTTTTTGCCAATACCTTGTTGATTTTATCATAGTAGCTTTGTAGTATACTTTCAAGTCAGGGATTGTGATGTCCCTTAGCTTGTCTTTGTTGCCCAGAATTGCTTTTGTTATTTTAGATCCCTTCAGGTTCCAAATGAACTTTAGGAGTATTTTCTCTAGTTCTCTAAGGTATGCTAGTGGTATTGATTGGAATTGCATTAAATCTGTGTAACAGTTTTGTAAGTATGGTCTTTTTCACTATGTTTTTTCTATCCAAGAAATATCTTTCCATTTTCTAATATCTATTTCCATCTCCTATAGCACTCAGAGTGCTATAGTTTTCAATATATAGATATTTTACTTTCTGTGTTAGATTGATTCCTAAGTATTTCATTTTTTGGATGCCGTTGTGAAGGGTATGACTTTTTATTTCTCTCTCTGTGAATTCACTGCTTGTAAACAGAAATACTGTTGATTTTTGAGTGTTGACTTTGTGTTCAGTTATACCACTGAATTTGGTTAAGTATAGAAGTCTTTTGGTGGAGCTTTTGGGGTCTTCTATGTAGTGTCTCATGTCATATGCAAATAATGGTAATTTAACTTCTTCTTTTCCTATCCTTATGCATGTTTTCTTTCTCTTTTTTAATTTGCCTGTAATCCCTGCACTGGGGAGGCTGAGACAGGAGGATCACTGTGAGTCTGATCCTTACAGTGTAGTGTGTAGTGAGACCTTGTGTATAAAAAAGGATAATATCTATTGCTCTGGCTAATGTTAGCATAACTATGTTGAATAGAAATGGTGATAGTGGACATCCTTGTCTTGTTCCTGATTTTAGAGTGAAAGCTTTCAGTTTTGACCATTTAGTATGATGTTAGATGTTGGTTTATTTTAGATGTTTTTTTTTATCAGATTAAGATAAAGACTGTTTCTATTTTCTGCATGGTTTTTAACCATGCATGGGTTTTGGACTTTGTAAAATGCTTTTTCTACATCTATTGAGATGATTCTGATTTTTGTTTTTGTTTCTGTTAATATGGTATATTGCATTAGTTGATTTGTGTATGTTGAAGCATCTCTGCATCCCTGGGATGAATTCTACTTGGTTATGGTGCAAAATCTTCATGATTTGCTTGCCAGTATCTTATTGAGGGTTTTTGCATGTGTTTTCATTAGAAAAATTTGCCTACTGTAGTTTTGTTTCTTGGTTGGTTTCTTCTCTGGTTTTGGAATCAGGATAATACTTGGTTCCACAAATGGTTTTGGAAGTATTGCTTGCCTTTCATTTGCCTTAAAGAGTTTCAGCATTCATGGCATTAGTTCATCTCTAAATTTCTTATAGAATTCAGCAGTGCCTCTATCAGGTCCTGGGCTTTTCTTTGTTGGTAAAGTTTTAGTTACATTTTCTGTTTTGTACCAGGAAGTGAACTCAGGTGCTTGTGCTTACCAGGAAGGTGATGTGCCACTGAACTATGTCCCTGGCCCTTTAATTGCATTCTAAATTTCATTGACTGATATGGGGTCATTTAGAATTTTTTATGTCTTTTTGATTTAGGTTTGTCAATTTGATTGTGTCTAGGAATCTATTCATTTCTTCTGTGTTTTACATCTTATTAGAATATAGGTTCTTGTAGTAGGTATTGATGATCTCTTGTGACTTTCCCCTTTTCATTCCTAATTGCTTGAATTCTGATTTTTTTCTTTCATCTTTTTGGTGAGGTTGGCTAATGGCCTATCAATGTTATTTATTTCATAGAACCAACTTTACATTTTGATTTATTTTAATGAGAGAAAAGGTAAAATAGCAATGAAACAGTTTCAAATCAGTTTATTTATTTATTTATTTATTTTTTAGAACAAAACAAGTATATTTCTATTGGACTACCTGATACAGAAGATAGTATGGTATGATGGATGGATAGTATGAATGACAAATAATACAAATATTTTTTATTTGAAAAAAACAAAAAAGGCTAACACAGCTTTCACTTAGAAACAAACTCTTGCATGACTGCATTACTGAGCAAAAAACAAAGTTGAATAAACACCTTTTTTTAAGGTGTCTCTGGAAATAGGTAGGAAGACACTACTTGTTTTTTTAGAAAAACTGACCTCCCTTTAAGGCCTGGTCATAGAAGTGTAAACAATGTAAATGAATCCACCATTATAGGTTGTCCTATCATATCTCTGTCATCTGTGTGTTCTGGGATCACACGTTCACCTGCCAATATACCTGGGAAAGGATGCTAAATCACAGTTACTTTTGAGTTCTTGGCAGGCAGGACTACAAAAGAGTCATTTGGAACAAGTGACATCCTACTTAGAAAGCACTAGAATGCCCTTAAATAACAGGTTACAATAGAGAGATACTGCCTGGAAGTTACTCTTTTCATTTTGGTTTTAGTTTTTGTGTTTTATAGAGCTGTTGGGTTCACTTGCTTATAGTACAATCCTGCCACAAAGCACTAAAGGACAAGATATCCAGGATTCCTTCAACACTGAATTTTTCATGTTTTACTATATCCACAGTATGTCAGCTGTTCTTAAACACACACACATACAAACAAAAATGTAAAAGGGTAAAATTCTTCTAAAAATGCAGGTGTCAATACCTACAATAGGGAAGGAGACAATGCGAGAACCCCTTCCCCCCAAAAAAGCAAACATATTCTTGTATAGGAAATGGTTCAAGTCTTTGGATTTAAAAACAAGTTCCCCCAGAAAAGCTGGCTATCATGGAATTCTCAGAATATTTCTTTTGCTCCCACCCAAATGAACCTGAAAAACCCTAATGCAAAGCTTTAAGAGTTATGAGGTGCTGTAAATGATGATCAGAGCAGCCAAATGGAAAGAGATGAATGCATCTTACATTTAGCTACAGTTCACAGCATGGCCTCTTTACCTGTTGGTTCAATAAAAACCACTAAAGTAACACAAATGCTCCGAAGCACAGAGGTAAAAAAAAGTACTGAACATATTATCTAAATAGTAGCAGGACTTCATGGCTAGGAAAATTTTCTACACAGTAAAATGATTCCAAGATAAATCTCTCTCTCTCTCTCTCTCTCTCTCTCTCTCTCTCTCTCTCTCTCTCTCTCTCTCTCCAACATAACACAGAAAAAATATTTACAAGTAGATAGAGTCATAACAGAGTATTGCAAGTGAGAGAATGCAAGGTCAAGACAATGCTATAGGTTGAACAGTATTCCATGAGGCTAGAAATTCTGTTAAGTTTGAAAGCCCTAGCAAAATATCACCTTTCTTTATAAATCACTTATTTATCATATGACCACATGTTGAATCATTTTCTTTCCACATACTGAAGAATCCCACAGTCAGCCTTTTAGCATTTTGCATTTCTTTTTTCTTTCTTTTTTTTTTTTTGCAGAACTGGGTGGGGATTGAACTCAGGCCCTTGCGTTTGACAGGGAAGCGCTTATTCCACTGAGCCATCTCTCCAGCCCCTGCATTCTGCATTTCTTTGCCAATCTTATAGCTCAGTATCTTATTCCAGTTGATTTTGGTGTGGGTAATGGGGAGCTGCCAGCCCAAGACCTTGAGTGTGGTGTCTTACATTGTCTGATAATTTTCACTAATTACTGACTGATACTCATTTTCTGTACTCTATGATTTTAATAAACTCCTTGGCATTTTGGGCTTCATTTGACACACTTATTCAATCTTGCACATCTTTATGACTAACCAATTGAACATTGCCATCTTCGTAATAGTGAACCTGAATCTTGAGCACTCCAACTACCTGGGCTGCAGGTGGTGTGATGGTGAATTTCCACCCTGACCTCCAGCGACCATTCCAAAAATTTTCAGGCTGGAACTGGTGGCTTTGGATACATGCAATAAGAGACTGTTGCCCTCTGTAACAGCATATATAGTACAGAAGCCATTGGAATAATGATCTTTCACATAGGCTCTTAAAGCACTGTCACAGGATTCTCTCCAAGATTCAAACTTCTATTATTTCCTCTGGATGGGGGTTGCTTGCTTCTTTCCATAAGTGATCAAGCTTAAAGGAAATTTTGCTTCTTGGATCTAAAAATCTGCTATTACCCAGATCACCGTGCTCTGTAATTAAAACCTGATCTTCACAGCCTTCTGTTTTCACAGGTATGAGCTGATCCATGTTATACTGGGCAAATGCATGAGCTGCCCCTCCCTGAGGAGATTGTCAGTGTTAAGTAGTAGCCAGACATCATTGAATACTTCATTAAACTCCCCTGGGAGGGCAAGAGTGATGAATTTAGCAGCTATGCATACCTTCTCCTCATCCGACACCCGATCCTCCAAGTCTGCCATCTTAGGCCGCTCTCTCAAATCAGTTTAATAAGACAGTTACAATAATTAATACATTGCATAGTGTTGTCTTTGTAGTAGTTATTCAGAGGACAAGATGCAGGTATGATATCTTGTGTAAACGTATTAGTACAAACCTTTCTTCTAAATGAACTAAGAGAAAGTAGTTGTATATCTATCCTGTCTTGTATATGCATATATGTATATATTTTTTCACAATAAAATGGTCCTTCATTTATATCACCTTTTGTTGTTTTGTTTTGTCAGAGATGGGTGCTCCATTGCAGCTAGAGAAGCTGTATTTGGAGAAATCTTTAAAGGACCTTTTTATACTTGATGCCAGTCCAAAGATTGTAGGTACTTGAATCCAGCAAAATAACCCCATATAGTCCAATAGTTCACAATAGTAGTGAGTTCTCAGCACAACTGGCAATTGTCTGAAGTTGTTGACTTGAGTATTTTACAGCTCAGCATATTAATATAGTTTTACTTTTATACCTTGTGGTTACACTTTTCTGCTGGATGGTTAAGACTAAGTTAAAGCAAGACCTATATAACTGAAAATGTAACTTTTGCTATCTGATAAGGTCAGCCAAATCCTCTCAGAATTTACCCTGGGACCACGTACAGCACCATGTGGATCTTTTGTCAGGGTCAGCTATCTGGATGAGTCACAGCCATTGCATGGCCAATTTGCTCAACAATGTATAGTGTGCCTAAGGAAAGTCACCTAGAAAGAAAAAATACTCAGGCCTTCACAGAGACCAATTTTTCAATTCATTGATTCTTTGTAGTTTTCTTAGTCTGGATTGCATTAATTTTTTGCTTTTATCTTTATAATTTCCTCCCTCATATGACCTTTGGGTTTGGTTTTTTGTTCTTTTTCTAGAAGTTTGAGGTTCAACATTAGATTGTTTGAGCTCATTCTGTTTTCCTGATGTGAGAGTTTATCACTATAAATTTTCCTCTTAAGACTGCTTTCAATGCATCCTATAAGTTTTATTATGTTGTATCAACATTGTCATTTAATTGTATATGCTGTGTAATTTAATGTTTAATTTCCTGTGTGACCCATTGGTTGTTCATAAATATATTGTTTAATCTCCATGTGATTGTGTAGTTTTGTGATTTCTTTTGTTGTTGATTTCCAGTTTCACTGTGCTATGGTCAGATAGTATACAAGTAATAATTTGAATTCTTCTATATTTACTTTAACATCTTTTGTGGGCTAGTATGTGGTTTATTTTGGAGAAAATTCTATGTGCAGCTGAGGAGAATATGTATTCTGATGTTTTAGAGTGAAACCCTCTGTAGACATATACTAAGACCATTTATTCACAGGCTTGGTTTTTAAAATTATAAAGCATATTTTATTTTCTAAATTAATTTTTAAAAGTTTTAAAGGTAATAGAAAGTAGAAAAAATTAGAAATGATGCAGAATAAATAAAATGATAGGAATTCAACAATGGCTGTTATATTGCATATTGATGTCTTCAAATTAGTTGTTCAGATTATCAGATATGGGCATGCAACATTGGTCAAAAAATTTTAAAAAGAAGAAAAAAAATTAAGGTCTGATATTTCTTTGTTGGTTTTTTGCCTAGCTGATCTATCTGTGAGAATGGGGTATTAAGTTCTCCCATTACAATTTTGCCAGTGTTTATTTGGCTTTTCATGTCTGTTAATATCTATTTTTATGGAATTGATGCACTAGTGTTTGGTGCAGATATATTTATACTTGTTATCTCTTCTTGGAGTTTTCCTTTAACAAGTATATGGTAACCATTCTTGTCTCCTTTGATCATCTTTGGCTTAAAGCTTACATTATCTATAAGTAGAATAGCTACTTTTGCTTTTTTCCTGGATGCCTATGGCATGTAGGATTGTTCTCCATTGTTTGAGTTTTAGTTTATGAATTTTTTTTGCATTAAATGTGTTTCTTGAATGCAGCATATTGTTGAATCTTGCATTCTTGATCTTTTTGGCCAGTCTGTTTCTTTTTATTGGTGAGTTGATACCATTTACATTGATGGTAATAACTGATACATGTTGGCTTATATTTTTCATGTTATTTTCTTCTTCTTGGCTCTCTTCCTTTTCCTTTGCTTAGTTGCTTGCCTTACTTGGTGGCTTCTTTTTATGGGTGTTCGTGCATGTATGATCTTCATTATCTCTTTCTAATATATCCATCAGAGCATTTTGTAAAGCTGGTTTTGTGGTTATAATTTTTTTTCAGTTGTTCTTTGTCATGGAAGTATTCTTTTTATCCACTGATTTTGAAAGATTGTTTTGTAGGGTACACTAGTAGTTTTGCAGGGTAAAATGGTTTGCTTTAGGGGTTGAAATACTTCACTCCAAACTCTCCTTGAATTGAGGGTTTGTGTTGAGAAGTCTGCTGTGATTTGGATGGGATTTCCTTTATAGATGAGTTGTTTCTTTTCTCTAGCTGTTTTTAATATTTTGTTCTTGTGTTGAATTTTCAGAATCTTGATTATTATATGCCTTGGTGTACATTTATTTTGGTCATGGTTATATGGAGTTCTCTATGCTTCATTTGTTTGTCAAATTCTCTTTTTTTTTTTTTTTTTGTTTTGTTTTTTAGGAAAGCATCTACAGGGTGTTCAGGGTCTCACTACTAGATCAGACTCGTAATGATCCATCTGTTTACAGCCACCCAAGAACTGGGATTACAGGCTCGCACCACCACACCCAGTCTCAATTGCCATCTCAGCACACCTTGGCTGGGGCTGGCACAGCAGGCCCTAGGATCAAACCCCCAGCCCCTGAGCCTGCTTGCAAGTCCCTTGAGCTATTTGGCTGGCCCTATCAAATTCTTTACTCATGTTTGAGAAGTTCTTTCCTCTACTGCTGTGAAAAACTTTTTTTAAAAAATGTATTTAGTACAGGGTCTCACCACACATATCGGACTCATAGTGATCCTCCTGTTTTCAGCCTCCCAAGCTCTGGGATTACAGGTATACACCACCACACCCAGTCTTAATCACAGTTTCATCATGCCCCGAGGGTGGGGCTGGCATGGCATGCTGGGGTTCGAACCCTGGTCCCTATGTCTGAGTGAAGAGCTTTTTAATAGCTTTTGTGCTGTCTCCAGCTTTCTCACTCACTCTAATAAATCTCACATTTTTCTTCTTTGTTTCATCTTGTAGTTGTTCAGTTAATTTTTCATGCTACCTTCATATTTTTAAAGATACCTTTCTTTTCCTAGTTGCTAGTCACATTCCTGTCTTCTCGGTCTAATATTCTATCCTCACTTAGTTCAACCATTGTGTATATTTTCTTTTTCTTTTTTTGTATGAAGGATGGAATTCAGGACCTTGTGTTTGCCAGACAGGTGCTTATGCCATCAGACTATCTCTCTGGCCCTGCTGAATATATTTTTTAATGAATTTTATAATCTCCGAGATTCCTGTTTGGACCTGTTTCATTTATTCTATTTCTTGGTCTCGTTTTTTAATATTATGTATTTGGTACAGGGTTTCACTATGCAGCTCTGACTTGTAGTGATTTTCCAGTTTTTGGCGTCCTCAGCACTGGGATTACAGGGGTGTGCCTCCATGCCTGGACTTGGTAGCTGACTCAGCCATGCCTGGTGACATTCAGTACTGGGTATCAAACCCTGGTCCCTGCCCTTACCTACACAGGCACTTAGTCTGCTGAGCTATTTCACTGCCGACTTCGATTTCTTGTCTGTGTTGGGCATTTATGGTTTCCATCATATTCCTAACCTCTTCATTTTTAAAAATCTGTACCTACTTTAATGTCTTTCATTTTGATCATTTTTTTGCACCTTAGATATTATTTTTTCTATGGGCTTTTCTGTTTTTTTTTTCACTTTGCTGCTATTTTTTCAGAGAGCTACAGTGCTTTGCTTCTTATGTCCTCTATCTCTTTGTGATCTGGACTTGTCCTGAGTGGGCTGGGATTTGGAGGTTGCATTTTTCTTCTGTTTTTGTCATTTTCTGTTTTCTATTTTATTTTGTTCCCTGTATTGATGATCATACATTTTTTATGTTCAGTGTATCCCTGGTGTTGAGGCTTTCCCAGGAGATGTCTGTTTCCCAATTGTCTTCTAAATGTAGATTTTTCTTGGCCTCTGTGGCTATCCCAAGAACCTCTCTTCCCAATATATGAAGAATGTGTAGTTTCTATTTATTTGACTCAAGACCCACTCCTTTAGTACTGGAATATGGTGCTGCTTGTGAACCCTCCCACTCCCCATACACGGTCGCAGTGTTGTCATACAGGGGAGAAAAATTGATTATAACTGGGGTAACATCCTGGCCAAAGTAGTACAGTTAGCATTAACAACATATTCAAGCACAGCTTGGATACTTCCAAACTGTGGTAACTATTAGCCTGACATCTTTAACCATAGGATCAAGTTGCACAGTAATATAATATAACTCCATTTATAACAGGAATTTGTATGCAACGCTTACTCCCTTACTAGAGTGATTTTTACCTTGTTGAAGAAGGGGGTTAGGAGGGGTAGGGGATACAGTGGAGAGGTGGATGGGGTTAAATATAATAAGAACAAGGCTGGAGGGCAAAGGATATTCATTTAAATTTTGGGTATTTGTAGGACACAAGAGGGAGAGATTGGAAGGGAAAGACTATGAATATTAAAGTGAACCAGACAAAGAAGAGGCAATGTTTCCTCACATGAAAGTATCATAAAATCAAGTGAAATAGTTGATAAAGGAGAGGAATAAGACAAGTAGACTAAAACAAAAAAAAAAGTTTAGAGATTTAAATCATGAACAAGGGCCTGGGAGATAGCGCAGTAGAATAAGACTTGCCTGACAAGTGCAAAGGCCTGAATTCAATCCCTGGTACTGCAAAAACAAAACAAAACAACAACAACAAAAAAAAGAGAAAAGAAAAAAGAAAGAAAAAGAAACAAAAATCATGAACAAGAGATAAAAGATGCTAGAAAAGGAAAAGAAAAGAAAGAAGTGAGTAAAAAAGGAAAAAAAAGGAAACAATCACATATATGGAAAAAAACAACAAACCTATGGAAAAGAAAACAAAACAGGATAAAACAGAACAGAGAGAAAAGGAGAAAAAAAAACCCCAGCAGCAAAACCAAAAAGAAAACAAACAATAACAAAAACCCCCCAAATACCAACCCAACTGGCTATGAAGAAGAAAACACATCAGACAGAGAAAAATAAAAATAGTGAGATTCCTCTAGTATCTCCAGTTCCATGGTAGGTGCAAGTCTGATTCCAGAATGTGTACTCTAGCCAAGATTTCAGGAAGATTTGTGCTGGATTTGTGCTTGATCTTCTCTTCTGGATTTGGGGGATGGGATTAGTTTTCTGTGGTTGGAGTTCTCCCTAGCCCTTTATAAAAAATTTAAAAAGTAAAGAGGGAAAGAAAGAATAAAAAAAAAGAAAAGGAAAGGGTGTAGTCCAGCCTGCCTGCCTCTATTCTGCATGTCTTTGTCCTGTGGCTTAGGGGACACCTGCTATCTTTATTCCTACTGTTGTTTCATCTGTGCCAGAGTCCTGCCTGTCCATCTTGTGCACTCCAGCCAGGGTCCTTGCATTTCACTGTCATTTCCTCAGGTTTCTGGTCTCTGAGTCCCATCAGTGGAGGAAGCAGGAGCCAGTCTTGGACTTGCTTCCCTCCAATTGCCACAGCTCCAGGTCAATCAGTGAAGGTCATTTTTCATCCTTCAATAATTAACTGTTAAAATCTCTATTTACAAGCTAACCATGAGGCCTTGGAGCCTCTCCTTAAACTATATAGATGCAGACATGAAGAATATAAGTAGGGGATATGAAGAATACTTCTTTCCTCTGTAAAATTCAATTAAATAATTTTTACTTTTATCACTAGCAACAAGAAATCTAGTTTTAAGAATGTAGACTACCAATGACTGAGACAAGCTCCTTGCATAAATTTGAGAAATAGAAACTACTCAAGATATAGAACAGAAATCTGAGATGTAAGAGCTTATTTGCAATGTTATTTATTTACGTATTTATTTTGTAAAGGGTTTTACTACAGCTCAAATTCCTAGTGATTTCTGCCTCCCTAGTGCTGGGTTTATAGGCATGTGCCACCATGCCCGGACTCCATCGCCAGCTCAGCGTACCCGGGGTGGGGCCAGTGCAGCATGTGGTGCCAGGAATGGAACCCTGGCTCCTGCACTTTGCCTAAGCAAGCACTTAGTCTGCTGAGCTATCTCCCCAGCCCTTGCAATGTTATTTATGATAGTGAAACATTAAACATCCATTGGTTAAATAAATGTTGGCACATGCAAATGATAGCATATTATGAGCTCATAACATTTTGAAGAATAATAAATTAATATTGCTTAACATATACCATTCTAAAAAGTAGTCAATAGCATATCTTTTTGTAAGCCACATAAAATGTTGTAGCGTGTGTTTTGGAAGTGTGTACATCTACAAGTGTAGCATCCAGACACATAGTGGTCTTCCAGGATGAGTAGAAAGACACCTGTCTTCTTCCTGGGGTGAGAACCCCTAAGCATGCAAGGACTGTGTCTGCTTTTAGTCACCTCTTAACTAGCACACTGTGCTCAACAAATGAATGGCATAATATTGTATCCTTGAGGCAAGGTGAGGAGGAGCACCTGGTTTGGAGCCTGAGGAGCTCTGGATACTTGTCTCCCCTTTAGTATCTTGGAAAGAAGTTGGTACTGCAGCACAGTGAAACAACAGACTGTTAACCTTGGTGCACTCCATTAGAGGTGCCTCCGTTTTGACAAGGTTACTTCCTTATCTAGGAAGCATTAGTTGTTACTCATTTCCCTACAGATTCCCATTCTCACTTCCAAATCTATGAATCTGAAGAATATCCATGGAAGAGATGAAGTTCCTCTCTATGGATAAGCTTGTTATTGTGTTCCAGTCTTGTGGTGTACAACCTTAGTGGCCCGTCTGTGAAGGATAAGGAGGGGAAAGAGGATTGTTGTAGTCTGTAGTCTGCTGGATTTTTGGTAATTTTTTCCATCATGATCTGTGTGATTCTATTGTTCTCTGTCTTTGTCTTTCTCTGTCTCTCTGTTTCTGTCTGTCTGTCTGTCTGTCTGTCTGTCTGTCT
>NW_004524648.1:8066-31567 GCF_000260255.1 Octodon degus | reverse complement strand
TTAAGACTGTGTGACAAATGTAGACTTTACAGGGAGCATATACAGCCTTTGAAATGTGAGTAGAAGATACACATGATGAGTTCTATGTGGGCTCTTAACCGAGCAGTCCTGCCACACAGGCAACTGTGAACAGAAATATCAGCTCATCTTAATTCTGTGACAACTCTGCTTAGACCAGGACAATCTTAATCCAGCTTTAACAGAGAATATGAACTTGTTAAACATTGTGCTTGGTGTCTAAAGTCACCCTCAGGAGTTAATAGGGTGGTTGCAGACTAGAAGAACCTTTATGGCGTGGGAGACATTGACACTGAAAAACTCTCAAGGCATTTGCTTGACATTAGAAGGAAGTCCTATCTGAGGATGGAAAATTGGGTTGTGATGAGAGGTGATTTTGTGAGAGGACACATCATGGATGAAGTAGAAGCAGACCTGTCCCAGACTCCATGCTCCTCTCACACTCCTGCTACAGGTAACTCTAGTTGGTTTTAAGTCCTTCTCCCTCCCCTAAAATGATGAGTTGACCTAAACTACAAATCCCAAATCTCAACTCTTCCCAAATAACTCATGACTTTCTAAACTATAAGGCTTTGGAAATTCACTCAATCATAAGTGCTGAATAAGACATTTGTTAAGTAAATGACTGAATTGTGTCATATCCTTGAAGGTCACACATAGCAATGTTTTGAGAAAGTTTAATACATGTCGAAGTCCTAAAGATCGTTATGTGCTGGCAGAAGTCATTGTTCACTTGGCTCTGACTCCCCTTGGAAGAGACTAATTTCTGAGGTCTCTAAGGAGTAGTAATGAGAGGGGAAAAAATCCCAGCATGAAGTGATGTCAGCCAGTTGTCTCATTGTCTATCAGTTGTTTACAGATCCTCTCCTCTCTGGGGGCTCAGCGAGCCAGTATGACTATCTCTCCTCCTTGCCCCAACAGTACCTTAACAGGGTAAGTACTATTTGAAGCCCCTTGCTGCATGCTGACAGCTTGCTTTCTATTGGAAAGAAGTTCACCACTGGCCCTGGAATGGCTTTTCCTTGTTCCTGTCAAGAAAGCTCCAGTTGGGTGCTTGACAGTGAGAGGGTAAAGGGAGAGAGGAAGCAGGGAAGACCAAGGCTTTGAACCCCTCTATCTAGGATGATTTTAAAGCTGTTAGCAAAATAATTCAGTCATGGGGAGATTGGATGGAAGAGGGCAGCACAGGTCGGAAGATACTGGTTTAAGTAGTGGTAAGAACGTATCTATGCAGAGAAGACCAAACACTTTGATAGCAGTTGGTCAGTTGTGGTCCTGAAAACACCAATAAATGGGAAGCATCTTCTTTTCTTCATGGATTTGGCACTTGGGAATCTTGAGACTTTTTCTCTGCAAGTTAAGTTGCATGTAATTATTTTATTTTTATTTTTAAAGATTTATCTATTTTGGTACAGGGTCTTACTACACCAGCATGCCATGCGGTACTGGGTATCAAACCTGGGTCCTTGCACTTGCCAGGCAGGCACTTAGAGCTCTGAGCTATTGCCATGGTCCATTTTTTTTAAATTTTTTTTAAAGAGAAACAAAATTTCAAATGATAATAGGAAGGCAACAATGATTAATATATTGCATATCGTTATTTTTAAATTAGTTACTCAGAGTACAAGATAATGGCACTTAATTGTCTAAACAACTTTCAATGAACTAAGAGAAATTAGTAGTATAATTATCTTAACTAGCATGTATATAAAATCTTTTTTTCTCTTTGCTTTTCCTTTCATTCTTTTTTCCATTCCGCCATCCCAGTTCGCTTTCCTTCTGAAGTTTCTTATTTTACAAAATCCATCATACCTTTTGGATCTTATTTACTCTTTCAGCTTCTCACACTAGGGAGAGAATATGGTGTTTGCATATGCATCTGGTTTATTTCACTTGTGAGTATGGCCTTGAGTTGCACCCATTTACCTCTAAGTCTCCAGTTTGTCCTTCTTTATGGCTGGGTAGTGCTCTACTGTATAAAAAGACCACATCATTTTTATCCATTCCATAGTTGATGGGTATTTGGGTTGTTTCCAATAGCTAAGCTCCATGTAATTTAAGCACCTACCCCTTAGCTGGAGGTTGAAGCGGATAACTGGATATTTTATTTATTCTTTTTTATGTATTTAGTATATGGTCTATAGGGTCTCACTACACCGATCAGACTTGTAGTGATCCTTCTGTTTTTAGTCTCCCAAACGCTGGCATTACAGGTGCCTACCACCACGCCCAGTCTCAATCGCTGTTTCAGCATGTGCCGGGGGTGGGGCTGGCATATCACGCTGGGGATCAAACCCCAGTCACCGTGTCTGCCTAAGCAAGTGCTTTAATCTGCTGATCTATCTGGCTGGCCTGGATATTTTATTTGAATGACTTTTTGGGGGCTGGGTGAGCATCAGCTAACTGAACGTGTATGTGGGTGTCTGTAGCCCTGTAACAGGTTTATTTGGTCATTAGCTCTTGGATAGTATGCAGATTAGATGCTATATACTTAGATTCAGAAGACAGAACAGCAAAAGCTAAGCATTTGTGGAATTGGAAACAGAGTAGAATTCAGGGTCTGGACATCTGCTTAGTCAAGATTTGAGGAATGAGAGTTCAGCTGAGTATCCAGGGAGGCAAGTCCGCTGTGTGTCCATTTAGACCACCTGGGAGCTAACACCTTGGAGATCTCACCTCAGTCAAAGCTTTTTTTATGATGTACTTGTTTTGTAGCTCAAGTTACCCAGACTCTATATGGGGAACTGCAATATAGTTTCAGTATTTATTTAGAAAAGTCTGAAAGTCACCATGTTTAGAACTGGAAATTGTCTTTAATGGCATATCTTCATTTATTTGCCATAATTTTCATTGCACTTTGCATTTTTCCCCCTGCAAAGTGCAGTCCAAATTTTATGGCTTCACAAGTAATCCTTTAGCACACAGGCCACAGTGGTTGCCTCTGTTGTCATCATGTGTGGTCAGTCTTCTCCACCTGTAAGTCCTGCATCTGCAGATTCAACTGGTTTGAAAGTATTTGGGAAAACTGCATCTGTACCAAACACGTAGAAACTATTTTTCTGATCACCACTTCCTAAATGGTACAGGACAACAACTATTTACATAGCATGGACATTATAAGAAGCATTGTAAAAACTTTATAGAGGACTGAAAGTATAAAAGAGGTTGTGCGTAGGTTATATGCAAATGTTATCCCATTTTATACACAGGAGTAGAGGCTGGAAGATTTTTAGTATCTGAGGTGTCCTAGAACCTATACCCCCAAAATAATAAGAAATATCTGTTTGGTGACACATGTATAAGAAAGTTGTGGGGAAACGGATTGGATGACCATACCACCCATTCCTTCTGAAGTTTCTTTTTAACCCTCTGCAATATCACACATAAGACTATGGCTATCATCACATACACATTTGTAGTTTTTTTCCTGGAATTTATGGCTTCAGAAAACTCATCTTCTAACTTTCAAAGGGCACGTTTGTTCCTCATTTGTTTCAAAATTTTTGTTCCCAAATTGAAGATTTTTTAAAAAAAAATTTTATGTATTTGGTACAGGGTCTCATTATGCAGCTGGGACTCATAGTGATCCTTCTGTTTTCAGCCTCCCAAGCACTGGGATTACAGGCATACACCACCACACCTAGTCTTGGTGGCCAGCTCAGTGCACCCAGGGTTAGGGCTGGCATGGCATGTGGTACCAGGAATCAAACCCTGGTCCCTGCACTTGCTAAGCAGGTGCTTAGTCCACTGAGCTATCTCGCCGGCCCTTCAAATTGAAGAACCATATATCAATTTTTCTATCTCTTAGTATTTCCAGTGTAATTGCTCTTATCCATGAAGTCACATTTATCAAATCTTTTCCTATTATTTCTCAATGTTTAACTTTCTTCCTCTCAAATTTTGTGTGTCTTGACATCCTAGCCTCTCCTGAACACTGCTATATTTGGAGACTGGAGATTGTCATCAAGACCTCACTTGGTTTTTGTCCCCATTGGCACCTTCAAACATTGGTCAGTCTGCTGATTGTGAAAGACAGATGGAACTGGAAACCTTGGGAAATGATTCATTTGTGACTAAGTTTGTTCTGCTGGGTCTAACAGATTCTGCAGCCCTACAGCCCATCCTCTTTGTTGTCTTCCTTCTTGCTTATGTAGCTACTATTGGTGGCAACTTCAGCATCCTTGCTGCCATTCTCATTGAATCCAAACTCCACACCCCCATGTATTTCTTCCTGGGGAACTTGTCCCTGCTGGATGTTGGGTGCATCACTGTCACGGTCCCTGCCATGTTGCAGCAATTCCTATACAATGACAGAAGCATCTTCTATAGAGCCTGCCTCTCACAGCTCTTCTTCTTTCACTTCTTGGCTGGAGCAGACTGTTTCCTGCTGACTGTCATGGCCTATGACCGCTACCTGGCCATCTGCCACCCTCTCACCTACAGCACCCGCATGAGCTGGGGAATCCAGAAAGCCTCAGTGGGCATGTCATGTGTCTTTTCCTTCACCAATGCACTGACCCAAACTGTTGCCTTGTCTACCCTGAAATTCTGTGGCCCCAATGTGATCAATCACTTCTACTGTGACCTTCCTCAGCTCTTCCAGCTCTCCTGCTCCAGCATCCAACTGAATGAACAATTGCTCTTTGTAGCAGCAGCATTTATGGGCATCGCTCCATTGGTTCTCATCACTGTATCCTATGCTCATGTAGTAGCTGCTGTTCTGAGAATCCGCTCCGCTGATGGCAGGAAGAAGGCCTTTTCCACATGTGGCTCCCACCTCACTGTGGTGGGCATCTTCTATGGGACTGGTGTCTTCAGCTACATGAGGCTGGGTTCCGTGGAGGCTTCAGACAAGGACAAGGGCATTGGCATCCTCAACACTGTCATCAGCCCCATGCTGAACCCACTCATCTACAGCCTGAGGAACCCTGATGTGAAGGGTGCCCTGCAGAGGATGTTCACAAGAAGGTAGCCTCTAAGGGTACCTCATTTCTCGTAGATCTAAAGAGTGTCAAGCCTCCATTACTGTTTCTGGCAATTATTGTGATTAATGCAAATAGAGTGTTGCTTTCATGCAATGAGCTCAGAAACTGACTGAGGGTGGGAAGGACAATAAATAGCCTGATAGTGAGCTCTTCTTTACATCATTTTTATCATGTACTTTGTACTATTCTCAGTAACTGGATTCTATTAACTCATTTAGTTCTGATCACCTCTGAGATAGATGCAGATTTACATACTATACATTAGGAAGCCAAACCTTGAAGAAGTTGCCGAGTTTCTCCTAAGTTACACAGGATAGCTTCCAAATGTTCGAGCTGTAATTTGAACCCAATGGAAAGCTACATCTGAAATTATCGCTTCTCAAGAGTAATCACTTCAAGTAGGAAGGACATGTTAAGAAGAGGAGAGATGGCCAACGAAAAATTAATAGAGAATATCAGAGGGATGGGAAGATTATTTAAGTAAATGAAAAAAATAAATTAAGTTTTTTGTTTGTTTAACAAATTTGACTTCTCTCAAAGCAGTTGGTACAGGTTGATGGAATTACTGAGTATAAATTTTTAAAATGAATCAATAAAAAGAAAACACATAAAAATACAGTTCTAAAGGAATAAGCACTGTTTAGAAAAACCCATAAAGATAAAGGAGAATATTTTCATATTGGACTACCAACAACATAAAAGAACAGTAATTAATTTAATTGCAGACAGATGTTTGACTCACCCTGTAAAAAACACCCCTTGTTGAATGAAATGCTTTATTTCTCTGGCTTGTATATGAAACCAGCACCTTTCCTTCACAGCTCTGTAAAGAAAATAATTCATTTATTTAATTTATAGCTTCAAACAGCTGGTTCCACAATAAAATGAAGCGCATACTGGGTAAAAACAGATACAATACAGAAAGAATTAGATAAAATTGCCCATATGTCCACTGTTCTGAAATATTCATTATTTCCACATATAATTTAGCATGCAGTTGCTAAAATTTTGATTAATAATTTATATTTATAAAAAATAGAAATGCTTTATGTATAGACTGACACTGAAAAAAGGTTAAACAAGTTGATACAGTTATAATTATTTTCATCTTTGCCAATATAGTAGGATAAATATCAAAGTTTAATAATTTATTATTTTTAAAATAATCATTAGTAGTTGAATATGTTAGAAAAATACATATGTATTTATTTGTTTTTATATTAATTTTATTGAGAAAGAAATAGCTTTGAGATAGTTTCAAAACAGGTTAGTAGGATAGTTACAATAATTAATATTGTAACTATTGCTGGGGCTGGGGAGATGGCTCAGTAGAATAAGCACTTCCCTGGCAAGCACAAGGGTCTAAGTTCAATCCCCAGTTCCACACACACACAAAAAAATTCATATTGTGGTCTTTGTAGTAGTTATTCATGGTACAAGATGCAGATATGATATCTTGTCTAAACACTATTAGTACAAATTTATTTATTGATTTATTTATTTGATGCAGGGTCTTGCTATACAACCCAGACTCATAGTGATTCTCCTGTCTCAGCCTTCCCAGTGCCGGGATTACAGATGTGTACCACCACACCTAGTTTTGGGGCTGGTACAGTATGCCTGGTTTTCCAGGGCTGACATGGCATGCGGTTCTGGGGATCAAACCCAGGTCCTTGTGCTTGCCAGGCAGGCTTTTAGACCACCACACTATCTCCCCAGCCTAAAAGAGATATATATATATATATATATATATATATATATATATATATAGTGTTTGTCTTTTTTCTTATATACTTGGAATTGTTCTTAAATTATTAATGAGGAAAAGAAGATGGAGCCATGCATTAAAAGCTGAGTTGGCATCTGTCAAGTAGACCAAATAGAAGATAATCCAAGCAGAGCCCTTTGAAAGCAATGGTGGGATGGCAGATGGGTGCAGAGGGAGATTCAGGGAAGGGAAAATTTAAAAAATGAAGCTGGCATCCAAAACTTTGGAGAAATTAAGCAAGACTGGGAGAGAGGACATTGGAGATAGGTAATGGGGAAAGATTAAAGTGGACTGAATATTTCTGAATTCTGTTTAGAGATAACAGAAATTGTATGTTTATATGATTATAGGCAACCAATGAAAGGAAAGATGGTTTAGATGTTCAATGTTTGATACCTGATCTTATTTATTTATTTATTTATTTATTTATTGCGGAAGTGGAGGTTGAACTAAGACCATTGTGCTTGCCAGGGAAGCACTTAGTCTACTGAGCCATCTCCCTGGCTCTCATCTTATTTCTATGTAGTGATATATTTAGTAAGAGAAAGTACCTCATTAGTGTCTATTCAAGATAATACAGTAGAACATAATAACAAAATAATTGATTTCTGCTAATTTCTCCCTCTTGATTCCTTAGATGTGAGTGATGTTTAGTCTCTATATATGCCTCATCAAGTTTATGCAGATTATTATAAAGCTTATAGATTTAGTGTTTAACTAGAGAAATTTTAAGCATTGAAATCCAAGATCACCTTGCCATACTCTGATATGGTTGAAATCTATCTATCTATCTATCTATCTATCTATCTATCTATCTATCTATCATATATCATTTATCTATCCATTAATTTATCCTTTTCAATTATTTATGCTTGCAACAAATGTTTGCTGAGGGCTGGGGAGATAGCTCAACAGTCTAAGCACCTACCTGGCAAGTACAAGGTCCTGAGTTCAATCCCAGATTCTGGATGTTGTGCTGGCCCTGAAACCGGGTGTGGTGATACATATCAGTGATCCCAGTGCTGGCAAGGCTGAGACAGGAGGATCACTTTACGAGTGCAAGCTGCATAGCAAGACCCTGTATCAAAAAACAAAAAACAAAAATACAAAAAAGAAAACCCAAAAAACCAAATTTTTACTGATATTGTACTAAAAGCCAAGCACTGTACTGGGCAATAAAGTATAGAGAGAATAACTCAGTCTCTATCCTTTTTATAGTTTTTCATTTGGGATGTTCCTCCCAAATCTCATGTGTTCAGAATGGAGATTTTGGAAGGTGATTGGATCATGGGTACCTGTGCTCATGCATGGACTGATCTACCGATGAATTCAGAACAAATGTGTTATTAGGAAGCAGGGTTTGATAGGAGATTCATGTCCTGGGCGCATGACCTGGAAGATCCCTCTCCGACTCCTCTGTCCTCTCTCTGCTTCCTTGCCATCATTACATCAACAGCTTTTCTCCACCCAGCCCCTTCCACCATTCCTTTTTTGCTCTGGAGCTAGATTAACAGAGACTGAAAATATAAGCCAAAATAAACTTTCCCTCCTGGCCTCGGGAGATAGCTGGTAAGCATCTGCTTGGCAAGCTCAAGGACCCGACTTCGATCTCCAGTACTGCATGCGGTGTGAGCCCTGGAACCCCGGGTGTGCTGTGCCAGCCCTGAAACTGGGTGTGGTGATGTATGCCTGTAATCCTGGCACTGGGGAGGCTGAGACAGGAGGATCACTATGAGTCTGAACTGTGTAGTGAGATCTTGTATCAAAAACATAAACAAAAAGTCTTTCCCTCCTTTAAACTGTGGTGGTCAGGTATTACGTCTCACCAACTAGAAAGTGACCAAGATTCTGGTGCTGGAGAGTTGGGTTGTCCTGTGACTTCTTGATCATGAGGTTCAGAAACCTATTTAGATGGTTAGCTGTAGGAGATTGAAAAGATTAGGGATGCTGGATAGAGCAGGCTTGCGTGCTGCACACTGTGCTCAATGGGAGATTCCAGTCAGATTAGAGGACCAGAATAATCATAGCATTGCAGAAACTAAAGACCAGGCTGAGGGCATTTCAGTTGGGCATAAAGACTCAATTGGTAGCTGCACTCTAGATCCTGTGTGTTATATTCTAATAGAAAATTTGTCTATATTTTGTTCATGTTTGAGACTTTGTGGGGGATCGAAATTAATGGCAGCAGACAAATGAATCTGACAAGGGAAATTTCAAGGCAGCTCAGTATTCAGTATGTAGTATAAGTACTGCTGGCATCTTTTAACTAGCTTTATAGTAGCAATCAGATGCAGAAAACTCATTTGAAAGTGTAAAGCATTCTCAGAGTTGGGGTCTTAGACAGTTTGGTTGCTGAAAAGATGAGTATTAAAGGAAAGCCAAGTACTAAGCATCAGAAAAATAGAAAGATGGTTTGAGGACATCTTAGAAATCAGCAGAACCCCACCCCTCACATTTTTGTTCTCATTTGAATAGCTTTTTAACTGTTCTATGCAAATATGAGAGATTGTTTAACAATTTTAATAAAACATGTTTTCAAAAAACAGCTTTATGGATTGATATGAAATGATCCATAGCATACTGCTTGTTTACAAATTCTGTAACGAGACATACAGAGGAATGAAGAACATACCAGAGAACATCTCCAATACCCTGGATAGGACTACCTCCAGGGATGAAAGTAGGACTGAAGAGGGCAGTAGAAAATGGAGTATACGTACCGCGCGCTAACCGATTGCGCCACTGGAACTCATGTACAGCCTCAAAGACAGTCACTGTAGTTCTGCAGTTTTTTTTTAATTGTAGTACTAGGAGTAAACACAGGACCACTGCATTGAGCTGCATCTCCAGCACTCTTCCATTTTTATTTTGAGTCAGAGTCTCACTAAGTCACACCAGGTTTATCCAAGCTGATTGGAACTTGCAAGCCTTCTGCCTCAACACTCCTGTCTCAGTTACTCTTCGCTTGTTGCAGGGACAAATATCTACCCAAAATGAAGAAAGGAAAGGTTTGTTTAGCTCACATTTAGTGGAGGTTTTAGTCCATACTCAGCTGGCTCTAAGGTAGGGTGGCACAGGGCAGAAAGCAGCTGTTCACGGTGGTGACAAAGAGACAGCAAAGGGAGGAGTAGCAGCAACAATGGCTGCAGAGAGAAAGTCTGTCTACTTTACGTTTCATTCAGGCTCTCTGCCCCAGGCTGGGTGTAGCAGTCACACCCATAATCCCAGCAGCACTTATACCCATAGTTCCAGCAATGGGTCATGAATTAATCACCAAGTCCAGAAGTCTACCCCATGACTGCATGAGGCTTCGGGTGAACAACTAGACACAAACCATAACACCTCCAAAGTGCTAGAATTTTTGGGACATAATTCCCTCCACACCAGGATTTAAGTGTAGTTTTAATAGGAGAAAATCTATAGGCAATCTAGATATCTTTCAACAGAAAAATGAATAAATGATATATCCATGCAATATGAAGAAAAGTGGGATGAATCTGTTAATAGGTATGTTATCCTAGAGAATAGGACTGTAGAAGAGGACTCACATTATAAATTTGTATTGTTATAATTATTAAAAATCCTCTACAAAAATAAAACAAGTTGCTGGGGTGATGGCACGATTCCACTGATGTAAAATGTAGAACAAGTTATATGCTTATGTACATATGGAAAACCACAGAGAAAAAGGCTTTGTAACTCTATGTATTTTCTATAGCTTTAAACTTTCACAATTAACAGGCCTAACTCTTTGTTATTTGATTTAAAAAAAGATTTCATTCAGACATCACCCTGCTGTTAATGGTCTTTTACATGTTATATGTCTTCATAGAATTTACACATTATAATTCCCTTATGGGCTATATACTTAATGCCTGTCTCTCTGCCTTGATTGTCTCTTTGATTTGCTGTAGTTCTGCCTATAATCTTCAGCATATAAAGAACATAGTAAATATTTTTGAGTCAATAACTGAATAAAACAGAAAATTGCATTAAAAAAAAGAAAATGGAGGGCTTTGGCTTCTATTTCGTTAGCTTTTCCATTTTCAAGATTTAGCTATGATAAATCCCACTGCTATAAACATGGGTGCACGTATATTGCTGTGGTAGATGTTCACTCATTTGGAAAGATATCCAGGAGGGAAATAGCTGAGTTGGATTGGACTTCTAATCCCAGCTTTTTGAACAGTATCTACACTGGTTTCCATAGTGACTATACCACTCTACACTCCCATCAACAGTGAAGAAGTGTTCATTTTTGCCCACAGCCTCTTCAGCATTTGTTGTTGGTTGACTTCTTGATGATAGCCTTTCTTTTTGGGGTGAGACAGAATCACAGTGTGGCTTCAATTTTCATTTCTTGAATGACCAATGAACACAGATGAACATATTTTCATCTATTTATTTGCCATTTGTATTTCTTCATCTGAGAAGTATATATTCATCTTAGATGTCCATTATTAAATTGGATCTTTGAATGTAGGGTTCCTGATTTTTAAAAATTCATTATATGTTTTAGATAAAAAGTCCTTTGTCTCAGAGACAGTGGGCTATAGTTTTTTCCCAGTTTGTGGATTTTCTTTTATTCTGTTGGTGATTTCTTTTGATGTGGAGAAACTTTTTAATAAGATGAGACCCAATTGTTCATTCTTTGCAATATTTCCCTTATGGTTTGGTTTTTCTTCATGAACTCCTTACCTACCCATATGTCTTTAAGATTCCTACTTACTTTCTCCTCCACAAGATTCACAGGCTTCTACTTTAATATTTAAATCTTTGATCCATTTTGACTTTAGTGCATGGTGATAGACATGGGTCTAACTTTAGGCTTTGGCATTCAGATCAGAAAAGCATCTGTGCTGCCAGTGTGGGTGAGACCTCACTCACCAGGTCCATCTCTTCTGAGTTAAGAACCAATCTACCCGTCCTAGGCTTAAGAGTATAACCATAGCAGCTCTTCTCACATTTTTTTACCTCTCTCTGTGTGTCTCTGTACAAATGCAGAATTTGTACAAAGGGGAAAAGTGATGTAATCTATTTTGAACTTAATATTGTTGTACACATAGGTTATCACAGCCAACAGCTTAGTGTCTGGGATGAAGATAAAAATTGGGATCTGTCATGCATGTCCTTTTGGCTCTGGAAATCCAATCTTTCCAGTTCCAGAGACTCATGAACAGTTTTCTGGATCTCAGACCTATAGTTGGCCTTCAAGCATGAACTTTTCTGAGTTAACAATGTGTGAAAAAGGACCTTTTCATATTTGATGCCAGTCCAAAGATTGTAGGTACTTGAATTCATCAAAATACCCAAAATAGTCCAATAGCCTACAATAGTAGTGAGTTACCAGCACAACTGGCAATTGTCTAAAGTTGTTGACTTGAGCCTTTTACAGCTCAGCATATTAATATAGCTTTACTTTTTATTCCTTGTGGTTACACTTTTCTGCTGGATGGTTAAGACTAAGTTAAAGCAAGACCTATATAACTATATATGTAACTTTTGCTTTCGGACAAGGTCAGTCAAATCCCCTCAGGATTTACTCTGGAACCATGTACATCTACATATTAGATAGTTAGGATAAATATACAGCTACTTTCTCTTAGTTCAATGAGAAGAAAGGTTTGTAATAATATTGTTTAGAAAGATATCATGTCCACAGCTTGTCCTCTGAATAACTACTGCAAAGACAACAATATGCAATGTACTAGTTATTACAACTATCCTACTAAACTGTTTTGAAACCTTTTCATTGCTATTTTATCTTTTTTCTCATTAAAGTGAATAAAGATTTTTCAAAACTCTCTGAAAAATGTTTACTTTCTGGGAAGCCAATAGAGCCTTCAATATGTGAGGGGAAGAAGTTGTTCTATGTGGTTCTGTAACCTGGAGTTACAGCTCCGTGGCCCACCATTAATAGAAATATCAACTCATCCTAATTCTTTGCCAGCTTGCTTTGTACCATGACATTATTAAGTTAATAGGGATGCTGAGAAAATAATAATACAGAAATAGTAATGAGAAAAATAATTGTAAAACATTGCCCTTGATGCCTGCAGTCACACTCAGGAATTATTAAAAGTAAGTTGGTCCTGGTGTAGAAGATGCTCTAAACCTTAATTTGTGTGGACAGTGTTGGAAACATGAGAATGGAAAATATTCAGGGTCAGGATGCCACAGGGACTGTACTGTCTGTAGGAACGGGGGGGGGAGGCATTTGTTGGGAACTAGAAGAAAAGATATGGTTGAGGATAGTAAAGTGAGCTGTGATATGAAGTGACTTTAAGAGAGAATGGGGAGGACATCTCTTCAGAGGTAAAAGAGGAGCAGATTTGTCCTGGGTTCCCAACACCTCAACCTCCTGCTGCAGGCTGTGTGAGGGAGGCATGAATCAGTGATCTCTCCTCTCCCTTTCTATCCTAAAATGACACATTGGAATAAACCATAAATCCTAAACTCAACTCTTTTCGTAACACTGTGACTTTCTAGACTGAGAGGCTTTTGAGACTCACTTCAAGTCTGTAAAATGCTGGCAATAAAAATGCTGATTCACAAGTGCTTAATGTACATTTGTTTTTAAAAAAGAATGAATTTTGTCATATCTATGAAAGCTGAACTTAAGAACACGATTAGAAAGTTAGAAACATTTTAAAGGTGCTAGAGATCATTATGTGTTTAGCTAAAGCAGTTCTCCCTGGAAGGCACTAATTTCTGAGGCCTCCAAGGGATAATGATGTGGATGAGAAAAATCCCAATGTGAAAATGACATCAGCCAAGTTGTTTGTTTCTTTGTCTGTTTGTCATTTATAAAATCTTCACTTTGAGGATTATTAATCCAGCAAGAATGTACGTCCTGTAAACCCAAGAAGTGCCCATCTCCTTAACTGGGTGAGTGACAACACAGGACCCTTTGCTTCAGGCTTATGACTTGATTTCCATATATGTGAAGTTCACCCTTTGGCCCTGGAAGAGCTTTTCTCTCCCACCCCAAAAGTTCCGATGGGACTTGGGTGCTTGGCACTGAGAGAGTGGAGGAAAGGAAGAGGCAGTAAAGACTGAAGTTTTAAGCCCAATAAAGTGGAAAGATGGCCAGGCTGGGTTAAAGTAATTCAGTCAAGGGAAAGTCAGATTAAAGAAGGACAACTTAGATTTAGAAATACTGAGTTTAAGGTAGTGGTTAGAATTTGTCCATGGAGAAAAAGGATATCTTGTGGAGGCAACTCACCTATTCTGCTTCTGAGGACACATTGTGAGTCTTCTCTTCCGTCTGACTTAGGCTCCTTAGTATTTGTCTTTCAGCCAGAGGCTGAGGTAGATCACTGTGAATTTAGTTAGAATAACACTTTGGTGCTAAAGAAGCACAATATAAAAGAGCATGGTAATGGGTTGTCAGTGACTCTTATCTGAGCATGAGGCCCTTGATAGTACATGGCCTGACGATCTATAATGAAAATCAGGAGACAAAAGAATGAAGAGCTAAAACTTCAATGCTTGAAAGTATGCAGCTGAGAACCCAAGAGACAACTGCTGTCCATTCAACCAACCAGGAGCTTGGACTTTAAAAACATTACCCTGCTCGAATCACTTCTTACATTCTTCTTATTTAGTAAAATGTCCACACTTGAGACCCCAAGTTTCCTAGACTGTATGTGGCAAAATGCGATGTGATCCCACTATTTATAAAATTTAAAAAGTTGGTAATCACCAGCCCTGGAACTGGAAATATCTTCCTTGATGTGTCTTCAGTTGGTTTCACCGTTTTTCATGGCATTTCATCTATTTCTGAAACTTTCAGAAGAAGGCTCATAGTTCCATAGAATAATCTTTTAATGTCAGGCTGCCATTGTAACCTCACTGATGCCGTCACTCAGACCCAGGCCTTCGTGTTTGTGGTTTCCACATCATAAATACAGCCAAGCAGGGATGGAGTATTGCTCATTTATTTAAAAAAAAGATAACTTGGAGGCTTTTGTAGATAAATGGATGCAACTGGAGACTGTATTGGTGAGTGAAATAACTCAGACCTCATGGGCAAATATCATATTATCTTGCCAATGTGAAAACCTGAAAGAGTAAATAAAATTAGAAAGGTTCAACAGATACTATGAAAGGGAAAGAATTTGTTCAGTGTGAAGGAAAAACTGGGATGAGGAAAAGGACAAAAGAAAAAAAGGGGAAAAGATATATTTATGTATACATGCAGGATGATTTGGATAATTGTACTGTCAATTCCTCCTGGTCTTTTGAAAGGAGGAGTTAATGCTTAAATTTTTTTTCTTTTTCTTCTTATTTTGTTTCTGTTTAATTTCTAACTTTTTGTTGTTGCTTTTTAACCAATTTTGCACCTTTATATCTGGTAACTTAAACAACTAATTTGAAGATAACATCATACAGTAGAGCAATCATTATTGAATTCCTATTATTTTGTAAGTGAAATTTGTTTTGTTTCTAATGCTATTTTTTATATTATTTTAAAAAATAAAAAAACTGGGGAAACTTGTGTCTGTATTGACTGTGTACAGACACTTTCCTTCAAATTATCCCCTAAACAATATAACTATTCACATAGCAAGTGTATTTAACAGGCACTATGGGTATTCTAGAGATGATTTTACATTATGGAAAGACATAACCAGGTTTTGTGCATACATTATACCCTTCCATATACAGGCCTGGCACATCTGAAGAGATTGGTACCTGAAGAGTTCTGGGACAAGTACCGTAGAAATACCAAGGAACAGCTGTTTGATGACACATGTTTGTGTATGTTGGGAGGACAGTATTTGGGGGATCATGTATCCTCTTTATCCTAAGGCTTACTTTTCATCCTCTCGGATCTTATGTATCTAGGCTATGGCCATACAATCATGCACAGGGGCCAGGGAGATAGCTCCGTAGAATAAGTGCTTGCCTGGCAAGTGCAAGGGCCTGAGTTCAATTCCTGTCTAAAAAAAATCATGCACACATTTGTAGGTTCCTTTCTGGAACTTTTGGTTAAAAAAATCACTTTTCCTTCTAACTTTAGATGCACATTTGTTCCTCAGTTGTTTCCAAAGTTTTGTTTCTTAAATTGGAGAATTTTACATCAATTCTCCTTTCTCTGAATCTTCCCAATGTAATTGTTCTTACTAATTAAGAGTAAGATACATCAAGTCTTTTCATATTTCTTCTCAATCTTAAACATTCCTCCTTTTAATTGCATGTGTCCTGACATCCGGGTATCTCCTGGATACTGCTGTATCAGAGGTTGTTATCAAGACCTCACTTGATTTGTCTCACCATTGGCACCTTTGTACATTTCTTACTCTGCTGCTGGTAGAAGAGAGAGATGCAATTGGGAGCCTCAGGAAATGTTTCGCTTGTGACTACATTTGTTCTACTGAGCCTAACAGATTCTCCAGCCCTACAACCTATCCTCTTTGTTATTTTTCTTCTAGCTTATGTAGCTACTATTGGTGGCAACTTCAGCATCCTTGCTGCCATTCTTCTTGAACCCAAACTCCACACCCCCATGTACTTCTTCCTGGGGAACTTGTCCCTGCTGGATGTTGGGTGCATCACTGTCACAGTCCCTGCCATGTTGCAGCAATTCCTATTCAATGATAGAAGCATCTCCTATAGATCTTGCCTCTCACAGCTCTTCTTCTTTCACTTCTTGGCTGGAGCAGATTGCTTCCTGTTGACTGTCATGGCCTATGACCGCTACCTGGCCATCTGCCACCCCCTCACCTACAGCACACATATGAGCTGGGGAATTCAGAAATCCCTGGTGGGCATGTCATGTACCTGTGCCCTCACAAATGCACTGGCCCATACTATTGCTTTGTCCACCCTGAAATTCTGTGGCCCCAATGTGATCAATCACTTCTACTGTGACCTTCCTCAGCTCTTCCAGCTCTCCTGCTCCAGCACCCAACTTAATGAGCAGTTGCTCTTTATAGCCGCAGCATTTATGGCTGTGACACCGTTAGTACTTATCACAGTGTCCTATGCCCATGTGGTAGCTGCAGTCCTGAGGATCCGCTCCGCTGAAGGCAGGAAGAAGGCCTTTTCCACATGTGGCTCCCACCTTACTGTGGTGAGCATCTTCTATGGGACTGGCGTCTTCAACTACATGAGGCTGGGTTCCGTGGAGGCTTCAGATAAGGACAAAGGCATTGGCATCTTCAACACTGTCATCAGCCCCATGCTGAACCCACTCATCTACAGCCTGAGGAACCCTGATGTGAAGGGTGCCCTGCGGAGGATGTTTACAGAGAGGTAGCCTCTAAGCGTGACTCATTTTTCCTGACCTTAAGGAAAACAATGGCTTCATAGTGCTTCCCAGAATTATTATATTTAATACAAATTTGTTTGCTGCAATGGGATAAAAAATTGACTTAGGCTAAAAAGTACAATAAAGAGATTGACACCTACATGTTACTGTATCATTACCATGTGTAGGGCGTATGGTTGCCCCTTTTATTAGCTCATTTAATCTTACTAAATATAAGAGGTAAATGCAGCTTTACAAATTGTAGTTTAGGAAATTGAACTTGAAGAGGTTTATTCCCTTGCATAAAATTCTGTAGTTCATGAATATCAGAGCTTATATTTGAGCCTGGGTACAAACTACATCTGAAAATATTTTCCCTCTAGAGTAATACATCATTTTGAGGAGGATGGGTATTTTAAGGAGAAGCAATGAGATAGGCAATGAAGTTCTAAAAAAGAAAAGTAATAACAATGTGATGGGAAAATATATCAATGTAAATAAAAATATGAATTGAGTATGATTTGTTCCAAAGCAGCAGATCTAGGCTGAGAGAGTTTCTGGATATCATTTTATAAATAAAAGAAAACAACTGGGTCCGGGGAGATGGCTCAGTAGGATAAGCGCTTGACTGGCAAATGCAAAGATCTGAGTTCAATCCCCGGTTCCGCAAAAAAAAAAAAAAAAAAAAAAAAAGAATACAACTGAGAACCCAGCTCCGAGGGAACAGGCACTGTCCAGAAAAGCCATAAAGATGAGAAAATTTTCATATTGAGCCACCAGCAATATAAAATAAATATAATAATGTTAATTATGGGGACAGTTTTACCTCTGATGTGAAAATCTCTCTGACTAAATGGAGAATTTGTTACTATAGCATAAACATGAAACCAAATAGTTCTTCTGGCTGAAGAAGAAAGACATTTCATATATTCTATATCCAGATCAAAACAAATGTTTGTATAACACAGTAAAGTGCAAGATTTTTAAAAATTAGAAAGTATAAAAGCTTAAAGCCACCCATAATTTCATCATTGGAAAATAATCATCATAGACATTTAGCATCTGATGTTTTATTTTTTGTTAATATATATTTACAAAAATAAGAATTGTTTTATATATAGACTGGAAATCAGCAAAATTGAATAAATTAACACTTACAATGACCAATTACCTCTGTCTTTGTTAATGAAATAAGCCAAATATTAAAATGTTGTATTTCCTTAATCTGAAATTAATCATGAGTAAAGGTATGTAATAATTATATATGTATATATGTCTTATATATTGCTACAGAAATATTTTATATAAGCATATTTATTTCTAAGATATTTGTATCTTTGTGTCTTATACATGTGAAAGTGCTCTTAATTTATTAGTGAGGAAATTAATTGTGAGCTATGCACTGGAAGGTGAGTGGACAACTTCCAAGTAGACCAGAAAGCTCACCAAGCAGTGTGTAGTCTCCTCAAGGGACTCTTGAGAGCAATGGTGGCATAGGAGCTAGGTGCAGAGGGAGCTGGCAGATTAAAAATGTAGATAAAAGATGAAACAAGAAGACAGGGCAGTATTTCCAGCCACTTTAGCTCCCCAAAAACCAAATGTGAGCTGAAGATGGATGGAGAGTTATGCTACATGCTGTCAGCTGGGACTGAACCTTGAGATAAGAGGCTATGGCTTCCCAGGGCATTAAAGATTACACATTAAAGATGAGGCACCAACCCCAAAACATCATGTACTATTTCAATTGCGTTATGTAGATTTTCTGCATAGCCTTCTCTGCGTATTACAGAGGTGATTTCAGGCCTCCTACCTAGCTCAGCTCATGGCACTCAGTCACTCATCCTCAAGCCACTCCCTTCTTCATGAATGAATTAAATCTGAATTTGGCCCTGAGTCAAGGTCTTTATTCCAGTTAGCCATCATTGTAGCAGGACTCAGGACCCCTGTAACTCCCCATTGCTTTGGATATATTATTGTGTCTTTATTTACACTGTGGGTTGCACTGGCAGTGGTAGATTGGAATTAACTCTATGGAATTCCAAACTTTTTCCGTGGAGTTACAACTATGAACTTCTTGGACTATGACAGGGTAAAGTATGGCTGTCTGTATCCCTGCACTAAACAGACAAAGAACTGAAAAGCATCCACAGATATTGATGTTCTGACACTTGTTTCTTCTCATTCCATTTATTTTCTCTTTGATAACATTTCCATGTGGCTCTACACATTGTTACTCTGAAATTTGCCTCCTTTGTGGCTTTGACCCCTAAAATTGGTGCTTAGCTTTTGTCTCTAGTGATAGAGTCTGAGGCTTCTCCTTTTCTTTTCCATACTTAGGCCCCTTCTCGAGAAACAGCAACTACAGAGACCACAAGGAATTCCTTATTTTTCATGGGTCAAAAATTCCAATATGCTGACTTCAAGCCACCTAGAACAAACAGCCAAGTGCTTCAGAAATAGTGCTGAGTAAGCCTGTAGGAAGAAAGAGTGTGGATCAAGCTGTGAAATAACATGTCTTACTTGGAATTTGTACAAGGCAGCCTTGTATGAGTAAGGAATATATTTAGCCACCATCTTTCCCTTAATCAAAATATAAGAAACTTCATGATGTTGATATAGGGGAATGAAACTCCAGACCTGAAAGATAACTGGGTCAGGTTCATGTTCTTTAAAACTGAAGAATGAATTGTAGGAATGATGGAGGTTAAGAGCAGAATATATTTATTGGGGGAAAGAAAGCTCCTGTCTGAGAGAAGGACAGAAGAAGGACCTGAAGGCTGCCCCTAAATCTGTCTCTTCTAGGGATTTTTCTAGAGTAAAACCATGTAAGGAGGCAGGCCCAAGGTGGAAAAAATGGGAACTTGCTAGGTGGGCATGAGGTGAGACAAAACAATGGTCAGCCAATAAGATTAGAAGTACAATTGCTCAGGTAAAATTGATTAAATCCAGGACCAAATGGGGAAGTGAGTCACCTAGTAAATAGGCATGAACACAGAACAGGGGCTTTGTCTTCAGGGGATGGGGTTAGTGACTCTTCCAGACATCCTCTAGGTGAGAGACCGATTTAGAATATCAATCCCTGATGTCTTTCCTTAGGCAGGTATGCATTTGTTTGGTCTTTTGTCTTGAGGTCTGGCCACAGGAGGGGTATCTGTCTCTCCCGAAGTTGCAAAGTGATCTTGTCTTTCATATTGTCTCCCTAAGGGCCTAGCCCTGCCTGACTGCCTATACTATTTCTATCTAATTCAGCTGCCTGTAACATTTCCCCCTCTGAAGAAGTAACATGAACTGCAGTGAGGGAGCAATGGATGATGACTGCTTTGGCTTCTTCAGGCTGAAAGAGGTCATAGTTGACTGACAGTTAGAGATGCTCCCCAGAGGCTCTATCTAAAGACCCTCAATAGATACCAGACATTTTTTTCTCTTGGGTAGGTGTATAACTTTTAGTTTAGAGGAGAAAAAGTAAAAAAAAACAATTAAACATGCATGGGCTAAATAACATAAACAAGAGTGAATATACTAAAAGAGTTTTATGAAGAGGAGTGATGACTTTTTATAAAGAGAATAAGGGCAAAGTCTAGGAGACTTTAGCATCTAGAAGACTTTAGCATATCGTTGATTGGAATTCTAGGCACAGTTCACTCACAAGCTTTTATCCATGGACCCCCTATAATACTTCATGAGAATTATTTAGGCTAGAAACAATAAATGAGAGAGCAGCACTCAACATTACAGACACAAGAATCCCTTTTTTTAAGTGAAGCAAAATGCGTTCACCTCATAAGATGGGAAAGAAAACTTTTTCTTTTTTGGGTCCAAAGAAAACATCTGTGAACTCTGGAAAAGAGGCAGTAGTTCTGTCCTGCTTCAAGGTTGTATATTGTAAGATTTTTGGACTTATGTGTAAATATAAGAAGTGTAGAATTCTTTATGCCTATTTTTAAAATATATTCTAATTTTTAAATGTTTTTTTATCATATTCTGTAGGAACTTAAAATTCAACATATCAATACTTGATGAAAAATACCTGTTCCATGTTATGCCTAAGATGTTTGATATGCAGACAGATGGTGAGGTTAAGCTTAACAGCCTAAGTTGTATGGTAAAAACAATAAGCTTGTCTTCTGGATGGTTAACAACCTAAGTTTGCAGACCAAAATTAGAGAAAAAGGAGGGCTGCAAGGAAAGCCAACATTTTGGCCCTAGCCTTCTAATGTCAGTTAAGACTCAGGACATATGAGAACTTGTACTGTAATGTCATGTAACTCGGTAGTGTCCCAAATTTTCTGATCAAGGACATTATGGGCCAAAGAGGAAAGTGATCGATGATGTAGAGTGTGCCTAAGGAGAGTCACATGGAGAGAAAACATTCTCTCAGGCTTTCATAGAGAGCACATTGGCCAAGCAATGGCCGTGACTCATCCTCATGGCTGACACGGATGAAGGATCTACAATCTGAGGTACAGGATCTCAGGATAAATCCTGAGGGGATTTCACTGACCTTATCAGACCCAAAAGCTACAACTCTTGTTGCATAGGTCCTGCTTTACCTTGGTCTTAACCATCCAGCAGAAAAGTATAAAAACAAAATATAAAAAGTAAAGCCATGCTATTTTGTTGAACTGTAGGGGACTCAGGTCAACGATTTCTGACATTGCCAGTCAAATGGAAGACCCAGTACTATTATGGGCTACTGGACTCTTTTAGAATATTTTGCTGAGTTTATACACCTATAATATTCAACTAATGGAACTTAACAAAAAAAGCACTACAGATGAATGTCTATTTTGTGTCTGTGTATTCAAAGTGGCTAGGATAGATATATAGTTACATTCTCTTAATGAATAGAGTGATTTGTTCTAATGGTGTTTGTAAATAGGATATCATGTCCGCATCTTGTACAGCAATTAACCACTAGGAAGAATGTATGCAATGTGTTAATTATTGAAACTGTCCTACTAATTTGAAAAAAAAGGAAATTATTGATTTGACTAGCAAAAGCAATAGTAATAATGAATATACATTTCTTTAGATACAGCTGTACCTGGAAGGTATGTTTGTGCTATTGGACACTAAGATGAACTGTAATATATATTTTTTTGATTTTGTGTTTTGATGACTAGTGATATGTGCTTCAAGACACTGAATTTCAATTTTAGAACATGTACTTCTATTTCAATGAAATGCTCTGAGCTGTGAACCTAAGAGCTTTGAGAAAATAAATGTTACTGTTATAAAAAAAAGAGCCTTCCTATATTATTGGGAGAATGGCAGAACACTAGTTCCAGGCAATTGCTTTGAGAAAACAGAGATGTGTTGCCTCTGAGAAGCAGTAGAAATTCATTCATTCTCAGGACCCCATGCTAATAAAATTCAGAGTTTTTCTGCTTGTAGAGAAGCAGCAGTTTAAGGATACACTTGTAGGCATCTCATAGCAATGGTTAAAATTCAATTAGAGGCCTGTGATAGGCTCCTGCTGCTTGTCACATAGCTAGCTTGCTAAACCAAAGTGAAAACTTTTTTCAGACACAACTGCAATCCTTTAACAATATGACAGGTGTAGCTGGCTGTGTTTTCTTTAGTTAAAAGAACATTTATTCCAACATGCTTCAAAGATGTCATCTTTGGAGAAGACTGGCAAAGTCAAAGACACATTTAACTTTTTGTGCCCCACACAACCACTGTCCCTCATCCCCAGGATGTTCCTACACAATGGTAAACATTTACTTTTAAGTAAGTTTGCTAAAAGCTGTCTTGCCTAATGTATGTAACCCATTATGTATCCATCTGTTATCAGCTTTGTGCTTCCTGCTTGTAAACTATATTTAAATGTGATACAAAGCAGTCTTGTGGCTGATCATTTGAAATTGTATTTTTCATCTGTCAGAGGCATTAAAATCAAGAGCCAACTTCTAAATTCCTCATGAAAAGTCTTCCTCTGGATTTCTTCAACAATAGTGGCAGTAGTATTAAGAATAATCCAACCGCTGCCGAGTTCCGGGAACCCACGGACACAGTCCTAGCCCAGGTCCAGTGAGTGTGCGGAGAGCTTCCTGCTACCCTGCGCCGGGGAGACCAGTCCCAGCCCAGGCACAGAGTGGGTCGGACCCTCTCCCACACAATTGGGCCGCCCCCCACCACTGTGCAGTACCTCCCCCACCCTGCCCGCCAAGTAGGAATTTCTGCCACGTCCGGGATCCCCCAGACACAGTCCTAGGCCATGTCGGCTGAGTGTGTGGGAGAGGTTGCTCTTCCCCCTACTTCACCTTAGCCCTTCGAGGCACAGTTCAGGCCTGGCATACACGCCTGGGGTATAATCCTGCAGCTGCAATCCATGCAGAGAGTGTAGAGGATAGATCCAAGCAACTAGTCCAGGGGCAGAACATCTCGCCACAGGGGCACAACAGGTTCACACTCAAGGACAGCAGCGGGAGGAGCTGAGCACAGCAGCCAGACCCAAGCCAGACGCAGCTGG
>NW_004524648.1:0-1676 GCF_000260255.1 Octodon degus | reverse complement strand
AATTAACCACTAAGAAGAATATATGCAGTGTATTATTTGTTGAAAATGTACTTCCAATTTGATTTGAAACTGTCTCATTGCTATCTGTTTATCAACAAAATTTTGAAAAAAAAAGAATAGTCCAACCATGAAGTTACACAAAGATAGCTTGAAAAAAGATAAATGATCAACCTTTACTATTTGCACCGCAACCCTCACACCCAGTAGTAAGCAACAGCAGTCTATTATTGAGGAAGGGAGCATGGGCAGAGAAGGCCTATGCAGACAGGTGTAAAGATGTGTTGAAAGCCAAAGGAAGAATGACATCACTGAAAAAATCCCTCAAGTTATCCAGATTCTATCCTGTATAGTTTGAATTTTGAATGCACTCCCATATGTTAATGGCTAGTTGCCTATGTTATTACTGGAATGTAGTAGAATATGTGAACCCTAGAGGAAAGCCTGTATGTAACTGGCAAATGGCCTCAAAGACTAGAATCCTGGTGTCTTTCTCTTCCTCTTTTTTCCTTATTGATGTGACTTGAGTGATTTTTCTCTGTCCTTTGCTTCCTGCCATATACATCAGTGCTCCCCCAGGAACCCCAAAACAATGGAAATCATTTGAACATGGACAGAAACCTCCAAAACATGAAAAAATATTTTCTATCAGTTGATTATCTGAGGTAGTAACATGTTACTGACTAGCACAAAAAAGTCCAAGAATAGATAACAATTAAAAGTTTTTGAAGTATATATTGCACTTCAAGAGTAATAAAATCAGCAAAATATTTATCTCATATCAAGCTAGATTCCAGAATATTTGAATGATTCTTTTTTTTTAAGGAAGAAAAGGTTTATTTAGCTCACATTTAGTGGTGGTTTCAGTCCATACTCAGCTGGCTCCAAGGCAGGGCGGCACATGACAGAGGGCAGAAAACAGCAAAGAGCAAAGGGAGCAGTTGTGGCACCTAGCAAGCCTCTCTCTCCTCTTTATATTGTATGCAGATTAACCACCCCGGGGAGGGTATAGCACTCACACTAATAATCCCAACATTGTATCATGAATCAAGCACAAACTCTAGAAGCTATCCTATGACTGTATGAGCTTTGGAAGGACACCTAGAAACCGTAAAATTGGGTTTATAGTAAAAGTCTGTCCAGATTTTCGGTGAATTCCTGGCTCACTTAGTCAAGATACTCATTTTACCAAACTATTGGTTAATAAGCAATTAAGAAGACCTAAACTTACTGCAAAAAAAGAAGAAGACCTAAACTGTCATCCAAGCCAGTCCATCTTTGCAACATTGGGTCCTTAATCAATTGAAGTGCATCTGTGTGACAAGGACAGTAACCATAATTTGGCTTCTAAATACTAAAAGGATGTTTGTCTAACCTAGTGTAGGTTAGAAATGTAACATGACAGATCCCACCTAAAATACACTAAAGCTAAATCTACCTCTTAACAAGATCCCAGGTAAATCAAATACATATTAAGTTTCAAAAAGCACTGGTTTAGATGTTTCGCCTAAAAATGCAAATATGTTCCCTAAATGCCCATAATAATACCTTTGGAGAAAAAGGAACAATAGTTCTGAGACAGAAAAATTTATGGTATCAATGTTATTCACACTTAAATTTTATATTTATCTTTAGTGAAAAACTCTGTGATGTAAGTTTATTTCCATTTCTACAGTGAA
>NW_004524647.1:12876496-12878138 GCF_000260255.1 Octodon degus | reverse complement strand
TGCATAGGTCTTGGTTTTTCTTGGTCTTAACCATCCAGCAGAAAAGTATAGAAACAAAGTAAAGGAAGTAAAGCTATGCTCTTATGTTGAGCTGTAGGGGACTGAGGTCAACAATTTCTGACATTGCCAGTCAAGCGGAAGACCCAATACTATTATGGACTACTGGACTCTTTTAGAATATTTTGCTGAGTTTACACACCTGTAATATTCAAGTAACAGAACTTAACAAAAAAGGGGATAAATATGAATGTCCATTTTGTATCTGTGTATTCAAAATGGTTAGGATGTATATATAGTTACATTCTCTTAATGAATGGAGGAATTTGTTCTAATAGTGTTTGTAAATAGGATATCATGTCCACATCTTGTACAGCAAATAACCACTAGAAAGAATGTATGCAATGTGTTAATTATTGAAATTGTCCTACCAATTTGGTTTGAAACTCTCTCATTGTTACTTGTTTCTCAATAAAATTATGTGAAAGAATAAATAAATAAGCAAAATATCCAATTTTCAGTGAGAATAGAAAGCCAAGCACGGAAATATATATCCCATGTATAAGAAGATATGAAGCCAATTTGATAAGATCCAAAATTTAAAATTTATCAATAAATACTTTAAATCACAAAAAAGAGAATTTAGAATCAAATACAACCCACCAACTTCTGCTGATTTTCAACACCAACATGTATTTAAATGAGGCATTTTCTTATTGCTAGTATACTCACTTGAAATGACAGTTTTTTAGCCAATGTATACAGCAGGATACAAATTAAAAATTACTTTTGAATCATAAATCTTCAATAACCATAATAATAATTGCCTGACATGGTGACATTCACCTGTAGTCCCAGTAATTGGGATCCTGTGGCAGAAGAATCACTATGAATTGAACTTGGCCTGAGCTGCAGCGTGACTTCTCGGCCTGCCTGTCTATGCAGTGAAACTTCATTTCAAAGAAGCAAAAATAAACAAACAAATAAATTAACAGACTCATCAGGTCAGAGGACATTCAATAAAGATTCTCGTTAGCTTATCTTATGTTCTTTAAACATTGACACCTGAGTAGATTAGGTTAATGTTAGTTCTTATAGTCTTTTAAGGATAAAAATATTGAAAAGCTCCCTTTAGCAAATATATAAGCAATAGATTAGACATAAAATTATTGTATCTTCCAATCCAGGAGCAAGGAATATCCTTCCATTTTCTGACATCCTCTTCTAACTCTTTTTTCAGAGTACTATGATTTTTGCTTTATCAATCTTTGACTGTGTGAGATTGATTCCTAAATATTTCATTTTCTGTGTATCATTGTGAAATGCATGGTTTCCACAATTTCTCTCTCAATACGTTTGCTGTTTGTGTATAGACATGCTATTGTTTTTTGGGTGTTAAATTTGTATCCTGCTATACTACAGAATTTTTTTGTTAAATCTGCAAGTCTCTTAGTGGAGTTTTTGGGACCTTCTATGTACAGTATCATGTCATTTGCAAATAATAATTTCACTTCTAGATTTCTAATCATCATTCCTTTTATTTATTTTTATTTTATAATTGTTTTAGCTAATATTTCCAGAACTATATTGAACAGGAATGGTAACTGTTGACATCCTTGTCTTACTCTTGATTTTAAAGTGAAGG
>NW_004524647.1:12863133-12870440 GCF_000260255.1 Octodon degus | reverse complement strand
CTTCTTTGTTCCATTTTTGTTTTTTTTCTTTAAACAAATCTTACATTTTTAGGTGTGGCAATCTGAGCAACTAATTTAAAGATGACATGTAATACAGTAACCATTGTTGAATTCCTATGTTTTCTTTGTTTTGTGAAATCTTGTATCATTTTTAATTTTTTTTCTATCACTATGTTGCAGATAAGTAATTCATGGAGGTTCTGCCTCTTGTATTTTGAGATTCATTTTCTGTTTAATAAAAAAAAATAATGAGAGCGTAATTTGCTAATATGTATTTGTTTGCCCCTTAATACTCAAGCTCAAAAAAAAGTAAGAAAATCTCAGCCATGGCAGAGACAACAGTCAGCATCCATGGTTTCAATTTCAAATTGTTTATAGAACTTTGGAGAATATGTGAACATATTTTTATACAGCAATACCCAATCTACATGTAATGACAAATATATGAAACTGAACATATGCCAATATAATAAAAAGTGAGACATGGCTTTGTCTTAAAATAAATTTCAAACTTTTGAGAAAAAGCAGCTCTCAGATCTACTGTTAAATTACCTGTTGCTGAAGAATGGAGAGGCTTTGGAGAAGATGTAGCAAGAGGAGCTCCTCATTGAGAATTGGTATTCACATGACGTCCTGGTAGAAGCAGTCTGAACAATTTGCACTTGATCATCCAGAAGGCGCAGGGTATTGTTCTTTTATAATGTAGAAAATCAGTGGCAAATTACTTTGGGGTTGCATTTGACCCTTCTCAAGAAACAAATAAAACAAAACCAAGGGTTTGTATTCTTAGTGCACAAAGATACTGAGATGGAAATTAGCCAATTTTTTTCTAATAGCTGCCATGCAACACTTTTGAAATTATGGAAACACAAACCAGGTAATTATATTATTTTAGATCATTTTTCTTGTGGCAGGATAACAATTGAATAGATATAATTTTACTTTACCAGCTGGCACCATCCCTTGCATGCTGATGGATACCTGTTATGAATGAATTGACAGATTCCTAAAGTGTTTTTCTCTTGTTATCTGTTAATTTGACTTTGAAAAGGGATGTGAAATTCAGTGATAAAGAACAGTCAGAAAACTGAGCCATAACCTTCTCCTCTTACAATCGACATACTATATGTGATAATTAACCCTGTGTTTAACCTGTTTTTAGATAGAACTGGTAGCTTCTTAAAAGCAAGTTTTATCCCTTAATTCATGTTTTTCTCATCAAAATTATAGCAATATGACAAAAGTCTATAAACTGGAGGTGTAAGTCAGTAATAGATCACTTGTGTATGATGAGCAAGCCTCAGGGTTTCCTCCCCAGCACTACTACAAGAAAGAGAGACAGAGACGAGAGAGAGAGAGAGAGAGAGAGAGAGAGAGAGAGACAGAGACAGAGAGAGAAAGAGGGAGAGAGAGAGAGAGAGAGAGAGAGAGAAAGGGGAAAGGGGGGGCCGGCCAGATAGCTCAGTGGACTAAAGTGCCTGCTTAGTCACATCACAGGCATCAAGGTTTGATCCCCAGTTTGCTCTACTGGCCCCACCCAGGGAGTGCGCTGAGAAGGTGATTGAGACTGGGTGTGGTGGTATGCTTCTGTAATTCTAGCACTTGGGAGGCTGAAAACAGGAGGGTGACTACGAGTCCGATATGTGTAGTGAGACTCTGTAGACCCTGTAGATCTTGTCCTAAATACATTAAAAATAAATAAATAAATAATAAGCATTAATGGTTTCTTTCAATAAATCAATAGAAATTAGTAATAAAATTGTCTTAGATATCTTGTGTGTGCTTTGATTCCTTCTTTTTTCCTTCCCCTCATCCCACTTTCTATCTGGTAATCTGAAAACCTGCTTCAAAGGCCACAGCCACTGTTGAATTCATATCATCTTGTTTTTTGAAATTGTGTATTATTCCTAATGTTTTTTATTATTTTATTCTTCCTTCAAAACAAGACTAAACAAATAATAAAACTCCATGCCTAATGAATTGAATGGGTACTGATATAGTCATGGATTTTTTGGATTAATATGTTGAAAGTTATGTCAACCTACAGAGCCTCTGATGATTCAAAGTTCTTTAATGAATAAATATTGGACATTCAACAAATTGAGAAGCCTGTGCCATAAGGCACAGATAAGGCACTAAGATAATCACTCTTCCAGCTATCTCTGGTCTGTCTGTTCCTTGCATCAGTCAGCTTTCCATTAGTTTTCTGCTGCCAAATGTCTGAGATAATCACCTTGAAGTAGAAATTTTTATTTTGGGTTATGGGTTCAGCACTCTCGTTCTGTGGCTGGTTTGCTGTAAGGCTTTTAGGTCTGTGGCAAAGCAAACTATACGGCACCCGAAAGCATATGATGGAGAAAAGCTGCCCCCCTCAGGACAACCAAGAAGAAAGCAGAGCCCCGGCTGTAGTGCAGGTGTCTCCTTCAAGTGCATAGTTCCAGTAACCTAACTTCCTCATAACCCTAGGCCAGAAGGCCAAAGTATTTTGCTACCCTGAGATAGTATCAACTGCTGGGAATAGATTTTAATACATGAGCTTTTGCAGGACAATTGAGATCCAACCTAGAGAATCATTGAAGGAAGTAAGCAGCAGAAGTCAGAGTAAATACGTAGGTAGCTGTAATATGCTTTTGGAAGTTATAGTTTTCTTTTCCTATGTGATTTATGTGTCTTCTACATAAATCAAGTATTTAAAAATTGTGTTGATAAGCTGAAAAATGAGTAAAGACATATTTTGACCACAACGACACAAGAAAAGAGACTGAATGGTGCCGTATTTGAACAGCATTTATTTACTATTAAAAATAGATTGAAAGTAAACTAAATTAGATTTACAATACACAATAATATACTAGCTTTGATCCCTCAGGCGAATCCTTGAAAGTTTCTGAAGATATATAGAATAAATAATAAAGGAATTAAAGTGATAGAAAGGAGAAGAGAAAAGCATAAGATATTTAAAAACAAGGAGCAAGAGAACAAGTGTAAAATCATCCCTAACATCACTAAACATGTCAATTAAAAGGACAGTACATAGGACCAGCCAAATAACTCAGTGGACTAAAGTGCCTCCAAGCAGGTGCAGGGACATGGAACTTGATCTCCAGGCCTGCTGTGCTGACCCCACCCCTGGGGCACACTGAGATGGCGATTGAGACTGGTCATGGGGGTGCACGCCTGTAAACCCAGCTCTTGGGAGGCTGTAAACAGGCAGATCAATGCAAGTCCAATCTAGTAGTGAGACCCTGTAGACCATTCTTTAAAATACACACAAAACAGTAAAGTACATGAAAAAAGAAAGGGAAAATATATATGTAATATATACATATATATGAGAGTTAGGATAGATACAGAGCTACTATCTCTAAGTTCATTTGGGAAAAAAGTTTGTGCTAATATTGTTTAGACAAGATACCATGTCTGCATTTGTCCTCTGAATAACTACTACAGAGACAACAATATGCAATGTATTAATTATTGTAACCATCCTACTAACCTGTTTTTAAACTGTTTCATTGCTATTTTATCTTTTTTCTCATTAGCATGAAAAAAGTAAAGAACAGATACAATGGATTTAAAAATAGGAAATACATATTAATAGAAAGAAAACACACATCTTTTTTTTATTTACTATTCAGGCTAAGGCATTTATGTCAATAAAGATTATTTTCTTCACTTCTAGCTAACTATATTTTAAATATTTATCTTTTAGAATATCCTTCCATTTCATCTTAAAAAATATTTGCTATTCTGTGTAGAAAAAAAGTGTTATTTTAAAAATCATGTTATTCTTTATCTTGGAATGTTTAAATTATGAGTTGAGGGCCAGTAAGATAGCTCAGCAGACTAAGCACCTGCTTTGGCAAGCTCAGGGACCAGGGTTCAATCCCCGGTCCCTCATACCACGATGGCTCTGCCCCCAAAGTGCTGAACCAGTGACAGAGTCCCAGTGATGGAGTCTGGGTTTGGTGACACACCCCTGTAATCCTAGCACTGGAGAAGCTGAAAACAGGAGGATCAGTACAAGTCCGAGCTGTGTAGTGAGACATTGTACCAAGGACATAAATGAAAACAAAATTATGAGTTGATTTGGAAAACAATCTCCAACAGAATTCTGGATTGATAGTCATGTCTTTCAGGATTTTTTATCAACTCATTGGCCCCTTGTTAGCCGGTGATGTACCTTCTGGTAACCTGTGGCACCAGTTTTGCATGGTGACTGTCCTTTCCCTGACAATTTTCAAGACTCACTTGGTCTTTGATTCATGGAATTTTGACCAAGCCATCTAGGTATAGAACTCTTTGAATTAGTCCTTGTGGAGCTTGGTGAATATCTTGATATACAGCAATATTTGTCATCAAATCAGAAAAACTTTTGACCATTATTTCTTAAAATATTTTGTCTCTCTTTTTTTTGTTTGTGTGTCTTTGTTTTTTTGTGGGGGAGTGGGACAGGGTCTCACTGTTTCAAGCTAGCCTCAAACTTGTGGCAATTTTTCTGCATCAGCCTCCAAATGCTGGAACTATAGGTTATGTGTCTACCATGACAGTCATCTGTCTTTTGTCTTCTTTTGATACAAATACATGCATGTTAGCATTCTTTATTTTTTCTTTATTTTTAGCATACTTTATTTTGTCCTATAGGCTCTGTGGGTATGTTAATTTCTTAAGATTTCTTTGTCATTTCCTATGTTTCCAACTGGAAATGCTGTATTAACTTCTCTTCAGTTTTATTTCTTCTTCTGCCAACTTAAAGCTGCTATTGAGCCAATGTATTGTTTCGTTTTGATTTTTGAAACAGAATCTTACTAGGTAGTTCAGGTTGGCCCCAACTTGACAAGAATCTTCCTGCATCAGCCTTCTGTGTTCTGAGATTACAAGCATGTGGCATGATGCCTCATGAGTATACTGAAGTTTTAATAACAGTATTCTACTTTTGAACTCTAATATTTCAATTTAGTGTTTCTTACAGTTTCGAGGTCTGTGTTAGCCTTCTCTACTTAGTGACACATCTTTCTTCTACTTTCTTTCAGTCCTATAAGGGTATGTTAGTCATTGGGTATATTTATAACAGGTGACTTTAAGTCTTTCACTAGTAAGTGCAAAGTTGAGTTTTCACAGGAATAATTTTTATAAATTACCTTGTCACATGCACTCCATGGATCAGATGGCTTTCTTGTTTCTTCATGTGTCTTGTAGTTGAGGGTTTTCATTAAAAACTGGAAATTTAAATATAATATATACATATATATGTGTGTGTATATAATATATATTTCTCTTTACCAAGATTTTGATCTTTAATATTTTTTAAAAAATTTGTTCAACAAGTATTTTTATGGACAAATGCTACAGTCTCTAATTTGGTCACATACAACCATGGATGTTTCTATGCCAACATCTCAGTGGCTGCTAATCATTGGACTCGTGTCCTATTACATGGTTGGTGTGATAGTCTCTAACCCTTTACTGAAGGGTTCTGTGTATGGCTTGGGGACATACCTGCAATGCTTGGGCACTTTAGCAAGTGGCTTTTGACTTCACCTCTTTCATTTTTACATTTGGGCTCACCACAGTCACAGGTAAGCAACCAGGGCGTTCTCAGGTCATTGCTGATCCTAACCAAATGCTTTGTATGCACATTATCTTCTCAATGGAAGTGGGTGTATCAGAGATTTTTCAAGGCTCCTCGGAACATTTGATTTCTCACTTTTTATTTTATAGGTATTGTTGGTGAGAGTAGGTTTGCTGCTATGAGCAGCACTGTCTCAGGGAGCTGGGATGTTACATAATTGCCAGTAATTGTTTTTAGCCAATGCCCCATGGTAGGATCATTCTCATGGGGAGTTTTGAGTGGGGTCAAATAAAGACAAGCCCTGAGAATGAGGCTTCCCAGATGGCTGTCAGACAGGTCAAATAGTGACAATGGCTCCAGTGATTGGACTTTTTGAGAATAACAAACCCATTCACAGCCTTCAAAGAATGCTGGGGTGCTGATCTTCTCAACTACCATGGCTGTAAGGCAACTGCTTTATAAGGCCATGCCACACTTGCAGAGAAAGATGGAAATCAGATAAATTAACACTGTACCAAGTTTGCATTCTTATGAAACATAACCATTTTTCTTAAATAAATGCTTCTAAAGCACAGAATAAGAGCATTAATCTGCTCGGTTTTTTCTTCTTTTTTTTTTTTTTTTTTTTTTTTTTGGTATCATCACATACTAGGAGATATGGTACTATTACTTAGGGGATTTTATAGTATTAGAGAATATTGTAATGCTGAAGAATAGAAGATAGTCCAGCCTTTTATGGGAGTCCAGAAAGATACATGAGTTACTAAACAGAGGCTTGCATTCAAAATTTCTGGGATTGGAAACCATCTATCTTTATACTCCGTCTAGACTTGAGAACTGGAACTGCATCTTTATCTGTTAAATTAGATCATTTAAAAGCCCTAACTGGCCTGGGAGATAGCTTAGGAGCAGGGGTAGAGAACTGAAAATCCACTCTATTAGCACATCAAAGTATGGCCCAAGCTACAGGAGGGAGGGGGCAATGTACTTCTTGCAGGTAGAAAATAGTGTGTGCTCCAGGAGACGGGATCACCCTTCAAAGTTCACAAATTTCTCCTTCAGTTTGACATTTTCCCTAAGTCAAATATGGGTACTAAATGTAGCTAAATTAGAGATAAATGGTTCCAAAGTAGGGGATATGTGAGAAAAGGGTTGCTGTTTTTGTTAAATGGAAATATCAGTCTACATTTTTCTACTAGATAATACAGCAGAGGCTGGCAGGAGCCCCTTCTATCATCTCAGCACTTACCATGGGGAATCCTTTCATTGGACAGTTTTTTACAAATCATACATTATGACAGGGACAAACAGTAGGGGGATCTTCAGGAATACAATAATAAACATGATGCTTTTGTTTTCCTCCAGGATGCCCTTGCCTATAGGCTGGGGATAAGTACATGAGTCCGAAAGAATGAAAGAATTTGAAGTGTGTAGGAGATTTCATTAAGTGGAGAGAGAGATTAACACTGAGATGGGTAAGAAGATAAGCAAAATTGTTTTTAAATAAATATTTGAAATAAGTCTTTTAAAAATAGCAGTTGATTCTTTTCCAAAGAAATACGCTATTTTAAAAAAATATTCCTTCACATTTCTGTGTATCTCTCTTGCCACTTGCTAGTGTCATTCATTTAAAACAAAACATCTTAATTATATAGTGTACAGTCTAGTACTTTCTTCTTTAATCTTCATTTATTAACCCACTACAACCTATTTTTAATATTATTACATCATTAAA
>NW_004524647.1:12855560-12857158 GCF_000260255.1 Octodon degus | reverse complement strand
CATGTGAAAGGCCCATTGACTGTATCACATCATGGCAGGTTGAAGTGGGAGGGCAAGTGGAGGAACAGGTGATCCTGCTTTGGTACAACATGCAGAGTGATTTGTGGATCAGTAGGCTGACTCATGGCACAGGAACTGGCCTGAGGTATCACATATGTTTGCCTACCCACAACTGTGAATTAGAATCAAATGACAAATTAAAGAAAAACCATAAAGAGTTACTTGGGTAAGGGTAGAAACTGTTTCTGGGAGTGGCACACAGTAGCACAAAGTCTGTGAAACCTCCCAGTACAGTGCTGGCTTCAGTGAGTCCGTACTACATATGTTGGGGGCATATGCTTGGCCACAAGTTCAGATCATGGTCTCCACTTCTGTAGAGAGTCCATTAAATGTTTATCATTTCCCCATAAGCTTTCTCTTTATATAAATTAACCATAAGGGGCCAGGAAGATAGCTCAGTGGCATAAGCACCTTCCTGGAAAGTGCAGGGTCCTGAGTTCCATGCCAGATACCACATGCCATATGTCCCTGGACCCCTAGGTGTGGGGCATGCCTGTAATACCAGCACTGGGGAGGCTAAGACAGGAGGATCAGTATGAAGCTGAACTGAATAGCGAAACCCTGTAAATAAATAAATAAATAAATAAATAAATAAAATTTGGGGTCCAAAGAGATAGCTCAGTATAAGTGCCTGCCTGGCAAGCAGAAGATCCTGAGTGGAATCCCCAGTTCTGGGAAAAGAATAATCACAAGAAAGAAAGTGTTCACACAAAAAAAGATATTGAAAGAATAGAGCCTATAGAGTACAAACTTTGAGGTATTTGTTAACTATAATGACTGAATTGATGGTTAGTGGTTAGAAATAGACTTCTAGTTGCCTAAGGCATAAAAGAATCACAATTTTTTTTTGGTAACTGGCTCAACCCATGCTGGGCACTGAGCTGGCACAGCATGTGGTACTGGGGATCAAACCACAGTCCCTGTACCCTTGCCTAGACAGGCGTTTTAGACTGCTGAGCTATCTTGCTAGCCCAAGAATTACAAAATTAATAGAATCATAACCAACAGTATTCTAAACAGAAATATACTGATGATAAGAGTTTGCAGGAACACAGGGTGTTTATTTTTAAGCATAATAAAGGACATGTGAAGGTCAGAGAGAAAAACATGACACATTATCAGTCAACAGTACGGTACATCCCTGACTTATGAACATTGGAATTGCGAACTTACACAGGTGTATTGTATGAGGTTCACAAGTCTATTATCCAAGATTTAATTTGCTGGTCTATGAATGAAGCCAACAAATGTTCTCCAGAATGGAACCTGTTAGTAAGTTAGACGATGACTGCTTTTATATTTATGTGTCACCAATTTCCACTCTCGTAACAAATAGATCCAACAGGAGTGTGAACTCCAGTGTTCATGTGTTAGGACTCTGATTTCACAGGGCAAAGGTGGGCTGAATACACAGTTGAAAAGTGTGACTTGGTAGGAGGTATCTGAATCATGGAAAAGATTTTTTATAGTCGGTTATTGCCTTTTTCCAAGGTTGGATGAGCGATTGTGGGCTTTGGGTCCCCCTTCCCTCCTCAGTA
>NW_004524647.1:12842696-12854785 GCF_000260255.1 Octodon degus | reverse complement strand
AAAAAAAATAATGAAAATTAATTACTTTCTAAAGTCCAATCAGAGAACTGAAGTCGTGAAGTAAAGTCCAAACTCTAAATGTGGAAGAGACAGAAAAGTACAGAGAAGACCAGCAAAGAATAGTCTGCCTAAGGCAAATACCCTTGGAACCACACACTGGTAGGAATATTTCACTGAAAATTTTGAGAAGTTGGTGAGAGCTGTGTGTGGATTAGCCTGAGCACAGAACTAGCTCCATTCTTAGGAATTCTCTACAATCTGAGAATTCCACCAATTGCTTACTGTGAATATCTAAGAAAAATCTTCTCTTAGGAGTGGAAACAGAGGAGAAAATAATCATTTCAAAATTAAATATATCTATTTCAAAATGTTAGTCTTAGCAAAAGTCTATTCTCTAAGGGAATCAGCTTTACCAGAAAGGCAACTACCATCCCACAAAACCCTACCACTTTCTTATCTCACATAATAGGAAGGAAAATAGTCTAGCACACACCAGGGACACCATAGACCAGGAAATCAAGCCTCCTAAACATTTACCTTTATCCTAAAATTATAGAATATTTCTACTTCTTCCACTTCCTATCACATAAACAGGCTTCCAATAAAATATGGCTACATTAAAGCTGGAATGGCTTCAAGACAGGTAGTATTTAAGAAAATGTGTTTAGAGAAGTACAGACAACCACACAAAAAAGAAAAGACAATAGAAAAAACTTAAGAGTATAGTACCCACATCTACATCAAATGATAGCACAGTGCCAAGCTCCTGGAAAAATTAAATAAACATCAAAGTAAAGTTTATATATCAACAATATACCATGGCCAGGTTTTCAATTAAAGTACAACATGCTAGTGGGCAGAAAAGAACAAGAGCTGAAAAGACAAATCAGGACCGACGAGATATCTCAGTAAAATAAACACTTGCCTGGCAAGCTCAAGGTTCTGAGTTCAATTCCTGGTATTGAAAAAAAAAAAAAGATGAAAGGACAAATCATGCATCTGAATGAGATTTAGAGATGATTAAGAATAAGAATTATCATACAAATAACTTAAATAATTAACACTGGTACATTAAAGAGAAAGGAACATGAAAGAACACATAAGTAATGTGACAGAGAAGTGGAAACTCTAAGAAAGAATCAAAAGAAATGGTACAACTAGAAATCACAGCAAAGAATAAAGAGATGAAGAATGCAGGGGATGGACTCATCAGTGCATGGCACAGCCCTAACTAAGCAAGTTGTCTGAGTTTGGAGCCACGACAATGTACACTTTCTAAACTATCAAATCAAGAGAAGAAAAACAAAAACCAAATCCAAACTGTGAGAGAACTGGTGAGCTTCTGTAGTCTTGTCTTCAGATTCAAAGAACGCATATGACAGTATGCATAATGGGAATAACTGAAAGGAAAAAAAACAAAAAAAAATGCTTAAAATAATATTGGCTAAGATTTTACCAAAATCAGAGACAGACATCAAAACATTCAAAACCTCAGAGAACTCCAAGTATGACAGGTAACAAACTCTGAATCCAAGGCATATATTAATCAAATGCAGGAGAATAAAGAGAAAGTTATAATCTTGGAAAAAGCCTGAAGTGAGCCCCTCTGTAAAGTGGCAATTAGATTAGGCTGCTCATCAGAACTACAACCGAGAAGAAAACACAGTGTTTTAGACAGTAAAGTAAGACAATCAAAATTCCTATTGAGTGAAGCATTTTTAAATATAAAGAAAAACTATTTTTAAAAAACCTATTTATTTATTCATTCATTTCTTTGGTACAGAGTCTCCCTACACAGCTGAGAGGCCTAGTGGTCCTCTTGTCTCAGTCTCCCCAGTGCTGGGATGACAGGCATGTGCCACGCCCGATTTCAGTGGCTGTCAAGGTGCTGGGTGGGCGTGGCATGCTGCGCTAGGGATTGAACCTGGGTCCTTGCACTTGCCAGACAGGCACTTAGACTGCCGAGCTATGTTTCCAGTCCCTAAAGTAGAAATTATTTTTGGAAAAAGCAAAAATAGAGAAAATTTGTTACAAGTTGACCTCCCTATACGAAATTCTTTTAAAAAAAATATTCTCCCAGATTTTTCTAAGCCAAAAAGTATAGTACAAAATTTTTATGTGGATAATGAGCAAAAAAGGAAATATCACCAAAAAATAATCATGGCAAAATATTTTGAACTTCATATTCTGTCTTGATCTAAATGCTTCTTTTCAAAAGCACAGTATTCATTTATCAGGTTACTAGAACTTACAGAAAGGAATGACAATAATGCTATAAAAGGCAAAAAAAAAAAGCCTTGAAATGCTATTGTATAGTATCTCCTCAGTGTGCACTGGTATAGTGTTATTTGATTTTGATTAGTTAAAAATTGATGTTATAAAATCTAAAGCAAGTACTAAAATTTGTTAAGAAGAATTATTAGTATGTTAAGAAAGGAGACAGTCGGGAGGGAGATAGCTCAATGATCTAAGTGCCTGCCTGGCAAGTGCAGGGTTCAATCCCAGTACTGAATGTCATGCTGGCCCACATAGGCTGGCCATGGAAACAGGGCATGGTCGCACATGCCAATAATCCCAGCTCTCAGGAGGGTGAGACAGGAGGACTACTACAAGTCCTAGCTGCATAGTGAGACCCCATACCAAATTTTTTAAAAAAAGAAAGAAATGAAATGAGAAAGTTAAAATCATATAAAATGCTTAACTAAAATTAAGAACATGGCAAAATCAACAATAGAAACAAGGGCCAAGGAGATAGCCCAGTAGAATAAGTGCTCATCTGACAAGCACAGGGTCCTGAGTTCAATCCCTGGTACCACAAAAAAATAAAATAAAATAAAAATAAACAATATCTATACAAATAAAAAACCTAAAAACACAGTAAATATTGACCTAATCACATCAGTAGTCACTTTGAATGTGGATGAATTTAAATGTGGATGCTTAATTGTACCAATGAAAAGCAGAGTTGATACACAGATACAGGTGCACACACACACACACACACACACACACACACACACACAGCTCTCTGTAGTCTACTTTAAATACCCACAAAAAATGCAGTTCAGAGGCAGTTAGATTTTCAAATGTTTTGATCAATTCTCTCTTAATCTATTAATAATGCACAAAATAATTATAGAATACTAATAAGATTCTAACCTAACCAGAAGAGCAGAATTGTGAATTTAATTGCATAGACTTGATGAGTGATGAATAGATATTGTGGAATTATTTTTACTAAATGTGCAAGATATATTATATTTTATTCACTAATTCTTTAGGTGTCTATGTGAGAGTCAATGAAAATTGCTTGTACACCCATGAAGTTGGCGTGGTCTTTGAATGTGTAAAGATCATATGCTATGATCATGAGCTAAGATTAATAATATCAACAGGAATGAATGTAGGAAAAGAGGAATTAAAAGGGGAGATGGGAGAGAGAAAGGAAAGGGATTCTAAAGAAGAAAAGAAACAAGTTGTGTTATGTTCATTTTAAACTTCAGGTACTACAAACATGATCATACAAACAATACATATATACATATATATATGCATATAATATATGACTCAATTTTTCATGCTTATTTCTCTCCTTACCTATAATATCTTTCAGAAATATATGATGTGCTCATTGTCAAATTATGGCACAGGGAAACCAGCTGTAATTTTTTAGTTCATTTTTGTTGGAAAAGGCTTTATCCCAAATATATACCTACTATTAAATTCTAAATCATTAACTAGAAATCTGGGGCCAGTCTCATTTGATCAGAGCTTAGAAGCTTCCTATAGTGAATATTTCCTATATAAATAATGCAACCAATTTCAAAGGGCTCATTGCTTTTTCATATTTTATGTAAAGTTAATTTAGAACGCACAAATATATTTTTTAACAGTGTGCTACAGTAAACTGCAGAACAATTTTTGGAAAAGGAGGCAGCTTAGATCGAACAGATTCCATGCATTTCTCTGCTAATTTGGCTTGACAGCTCAATGATTGTTCCACACACAGTTAAAATAGCAGAAACAAAGACAGCTGCACATCAAGAGCTTGGTGAAGTTCTCTGCTTCCCTCTGCTGGATGATGTGGGGTAGTCTCGAATTTTGTGTGCTTTGTCTGTGGGAGACAGGTCACGGTAGCAGCAATGATTCCTTTGCACATTGCAATTTATATATCTAAGTATTAGATGGCAGAAATGTGTCAATAATAAGCTAATTTCAACACATAAGATATTTAAAAATGAGAATTATGAATTTTTAGACTTATAAATTGCTTAAGATAGTAATTTAAGGCTACATATCTTTGGCACCCTGCTTTGGAAGAGTATAAGGATAATATGTTCACTCTTTATAATTTTATATTTTGTCCTTCTATGTTTGAAAGTAAGTCAAATGGTCTTCCCGAATTTAGTTTAAAATTCCATCTGATTCGTCTTTGCCCTGGCCTGAATGGGTAGCAGGATCCTGGGAGGGGGCAACTGGAGATTAAGAAAATCTGTAGAAACGTAGTAGAAGGAAAGCCTGGGACCAGATGGGGTCTGACCTCTCTGATTGAGAGAAAGAACAATGCTTCTGCCCCAGCACATTTATTTATACAGAGTTTTTTTAAGAAAGAGAAAGCACAGGATGGGATCCAGAGTGCAAGGTCTCAGCATTTGCTGAGAACATCAAAAGGGAAACGCTCTCAAAGCTGTCTGTGCTCTAGTTATCAAGGAAGAACACCAAGGCCAGCCACCTGTCGATATGCAGCTGAGGTGGAGGTCAGCTTGTCTGCACAGTCTGTCTCTGGCGCTCCATGTCCTTGGGACTGGCTTTGCTCTCATTTCCACGAACTTACTGACCTTGGGGCCAAAGTCAGTTTACCTCCTCTCCACAGTTCTTCATTAAGCAACTAGGTTCTTATGAACAATTATCCTCAAATAATTTGCGAAATATTTTTGACAAGGAAGAGAAAACAGTGATAAATGAGCTTACTGTCTGCTAAAATGTCTTGTCAAGATGAAATAGAAACAAAGGCTTTATCAAAGAGAGATAATAAAATCATGTCAATAATTATTTACTAGGGCCAGCCAGATATCTCAGCAGATTAAAGTGGCTGCTTAGGTAGACACAGGGACCCAGGTTCGGTCCTCTGGTCTGCCGTGCAAGCCCCACCCCCAAGGCATGCACATTGGGAAGCTGAAACAGGAGGATCACTATGAGTCCAGTCTACGTAGTGAGACCCTGTAGATACTAAATACATTAAAAATAATAATAATTGGTAGTAGTAATTGTAATAATAGTAGTAAAAGTCTTTAAAAGCAGTGGTGTGCAATGAAAAATACACATCTGAAATTTGAAGAAAATGTTTCACCTTCTGTCTGTGTCTATAACACTGTTTCTGTTTTCTTTTAGCTCTGTCTCTGCCTTTGTCTCTGTCTCTTTCTCTCCCTTCCCCCCTCTTTCTGTGTACATGTCTTTGTTTCTATTTCTCTAGCTCTGTGGTCTCTTACTTTTCTCTCATTTTATAATAATGGAGTACAGCAAAAGCAAAATTATGAATGAGGGCAAAACTTCAAATACTGAAAAAATATGTAATATAAATCATATGCTACATGTATATCACTTGACACTCATGAACATCCAGCCTACAGGACATGAAAAACAAACTGTGAGAACTATGCTAAGCATGTTTTTGAGATCTATATTTTGGAAGAGGCAAGTAATTGCCTGGGCAATGAAAAGGCAATAGAATGGTAGTTAGCAAACTTTGAATGTAATTCTAAGGAGGTGATGTCATTAAAAACAACAGGCTTCATGCACAAACAGAAGTGTAGGTGTGAGTGGAGTTAGTCATCCTGCTTTCAGAAACAAGGGAAGGAGAATGGAGGGCGGGAGCCTCCAGCTGCCATTTGTCAGAATGGTGCCAGGGTAATAACTCTCCTAGTATTTAATTCTAGAAAGAATTTGATCAAGAAAATAGACTTGAAAAACCAGTAGAAATTTTGGACAACAGAGGTCCTTGTGGGGAGAGGTAGCCATCAGGAACTGGCAAGAGCTAGAATGAAAGGTAGCAGCTCCTGGGGACCCTACTGCGTGTGGGACGGAAGCGGTGTGACTCATGGTAGAACGCAAATTCTTCACATACCTTGTAGTCACTCCTTCTTCCTACTTATCAAATCTCTCTTCATTCTTCTTCAAACATTGCTAAATGTTTTATATTTTTGCAGCATCATGTTGGCCTTAAGCATCATGTTGGCTTAACATCATGTTGGCTTCTGGAATTAGTGTTTCGTTTAATACGATTTTCTATTGCAATATGGTAATGATCATTCTGCATTTATTCCAGTAGCTTTGTGTCTTTCTTTTGTAGAGTTTGTATTTAAATCATCTAGTATTTTCTTTCCATATTTTGAACTGCAAAATCTGTTAAGTAAAATGCTCAATGAATTATGTAAAACACTTCATAGAGATTTTGTTTACTATTAAATACTTGGGTTGATTTCAGAGGAATTTTGATAATTATAATACTGAAATTTCTTATTCAAAAACAGTATGTTTCTCAATTATTATTTTTCATTTTAAACTGATATAATGTTTCTACATGTTTGTGGGGAACAATGTGATATTTCAACACATGCTGAAGAAGGTCATGTGTAGCGGTCAGGTGAAGCATATCTGTGTATCTGTTGAGGCTTGGATGGTTCTCAAGATGAAACAACTATGTGGATGTGACCATCACTTCACTTTCTTGAGATTTAATCACCCTCTTTATAAATGCAAGGAATAATAGCATCTCCCAAATAACATTATTGTGAGCTTGAAATAAAATAATGTCAAAATTGTGTTATTTTACAATCATACACTTTTCAGTTCATTGTCTTCAGGACTGAAATGTTTACAACATTCTCATCCAATACACAAAAGACTAATAAATATGCTAGCAAGAAAATTTTGAGATATGTCTTCTGTTTCTAAGCATGAACAATTAAAATGAAATTTCAACAGAAAAATATTCACAAAACTGTAAGTAACACAAGGCAGAAATGCTTTCCACAAAACAAATGTAGGTTTCTATTCTTACCATTGTTGTGTAAAAACGTCTCTTACTTCGCATTCTTAGGAGCATTATCATCTGCAAAAGTAACACTATTAATTTCATGTACCAAAAGATGGTACCATATTGCTTTAATATGGTTTTTGTATTTTTATGGGCCTTTTCCTTTATAAATTATAAAACAGTATTATATTAGAGTTGGTTTCTGTTGTTGTTGGTTTTTTTGTTTGTTGTGCAGGGTTTTTCTACATAGCTTGGACTCATAGTGATCCTCCTGTTTTTAGCCTCCCTTGTGCTCTGATTACAGGCCTGTGCTACCACACCTGGACTAGGTCAGCGACTCAGCATGCTTGGAGGGCAGGACCAGCATGGCATTAGGTGCCAAGGAGAGAACCCTGGGCCCTGCGCTTGCCTAAGCAAGTGCTTAGTCCACTGAGTTATCTAAGCAGCCCTCTATTATAGCTTTTGAACAATGACTTCTGTGTTGTTTCTATTCCTCTCATCCACTTAAAAGACAACATCGACTTTCAAGTATGTTCTCACTTTCCTGTATATTAACTTTTAAATCTCAAAGTATTTAAATGGCCACACCTGTAAATTTGTGATTAGCTTTTCCTTTTGAAATAATGTAAAAGGATTGATTTATTTTTGATTTATTTTCAATTTCACTAAAATTTACTTTGTTATGTATTGAGCAGGGGGCTCTGGATTTTCAATTTGTGGTTTCTTAAGGTAGCACTTTTAGGAGGAGCCCCACAGTGAGTGAAAAGAGCAAGGTGCGAAAGAGGACCTGCTGCTCCCCCATGCCTGTGGCACTCTGAACAAGGGCAGCCCAAGGAGCTTTGAGAGACCCCCATCTAGGCAATCATGGGGATGCAGGTATGACCCAGAGGCACCTCTGAGTGGAGAACTGGCTTGAGTCCCCTGAGAGCAAAAATCCTCTGGAGAATTTTATTTTAATTACTTTCTCATTACTAAGACACAGTGCCCAATGCCCATGAATTAAAGGAAGAAAGATTTATAGTCTCAGTATGGAGAGGATCCAGTCTGCAGTTGACTGACTGGCTCCAAGCAGAGTGGCATGGCAGGCCAGAAGCCAGCTAGCAGAAGAACAGTGGACTAATCCATCGATGAATATCATCCTCCATGACTCAATCTGCTCTCCAAAGCTCCACCTAAGAGCACATCAGACTTTACATAACAGCCTATAGCTGGACTCAAAGGACCCATGCTCATCGCTTTATACAAAATCTACTGAGTCCATCTCTAACAGTTGCTGAATTCCTAAGAGTTTCAGCATCACTGCAAAGTCCAAGTCCAGTCTCCTCTGAGATTTACACTAAATTCTTAGCTGTGAGTCCCTGTAAAGATGAAAAGAAAGTTAAACTCTGCTGACATACAGAGAAACAGGGTAAACATTTCCATATCATGTGTAAGCCAATTTGAGAAAAAGTCTTTGTTCTTTTCACCCCCTTGTACTCCATGGTTGCAATGATGCATTTCATTTGTGAATTCATCTAGGCTATCATACCCAGTTTACCATCTAGACAGTAACCTTGGTGTTGTTGTGACAGTACTTGGAAGATGTGATTAACAGCTACATGAAGTTGACACTGAGGAGCTAATCCTTGCTCATCTTGAGGCTAGTGACTTCCACAGACTCACCAGATTGACCCTTCATGATCTTCTATGTAATCTGACTCTGAGAGGCTAAGCATTGTTGATGACTGCATCAGTATCTCAGTTACTCTTCTCTCGTTGCTGGGACAAATGCCAGACACCCAAAATGAAGGAAGGAAAGGTTTATTGAGCTCACAGTTACAGGAAGTTTCAGTCCACACTCAGCTGGCTCCAAGCCAGAGTGGCACAGGGCAGAGAGCAACCTTTCATGACGGTGGGAAAGAGCAGAGACAGCAAAAGGGAGGAGTATGCAACAATGGCAACAGATGGCAAGTCTGTCTCTCTGTCTCTCCTGTGTTATATTCAGACTGTCTGCCCCAGGCTGGGTGTAGCACTCACATCCATAATCCCAGAAGTACTCAGACCTATAATCCCAGCCAAGGATCATGAATAATCACAAACTGTAGAACTGCACCTCAATGACTTCATGAGGCTTTGGGGGGACAAATACACACAAACTATGACAATCAGTGAAACTCTTATTATGTATTGAGGATAGACTCAGCCAACAGTCAATAATGACAGCAGAAAGGAACATGTGAGGAGAGAGAAGTTGGAGTGAAGACATCCCCAACTCCATTACTGCTGAGTCATCAGGTGGTGTTCTTCCACTTAAGATCATGACTCTCATAATGAGGTCATTTGCTACTGCTCCATAAATACTTCTGTGCCAAGGTTTCACAGTGGCTCCCTGATATTGCTCTCACAGAAGGGATGTGACACCCTAAACCAGTTTCTTTAAGCCCTGCCCACACTTGTTCAGATAGATTTTTAGTGTGGCCTCTTCATTGTGCCTTTTTGAGTAGTCCATTGTTTGCTACCTCAGCTCAGACTGACGCATCACAGCTGCAGGAAAGCTTTCTCCATTACTCTGGTTTCCCAGGCTCTGTCCATATCACTAAATCCAGAAGGTGTTAAGAAGAGATAAGATGAGAATGTTAAGAAGTCTGCACGAGGGGGAAACTGAAAGAATATGTAGGACCCTCACCACCATGTGCAATTACTCTGTTAGCAATACAGGAAACAGACCACGTAATAAACTAAGTTATTTCATGCTTCGGTGAACAAACCACTAAGTCTAAGTATGCAATGAGGAAAAACAAGCAACTAAAATAAAAATAATCTTTTGAGATAGTTTGAAGGATTACTATTAAAATTAACACACTTCTTGTCTCTTCAGAACTGAAATGTCTTAATATCCTACCATGAAATTTTTCATCTAAGAGTTTCAGAGCAGTGTTTCAATATAAGTGATAAAAGCATTAGAAAAAACTTGGACTCCAAATCCTTAATGTTCTCTTTAGGTGATTACAGCGATTTACTCATGCTTTAAAGGAATTTTTAAATCATTCTTCTTCTAATGTCTGTTATGTTAAATATCATAGTTGTCAGTTTTGTTTATGATCATTACTTTTTCCCAGTACCAAGAATAAAAATGATCAAGTTTCTCAACTCCTTAGTAAAATTGCACCTAGTTTATCTTGCAATCTTGCAAGCAAGCAAATAAAAAAAGTTAATATATCATGAAATATCCTAAGTGCTGTATTTCTAGAAAAATTAATAATATTATAAGAATTTGGTTTAGTATAAAGATAGCTCAATGGAAAAATAAACTAAGTGATTAAGCTGAAAGTGTTTAGAGTTTTAGAAGTATTGTTTTTAATATCCTTTTAGTGACCCTCCCATTATACCAAACATAAAAGGTCAAGTAGGCAAAATGCAATAGTTACATAAGCAGTTTCGTTAAACATTTCAATGTATCTGGCTAGGTGTAGTGGCACACACTTGGAATCCCAGCATCTGGGATGCTGAAGCAAGAGAACTGAGCCCAGCCTGGAGAATTTACTGACTTGGTGAGTTCTTGTTTCAAAATAAAAATAAATACAAAAGACTGGGGACGTAGCTCAGTACGAAGGTCTAGAATGTAGTAGACCTTTGATTCCATTATGCTACACTTTTTATATTGCTATTAAGGGTTTAAAACATTTGAAGTCTGAATGTTTAAACACTGTTTTCTTCTTTTCAGGTCGACAGCAATATAACGGACAAAATTATATAATTTTAAAGTGGATAATATGATAATACTTGATACAGATATATTGTAATATATCCATCTGTTTACATAGAGCTTTAGTAAAAAAAAAATAGGTCTAATTTCTAAGCAATTTTCAAGTACACCACACATTACTATTTTTCTATAAATATTTGTACAGTAGATCAGAACACATCCATTACGCAGAACTGGGCCTTTGCATCCTTTGGCTAACATCATATCAACCCTCCCTAGTCCCAGCTCCTGGCAACCAGCAGTCTATGCTTTTCTATGCCTTCATTTATTCAGATGTCATATACTGTAGAGGTGAGGTCATGAAGCGTTTGTGTTTCTGTGCCTAATGCATTTCACCAAACATAATTGTCTTCAGGTCCATCCTTGGTGTCATAAATGTCAAGTTTCTTTTTCCTAAGGATGCAGTATAAGTATACTCCTACACATATATTTTCTTAATACATTCATTCATTAAGGGGCTCTTAAGTTGATTCCATATCTTAACTATTGTGAATGCTTCAGTGAACATGAGAGAGTGATAATTATATTTCTTTAGACACATGATTCAACAGAATGTCTGGTTTATACAGTAGTTCTATCTTTATTTTTTAAAAAAATATGTGGATTGGTGCTGGCCTGATACCTCTGTGGACTACAGTGCCTGCGTAGGCAGAGTGTAGAGGCTTGGGTTCAATCCCTCACATGCTGTGCCGGCCCCACCCTCGGAGCACTGAGACAGCAATTGAGACTGGGCATGCTGGTGCACATCTGTCATCCCAAAGCTTGGGAGGCTGAAAACAGAAGTATCACTACTAGTCCGATCTGTATAGTGAGACCTTCTAGACCCTATAGACCCTGTTCTAAATATTAAAAAAAAAGAAAGGATCAGACTTTTCCTATTATGTATATGTTATTTTATGTTCTTACCAGTAGTGAAACAGGATTTTCATTTCTCTGTATCAATGTCTTTCATCCTTTTTATTGTAGCCATTTCAACAGATGTGAGCATCATAAGAAAATTAGTGTGAAAGATTAGCTCTAGACAGAGTTATGAACACCCATTATGCTCCAGGACTGTTGTTAGTCTTAAAAAAATAAAATAAGATAAAAAACAACAAGAAAAAATCTTGGGAATAAAACTACAGAAGGATGTGGAATCTTTATGCATAGTTTGATAGACATGTAGGTATATAAGCAAACTATTTATCTTTCAAAAAAGTGGATAAATATAAAGTCTTCAAAACTGAATGCTTTAACAAGACAAATATTCAACTATTCTAAAAATATGCACCAAATTCTAATTATTTACTTATTTGTTTGTTTATTTAT
>NW_004524647.1:12840914-12842321 GCF_000260255.1 Octodon degus | reverse complement strand
TTTTAGGTCAAATTCTTATCATATTTCAGTTAGAATAGTACTGAAGCTGGAAGTCAGTATCTGCACTCCATGAGTTTACAAGAGTTAATATAGCTCTGCTTAGTCTGAGACACATTACCTGAGTTTACATCGGGATGATCCAGTTCTTAGTTGTATAAATGTGAACCTCAGTTTTTTCACCTGTAAAATTTTAGCGGAATAGGAATAATTTAGGATAATAGTGTAATATATCATGTCTCATTAAAGATTTCAAAACTTATTCACATTCTCTATCGCACTCAGAGCAGCTTTCTGAGCTTGACGTTAATACGCCTCCAGAGCGTGGCTGCTCGCGGAAATGCAGCGACGCGGCGGCTCACAGCGCTGCCAGGAATGCCAAAGAATGCTTTCAATAAACACAGATCTGCACTGTGTGAAGCACGGATTTGCACGGAACTCTACCTGTCCCGAATGTATAACTTATGACACCTAGGAGCACAGAACTTTACTGTCTTCTCAATAACAACTCAAAACCTCTGGCACCAAGTTCTCAGTAAGCACAGGCCTTACCGCTCTGGCAAACAATCAGCAGAATCACACGTGCTGCAAGTGTGCAAAACGAGGAAGCCGGTGAAGCCAAGAGTGAGCACGTGAGGACATCCACACGTTTATCACTCTAAGAGTACAAGCCCTATGCCGGCCTCTCTGACACACAACTCAAAGTCCACCTGCTCTCATTTAAAATTACGCGCCTGATTAGAATTTTAAAATCTCTGGAGGAAGAGAGTGTGGAGGGCCTCAGAGGAGAGGGTGTGGAGGGAAGGTTAATAGGGAAGTGGATTCTACTGCGGATAGGGAAAGTGTTTCAAAATTAGATCATGATGATCTGACAATTTTAAATATATTCAAAATTACTGAATTGTGCACTTGACATAAATGCAATCATGTTTATAAATCGTATATCAATGATGCTGCTTCTTAAAAACAGAACAATACAAATATAGGTATCTAGTACTCACGTTTTCAGAGTGATTCAATTTGTGAAATCAGTATAAGTCATTATACATCATACTATTTTCCAGGTATAAACAGAATTCTTTTTATATTGCTGGATTCCTGAAGCCCTCTTAAAAGAAAAAAACAGCTTTATCTTTGTGCTTAATTTTAGGAATGCCAGAAAGGCTTTGAAGGGCTAGTTATACCTGACCGCCATCTAGTGGTGGCAATATGGCTACTCTATTTTAAATGTTAGACAGTAACTCTACCTTTGAATCAGCTCATTCCCCTTTCCCAGTATCTATTGCACCCTTCCGATTCCATTTTGCTTTTTCAGATTCTCACACTAAGGAGACAATATGACATCTTCAATACGGGTCTGATTTATTTCACTTAAGAGTATGTTCTCTAGTTAAATCCATTTACTGAAAA
>NW_004524647.1:12838454-12840434 GCF_000260255.1 Octodon degus | reverse complement strand
CTCTCACAATATTCTTGGTCTCATATTATGATTAAAATATACTGGAACATGGTCCAGCATGATAGCTCAGTGGACTAAAGCACCTGCTTAGGCAGAGCACATCATCTGAGTTTCGATTCCCAGTGTGCTGTGCCGGCCCCAACCACAGGGCATGCTGAGATGGTGATTGAGACTGGGCAGAGTGGCGCGTGCCTGTAGTCCCAGAACTTGATAGGCTGAAAACAGGAGAATCACTATGAGTCTGAGCTATGTAGTGAAACCCTATAGACCATGTCCTAAATACAGGGAAACAAAAGTTTATATATAGTGGAACATAATATAATATGTGTAGTATGTCTTCATGGCTTCATCTTCCCATGATCTGCCTGCCCAAGAGCGATGGTGATCATAGAATGCGATCCCCCTGCCCATGTAGGTCAGAGTATCCCCAGATTTCTGAACCATGTGCTCTGTATAAATGGCAGGGGCAGCAGTTAATTGGCTGGGCATGGTACTCAAGCTGATCTGGGTTGAGATCACCCAAGACTTTGAAAGAGGAGGAATTAAGTTTGGCCCCTTTTTATCTTTTCCTCTAAAGCCAGAAGTATGTAAGTAAGAGCACAGCTTCTCATAGTCCTATGTCCACCTCTGTGGCAAAGTCTATGGGAGAACAAGGCCACCTTCAGAAAAAATGCAGGTACAGACACAAAATTTGTGCCTCTGTGATAAGCGTTATAGTTATCCTTGCTTTGGGTTGATTTCTTGGTCACTACATTATTTCACCTGAGATTCAACAAATGAGCTCGCTAGGCTATAATCAAAATAATTTTCAAGTACAACGAGTAAAAGGTAATGGCTTACCTACACCACATAGTAAGGAGTGGGGTTTGAAGTTGGCACGAGCACAGATAGATTTTGCCATCTCTGCATACCACTGTCTTTGAGCAGCAACGCATTGACTTGATTGATGCAATTATGCTGTAAATTTTGAAATCAGGAAACATAATCCTTCTAACATTATTACTCCTTTTCATTCTGTTTTGGCTATTCTGGGTCAGTCACATCTTTACTTCAATTTATGCATTTCTGTGAAGAAGTTGGAAGGGGTTCAAGTAGACCAGGTGTGCTGAATCTGTAGACCACTTGGGGAATACGTGCATCTTAATATTATGTTAATGATGCTAAATTAATGATACATTATCAATATTAATTAATGAGATCCATTGTAATGACAAATTCCTTCCCCATAACATCTCTAAAAATAAATATATTAAGTGTTGACTAATTCACTCTTGGGAGTAGGGTTGCTCGTGCTGTTCTATCGCGCTGTGCCTCACTAACAGCGAAACAAGCCTGAATAACATTAGACTTTAAGGAACAGAAAGAAATTGGTCTGGAATGTCTTTAAGAAAAATAATAGGACTTCTTACATGGGAAAAGATGAAAATAAAAACCTGCAGACTGTATAGTGGATGCAGGTTCAGCTCTTCATCTATGCCATCAGAGACTGAGGCCATTTCTTTATTTACGCTCCATCTGAGAACCTTGACTTAGATTTCTGCTTGTTCTCTGCAGGTTACCAGATGAAAGCATTTAAAAAGAAAATGTAAAAGAAGGAAAGGAACCAAAAAGTCAAAAGGCTTTCACTTTCTATTCATAAAAGAAAGTTCTCCCCAGAAATTTTCCTTTTCATGTTATTGTCCACAATTGAGTCACAGAGCCACTTCCAGTGGTAAAGCAGACTGACAGTTTTAGGTTATCAGCTCTATGATTTCAACACCTGAAGCAGTGTTAAAATAGCAGGTGGAGCATAAGGAGGTAATAGCTGAAAGGTGACTTAACCAATCCAAAAGTTCTATTAACCTCAGTCCTCAACATGGTAAAATGAGCATGACGGTTTACTTCCCCTTCTTTCAAGGCTTTATTGATTTTTTTAAAAGATAAAACAGGAAAGCTAAGAAAAGTATAAATCCATAAGAAAGCTGGCTGAAAAAGAGGCCA
>NW_004524647.1:12823737-12838268 GCF_000260255.1 Octodon degus | reverse complement strand
AGAAGAAGAAGAAGAAGAAGAAGAAGAAGAAGAAGAAGAAGAAGAAGAAGAAGAAGAAGAAGAAGAAGAAGAAGAAGAAGAGAAAGAAAGAGAAAGAAGGAAATAAATGAAAGAAAGAAAAGAAAGAAAGAAAGAAAGAAAGAAAGAAAGAAAGAAAGAAAGAAAGAAAGAAAGAAAGAGAAAGCACATCTCTGAAGATCTGAAGTGATAATGTCTGGGCAATAGGGAGCCGAGGAGATTGGCTGAGTCAGAAACAAAATATAAAAATATAAAAATAAAAAGCCAAATAATAAGAAAGAGAAGGGACATTCTCAGGATAATATCCAGAAGAAGCACACAAGCCTTGGAGAACTACAAATAATAGTTTCCAAGTGTAAGGAAAAAAGAGCTGGTCAAGGGAGGAGTACAGGGTGCTCTTGTAGAAAGCCTTCTGCCCAACAACCGAGCCAGCCATGAGCAGTCTTGCTTTTGTGCCCACTAACACTGGGCTGTAGAGTCTATATTCAGAGTAAAGTCCTGAAACTCTCTATGAGTAAAATAGAAATCTGTGAAAGAGTGCAGCATTGTGGCAGTGCATCTAAGATTGGGGAATAAAAATAGAAACAGATAAGAAAATTCTTTAACTTTGGAATAGTAGAGAAGAAAGTGGGGAACAACTTTAGCTACTAATGAGACACTCTCAAATGTTCTACAGTTCATGTAAATTCTGTCCCATTGGCCACTGTGCACTTCCCAAACTGTTTCTCTGAGATTTACCCAAACACACTGGAGGAAATCTGTCAGTGACTCAGTCCATGTGCTGCACTAGGCAGTCAGAGTGCTTTCAAAGGCCATAGCTGAAGAGAGAGTCAGCATTCTGCCAGAAAGAGCAAAGAAATCCCCAGGCCTTAGGAAGCAGATGCAGCATTTGAGAGAAAGAAGAAGAAACGTGGAAGGAAGGTACGACAGATATGACCTCCATCTAACAAAAATCTCAGGAATTCTGGGGGCATCGCTCAGTGGTAGAGGGCTGACCTAGCACATGTGAGGGCCTGGGTTTGGTAATTATCACCACAAAAAAGACAACAAATAGTTTTAGGCAAAGCACAAAAATATAAAGTAGACATAGAGTTGCTGGGTGACAATAATTATGATTAAATCAGTAATTTGATGGAGAAGAAAGTCAGTAAGCTGAAAAATAGAAAAAAATTGCAATTGAAGAAATACCTTGAGAAACAATAAATAAAATAATTCTATAGATATTTACCAAATATATGTTTCCAAAGTCAAAAAAGTAGAAAAAAATAGAACAGTTAGCATCAAATTTGCCACTAGAGAAGCTAGCTATTGAGAAAGTGACACTTTTACTTCTAAAGAAAAATTTGTTAGGAGTTAAACATTTTTAGATCTCAAAATTGTGAAAAGTCCAAACGCACTTTGAAGCAGGCAAAAACATAAAATCTTGTCACCATCAAAGCTTTCTTAGAAAACATCATCAGAAATTCATTGCAGCAAAACGAAGTAGAAATTTGAGAACTAGTGGTTTGGACACATGACTCACCAAATGGTCACACTAATTATTAAGTCTCACAGTGTACTTACAATGTGTGTGAAATTATTCAGACAGGATTCATTTCCGATCCAAAAATCATCTTCAACAAGAATCTCATGTTATGCAAAACATGAGAAATGAAGTTTGAAGTGAAATGATATTACAATATCCTGATGGATCAGAAAGAGTTACTTTTATTCTTTATTTTATTATATGTGATCAGTGTTAAAATAGTTTTAAGCTTTAACTTTGACCACTATACAAAGAAAAACAACATTTAGCATATACAACTATAATACTATAAGAGGAATTAATGGCATAGAATCTGTTTTTTTTCACCTGGTGGTTAGATATCTGTACTGTGAACCAAGTCCTGCTCATGGAATGCTCATAATCTTAACAAATTGTTTACTATTATTATCCCATTTCATATGTAAATGCCTATAAACTATGAAAACTAAAAAAAATAAGGTAACTGATAATGAAAATAATTGCAATTATTCATAATCTTTGGGGATAGTTTAATTCCTACTTGTAAAAAGAGATGTTTTCACATTGAGCAAAATACTCTAACCACAGGATATATGGCAACACATTTGAATAAGGCTCTACTAGAGTATTGAAAGTGAACAGAGCAATAAATTAAATCAAGCAGAACAAACTAAAAGAGAGTAACTGTTAATAACAAAATCTGAGGTGATAGAAAGAATTCAAGGTAAAATATGTTCCACAAAATAAAAATTGGTTTAACGGTATAGTTTGCCAGCATATTACAACGCTTTAAAATGCATATAAGCATCATCTCACCATTGACTGTTTACTCTGTACAGAGATAATCTAGTGAAAGTGGGAAAAATCTAGCAGCAAAGGAGCTGGTAGATGGCAGAACAGCCTGTGTCTCAGCTGCCCCATCTCTGCCCATGTTCTACCCTGAACATTTTTCTATATGTGGCCAAATAATTTCTAAACACAGCCATGTGTTTACAAAATTATATTTGCCTCTTCTTTTTCCTTTTTGTTTTCTGAAATATCATCTTGTTCTTGGTTTGTTTAAATTTATTTGAGCTAGATGATTTTATAGCCCAGGTTAGGTCAATCAGAACTGGAGTCAGTACCAAGACTTGGCATTATAACATCTTAGAAGTAGCAACTATGTTCCACAGTTTCATGCCGCGATGGAATGTAAACCAACAAAGCATGAAGCTAGCTTGAAAGCCCCTAAATCATGGCAAAACAAGAGGGTTGGTCCACAGGAAGCAGGCACAGTTAATTCTGCTCATATTAAATGTTTCCTTGAACAGTTATGCTATATAGCAGACACTTGATTTACTGAAGTCTGAATTTTGTAAAGGTCATTCTGAAATAAGTTCTGACACTTGATATCAAAAAAATCATAAATATGTATTTATCTCACATGGATGAGCAAGAGAAAGGTAATAAGGTGGCATTCTGAGGTGCTGGGAAAATTCCTGTATTATGCATTATATTTTAGGATATTTAATAATAGCATCACTATTTTATCTGAAAAAATGTCCCTGTTGGATAATAATTCATTTGATTATCCTAGTGTCATCTAGTTCCTTGGAATAAAGAAGTAAATTCCTGACATTTATGCAACCTGAAAATAAACATGCCTTACTGGTTAAAAACATAGATGGTATCATATTTCCTATGTTAAACTATTAGACGTTCCCTTTAGCTTGAACTATGGGGAAAGGCTATAGCTAGCACTGCCTGAACTAGCAAACAAAAATGCAGAATTCCCATTAACTTTGAATATTAGATAATTAATAAAAATATTAGACATGTCCTGCTAGTAAAATTGTCTGGAATGCATATTTAATCGCATGTCTTGTGTCTTCCTTGACTATTCAATCTATACTCTTTCTTTAGTGACATTGGGTTGCTCTACATAATAACATCTGCCCCTTTCTCTTCCTTCTGATCATTGCACCTTGAGTCTTGGAGAGAGAGCAGCTCTTCCTGGGTCAGTCAACATCCCAGTCCCACAGGGGCTCTGACAATACCTGAAGAACATAAAAAATGCCACCTTGTAGAGCAAGTGTAGTGAAGGGCGGAGAAATGTACGGTACTCTTTTATTTGCTAAAAATGCTTCATTGTATTCATATAACAACATCAGAGTTCTTATCTTATTAATAATATCTATTATTTTTGGAATCATCCTTTCTTAAATCTACTTGATCTGAAACATTGGGAATGATTCAAAATATCATTCCAACCGAGTAGTTGGGAAATTGACACCCATAGATAAGCCAAAAGACAAATTTTCTGAATCAATCTTTATAAAAATGAACAAGGTAGATCAGAATCTCTCTAAGATTTATCTTTATCTACTAATATTTCTTTGTGATGAGTCCACTGGAAGGCACATTTTCCATGGAATTCACAGACTGTCTGTAAAATTAAAAAGAAGAAACAAACAAGACTAAAGAATCAAAAGAGTCAGACCAGAGCCTATGATTTAGTCATGAACTCTCACTGTTCTTCAAAACATTTACAATCCTAAATTTCTTGGTTATTTGAGTAATAATCCAAAATATGACTTTTATGAATAATAATAACCCATGGGTATTTAATGACATAAAAATTTGTGATACAAAAAAAGAACTTAAGGGAAAAAAGCACTTTTTATTGAACTGAAAAATGGTATAAAAGAAACAACAGTTAGACAATCACTTTCAACCTCAAAGCCAAACACCAATGGATTTTACAACAAGTAAAACATTATTGTAGAATAGGCTAATTTCATTATTTCATAGTATTACTTCATAGAGTACTTACTCTATATACTAAGTACCCAGTGCTCAAATAAAAAAGGGAAAATGCTTCCTAATAGTGAACTGATGTTACAGTCACCACATTTAACAGAGTAATCAAATTTAGGACTATCAATAGTGACACAACCTATCATGTGTCTCCTGCTGTGATACAACATCATACTTTAGTATTCTTACAACAATGTTTAGCTTAAACCTAATTATTCCGATGAATCAAGTAAGCCCAAGATGCAGTTCAGAAGATTTTTCTAGATTAAAAGTTCAAAGAAACTTTAAAGCCTAAAGGAAAGCATGAAACTGGATTATTGAAACTCAATTAAAAATGTATATCTGACATTTTACAGTTGGAAAATTTGAGTGTTGTGTTTGAAGTCAGTATAGAATTGCACATTTTCTTACATATGACAATGCTTATAGTAAAGCAGAATATTTTTAAGGAACAAAAGTGTTGCATTCTAAGTGAGGTAGCTTACAAGTTGCATGATGTTGTTAAATATATTTCAGAAAATCCTATGTGAGTATGCACAGTTGTATATAATGTGTGTGTGCATGTGCAGAGAAGTTTAGAGAAAACATAAGGTCAAATTGTTAGGAATTTATGGCCAGGTAGGCTAGGCATGGTGGCACGCACCTGTAATCCCAGCATTTGAGAGCCTGAAACCAGAAGAATCAGTATGAGCCTGATCTGTGTAGTAAGACTCTATAGACCCTATATTAAAAAAAAAAGTAATTTATGGCTAGGTGATAGATACATAGACATCTAGCTAAAATTATTAACACTTTTTTAAGTGAGAAAAAATCATAACTATTACAGAAAATTACAAAACAGAAAAAAATAAGATTAGACACCTTTCATCAGTCAAGAATCATCTGACAACAAGGAAAGATTCCAGACTAGCTCTCAATTGCACTGTGCTGAGCCTAGAATAGAAACTAATCCAATAAAAAAGGAGACTATTTAAGATTTTCTTGAAGGTGTAGCTCAGTGTTAGAACATCTCCCTATCATGCGCAAGGACCTGAGTTTTATCTTTAGCACTGTAGACTTTGATCAATGTCATGACCCCCTTCCAAGGTCATATAAGTGCGTTATGATTGAAGACAACCAGACCCAGAATATTTTCAAAGACATTTTAGACTATTTTACTTAATTTATATGTGTCATCAAAACAAATGAAGATTCATTGTAAAGTGCAGGACAATATTATGACTGAAGCTCATCTGGAAAGTGGGTCGAATATGGAGAACCACATAAAATAAGTCTGAACAGGTTTGTTCCCCAATCTGACTGCAGGCAGTCAGGTCAGGATTCACCCAGTCAGATCTGAGCCTCTTTCTCTCTAATACTTAATCCCGAAATTGGTAAATGGAATATTCTTTGGGTTATGGCTGATGAATACAAAACTAAATACTTCTCCAGTTACCCTCCCTTTTGTCTGTCCTTCAAAATACTTAAATATGACTTCACTATAAAACACACTTACTTATTCTAACATCTTTTTCCTTAGTTCACTTACACTTTATGTCACATAAATTTTTTAAGAACAGCAGCAGTATGTAAGATTTCTCTACCTTGAAAGATTAGTTATTGTTCAAGACAAGCTTACACTAAAAATCTATGAAAGTCTTATCAAGGAACTTGTAAATTATATATTTCTCATTAACTTTAAGATTTAACTTTTGAACTGAACTATTTTTCTGTCATAAGAACAATAATTCAGTTCCCAATATTCAATATGTGTTAGTTAGGTAATTAGAAAAAACATGTAGAATCTGAGGTTTGATCCTTTTATTTCTTGCTTATTATGAAAAAGAAAGACTCAAAATGGTTTTCAATTATTTTCAAGGCATATTAATGTTTTTCTAGTTTCTAGAGAGAAAAATACCATGAAAAATAATAAAAGTAGGGCTGATGATTATTTAGATTTAAAAATTAATTTTATGACATACAACATTTCTTTCATAAACAGCAAGAAACTGTATTGTTTTCCCATTTTCCCTGCAACTCGTGCCTATATATTCCTCCCAAGACAGGAGTGGTTGTTACATCTGTTGCATGGTAGAGCAGAAGGCGGGGTCTCATTGCTTTAATTTGGTATCATTTAGGAAAATCCTACATCGTCTTTAGGAAGTCAAATAGAGTTTTCACACTAAGAACAGAGAAAGAAGAGGAAGTAAAGTAAGCATTCCTTATCCCCCTTAACCACTTCCTAAACTAGGTATGGTCAGAAACACTGTGGTAAGCAACAAATACTAAAAAATTTAAAGAACAGTTATTCATCTATATAGCAGAGGTTGCTTAGTGGGACGCCCGTATTGCTGGTCTTTAGTGTATTACTAATGAGCCAACACTATTAACGCCACTCTAACCTTAAGGTATTATTTTTATGTTGCCATATTAGAACAATGGAAATAGTCATGTGAATGTAAAACCCACTCCTCTAAGATCCTCTGAAAATTGAGGTCATTCGGTATTAGATAATTTTCTCCACTGTGCTGGGGGAAGAATGCTCTTCTTTTTTTGCTTGAAACATTGCATTTGAACCTAGGCCAAGACAATAAATTAGTTAATTAATAATTAAACACAACTAGTGTTGGTGATGCTCTCTTTGTAAAGATATCTCCATCTCAATGATCCCGAAGTGTCTGGCTCACTGCAGAGAACAGTCAAGCTGCACTCAAAGAGCATAGCATGAATTTTCCTTGTATTGTAGCTTGCTCTGTAAGTGACGTAAGTCATAGATCCTCAAAGTACAAAGAAACTTGATTTACAAAGTCTTTTAAGTAACTAACTGCTTTTATTTCATGTGTTCCTGAGGTAGCTCATTAATAACAAACACTCTTGCCAAAAAAACAAGAAAGAAAGAAAGTGAAAAAAGAGAAGGAAAGTTTTCTCTTTTTCCTAAGAAATACATAGAAATATTTTAAACAATCAAGGGAACTTTCATGATAATAAGGAATAGGTGATTACTGGAGAAATGCTTCTTAACATGCACACGGAGCTGTTATTCCATGACACGTGAAGCACCTTTCACTTCTAAATGGGGACTTCTCTCTAACTTGTTAGATGTCTGTGTCACAACGAGGCGCACAAAGTAACCCATACCCTCCAGCTATCTGATTCTCAGTCTATTTCTCTTGATTATGTTGAAGAAGAGGTTATATTCTTCCTAAATGAAAAACAGGTTATTCTGTTTGAACATGAATCACATGAAACAAGAAATCAATGGCTACAGAAAAGTAATATGTCTTTAGTGTAAATCAGTGCTATTAATGGGAAGGAAGCTCTCCTTTATTAAAAAAGAAAAAAGGGCCATCATTGATATAATTTATCCTGTACACTGATTTTCACTCATGAAACATATTACACATTTCTAATATGTATATTCCGCTCCATAGCTCAAACATACCCTTAACCAAGAAATTTTTCTGTCTTAAGCCAATGCACAACTTCAGAACTGTGCCCGTAAGTTATAGTCTCCTGTAGCGCTATTATCCACATGTCTAGATATGGTGAAGATCCTATGTGTTGCACAGTGCTACTCTAAGCACAGATTGTATCGTATGTGCAATGCTGTTCCTTGAGGGCTCCAGCAAGTAGTGGGGCACCTCCAAGTCTAGTTCTGTCATCTTTCCCTCCGTATGTTAGCCTTTTGTCACTGAGACCAAATATCTGGGAAAAACATCTAAAAGGAGGAGACACTTCTTTTGTATCAGGATTTCAGAGCTGTCAGTCCATGGTAAACTAGATCCATTGATGTGGGCCTGAGAGCAGGCAGAGTATCAAGGCAGAGTACGTAGTGAACAAAACTGCTCAGCTCATGGCAGCCAGGAAGCAAAAATGAAAAGAAAGAGCTGGAGAGGAAGGGGCCAAGGACAAGATAAGCCTCTGTGGTCATATCCCCAGATCCCTCCTTTCATAGGTTCACTTGTCTAAATTTTTATTACCTCCCAATAATAACATCAAATTATGATCTCTTTGATGACTGATCCACTCATGAAGTTAAAGCCATCATGATCCAATCGTCATCCAAAACCCTCACCTCTAGGAACATAAGACGTTGGTGGGGGGGAGGGCACATTTTAGATCCAAACTAAAGCACTACCCTCACATCATCAGAAGGTATTAAGTGTACAGCCCGCTTACTTTTTTTGTCATTTGTGATATGTTTCTATGTTTATTACTATAAAAATCTACAATTCTTCTGGTTCTGATTTCTCCATTAACATTGATCTTAAATTGTACTTTTAACTAAAGCTTAATTTCTTTAAACAATACTTTTGACACAATGTGTTACTCTTTTATACTAACATTACCATTTCTTTATGAAAAATCCAATCTTGACTGGGTTTTAAATGCTTAGAACACTATTAATTAGAACACATAGTATGTTTGCAAAAACTATTGAGTAAAATGTACACACCATAAATTTCAGTCTTTGCGTGTGCACAATGAAGAATTTTAACAGAGTTACGGACTTGGACAATGTCAGTGTAGTCCAGGTTTGTCATATTTTGCATAAACAATTTCGAGTAGTTAATTTGCAACTACTGTATCTAAGACTGTAAAATCACTAAAAAGTTGCATTTTCTAAATTACTTATACAGGGGCTGGTGAGATGGCTCAGTGGTCTAAAGCACCTACTTAGAACAAGCTTAGCAAAGCACAGGGAGCACAGTTCAATCCCCCAGCACCACATGCCAGCCAGCCCCACCCCCTGGTGGGCTGAGCTGGACACACACACACACACACACACACACACACACACACACACACACAATTAAATAAATAAAATTTGAAAAAAATTCCTTATACAAATGGGGTTACTGTACTCATTTGCAGCTTATTTTTTCAGTTAATGAAATGGTTCTGAGGTTCATCCATGTTGAAGCATGATTCAGGACTTTATGCCTTTTCTTGCTAAATAATATTCTTTAAAGGAATCGAGACCAGCAACTCTTTCCTGTTATCTGTTATTTCATTTTCCTTTGTTTCACTTAGCCATAGTAAAATGAAGTCCAGAAACATTAAAGAGCATATTCTATAAATAAAAACCTAATGAAATTAAAATTGCACACCATTTTGAGGGGCATGACATAATCTCAAATGTTCTTATTTCATTCAGCCCTGGCGTGTGAAGCATCAGGTTGTCCGGGGTACCCACACCACACATGCTGCCCCCCAGTAGTTGCTCTGGCTATCTTTGTTATCATGTGGGCTCCAGCTGTGTTACAGAGCTCATGTGCAGGTTACGTCTGTGGGCCAGCCCTGATGCTGCATCACAGTTCCCACATCAGTCACGTTCCTTTCTCACCAGTTCTTTTCTGGGTACCTTCAAGATACCATGCAGTCATTACGTCATCTCCTGTCATCACAAGAGTGAAAACAGCACAATAAGACTGTCTGAGAGAAAGAAAAAGACCACATTCACATGACTTTTATTACACAATGATATTGTTATAATTTTATTAAGTTGCTGTGTTAACTTTTTACTGTGGAACACGTTGAGTGTACTGCTCAGTACCACGTGCGCTTTCACGGGTGCACGGAGGCCTGAGAACCATGTGTTCTGCACATAGCCGGGGGCTGTTTTACCATATTTTACTTACAGATGCAGCAATCATTGGATATTTGGGCTATATTTAATTTGGGAACATGGTGAAGAATGTTGCTCAAGCATTCATAGTGTAGGGATGACTTCTGCCTTGATACTCTGCCTGCTCTCAGGCCCACAGCAATGGAACTACTTTACCACGGACCGACGCCTCTGAAATCCCGATCCCAAAGACGTGTCTCCTCCTTTGAGTTGTTTTCCTCCAATATTTGGTCGCAGTGACAAAAGGCTAACATACGGAGGGAAGGATGATAGAACGAGACCTGGATGTGCCCTACTAGGAGGACTCCTGAACTTTGAGCTGCATGCCAAGCTTGAGGGAGAGCTCTTAAAACATTGCCCAGCTGTCTTTAGAAGTGATTATATTGCCCATTCAATATAAGATGCAGTCAGTTTGTCCATACCACTACCAACATTTGGCATTGCCTGTCTTCTGATTGCAGCAAATGAATGGTCATGTAAGGATATTACATTCTATTTTAATTTACATGTACTCAATGACTAATAACGTTGGAACATTTTCATTCATATTTCTTCCTTGGCGAAATGTTTATACAAGGGCTCTGCTCATTTTTTAAATAAGATGACCTTATTATGAGTTGCAAAAGTTTGTAATGTATTCTAGGTAAAAAAGATATGAGATTTGTAAATTACAAGTAATCTCTTCCATTCTATATGTGAAATTTTAATGATCTTAGTGGTATCCCTTAAAGTGCAAAAATCTTAAAGTCTTATGAAGTCTGATTATAAAGTTCTTGCATATTCATGCTTTGGCGGCATGTCTAAAAGCCTTTTGCTAAATGTGTGCTTTCCAATTAGCACGTGGTCCTCAAAGAAGTGAGCATTGCTTTTCTACCTTGGAATAAAATAATCTTAATTTGTACAGACAATATAAAATTGCTGTGCTACTAGAATTTCCTTCAGGATGTGTTAGGGAAAGTATATAGAAAGCTTTTCAAAGGAGTAATACTAAAAAAAAGAAACACTGTTCTAACTTAAGAGCAGAAAGATTTCCCCTACCAATTTTAGTTTTAGCTCTCAAATTCAGACCTAAGATCCACTGCAAGTTACTCTGTAAGTGTGCAGTGAAGAGATTTTTTTTTGATACAGGACCTCACTATACAGCTTGGACTTGTAGTGAAGTCATTTTCCTATCTCAGCCTCTGCAATGCTGGGATTACAGGCATGCACCACCACATCAGGTTAAGGGGTAACACACCCAGGGTTCTGGGACTGGTACAGGATGCAGCACCAGGGATCAAACTCAGGGCCTTACATTTGCCAGGAAGGCATTTATGTCTCTGAGCTACCTCCCCAGCCCCAGTGTGCAATGAAATTAGGGGGTTTTTTATTCGTTTGTATGTGAATATTCAATTATTTCTACACAAAATGTCGAAAAATTGTTTCCTCCACTGAGCTAACACAGTGAAAAGACTGTTTTCCTTCAGTAGGTTTCCAGTTCCGGAGGCATCTCTGGATTAAAAAAGAAAGTCAGTTACCATCGATGTACATCTATACTTTACTAAATGCTCCTCTGATCTTTCATCAGTAGGATCTGACTCATTTGCAAAATAACAATACACTGTCTATTATGCCTTTCAGATTTTATTCACTCTTTCATGCTTTTATATTAATGAAACAATAGATGTTTACATATGTGGGTCTGATTTATTTTGCTTATGAGTATGGTCTCTACTTGCATCAATTTACCTATAAAAGCCTTGAGTTTATCATTTTTGCCATAGCTGAGCAATACTTCCTTGCGCAAAAAATACCACATCTTTTTTATCCATTCTTCAGTTGATGGGCATTGGAATGTTTCCAAGATTTAACAGGGGTGAGGGAAAGGACAAAAGAAACAAAGAAAGAAGGGGAAAAGATATGTTTATGCATATGCACAGGATGGCTTGGCTAATTGTACTGCAGATTCCTGGGGGTCTATTGACAGAGGCAGTCAATGCTTAAATTTTTCTTTCCCCCGCTTTTGAATTTTTTACAGCTTTTCTTGACCAATTTTTCATGCTTATATCTGGTAATTTGAACAACTAATTTGAAGACAACATTATGCAACATAATCATTGTTGAATTTCTATTATTTTGTTTAATGAAGTTTTGTATTTTTTCTATTTTTCACTATTACTCTCTTTAAAAAATAAAATAACTTAAAATTACAATGCAATGAAAAAAGTAGAGATCATAAGACTTTTGAGGAATATCCAACACAGGATCTGAGTTGAACTGAAAGACAGAGAAAAATATCAGAATTTTCTGGTAAGTTTGGGGATTGATTCATAGTAATGATAAGCAAAATTTAAGCCAGTCTATCCTAATATGTATCCACAACATCCATAAGGCCAGCTGTGGATACTCCCTTCTGATGGAAATACACAGTTAGGACAAGCATAGGTAGTAAATGGAAGGATTCTAACTGTGGATCTAGAGCCCAAAGGGTAAGAGCCATTATGCTAATAGGTCCGAATGAAAACTCCATCTACTTTAGTCAGTAGAGCAAATCAGAAGGCATATTATATCTCAAAAGACTGAGTTCCATGAACTGGAATATGGTAATGTCACAACAAATGAATAGATCAAATGGTGAGCCCAACAGTATCTCCATTCAATATACTCACCTAGATCTGGGAAAGAAGAAATTGATATTGGAATATGGTAAATGGTGGAGAGCCCTGCCAGCTAATCCATATGGCTTTCCTGCATGAATGATTTTAAAGTTTGCTCTAGAACACACATTCAACTTTGTATTATTGATCTGGAGAATGAATTCTTTATACCCAACTGCAAGAAAGATAAAATGTTCTACTCGACAGAGTTACATGTGTTAACTCTTGTCCTTGTAGGCCATTTTAACTTTCACTCTTTCTCATCACATGGCACGCAGAACTTGAAAGGCTCAGTAGTCAAAAGAACATTGTCTTGGCCCTTTCTTCCCTGATGTGGTGCTATTTAAACTTGGTGAATAGAGAATAGTGAGCATTTGAAGAGTCTTATCACCGAGGATTCATCCCTGGAGGTGTTATGTACTTGATGATGTGCTTATGGTACTAATGATATGATGTGTATCTTGATATCATTCCTAAGGTGAAGGATACACACTGGCTGCTACCATTTCCTGCCACTTGAAAATCATGTACTCCAGAGGCTATATGATTCTCCACATATTTTGGCGACAGAGTGTTGGAACCAGAAAATAGGGCCCTGACCCACTCATTTACTGAGTGACTTTGAAAGATGATGGGATTTAGTGGGGACAAGCACAAGCAAAACTCTTGAACCCATATTAGGTTTTCCTTTTTACTCTGAAAAGAATACAAGAGTTTATACAGTCAAGACTACTATTTTTGATAGAATACAGACAGTGAGTTAATGTAAAGGATGCCAATGCCGTATACAAAGACTTGAGATGAAACCCTGGCAGAAATGTCTGTATTGCTTAAAAGATAATGAAACAAAATGCTTGTTTAACAAATGAAAAACAACATTATCTAACACAATAAGTTAAGTAGTTCCTCTTTAAACAGTAAGTACACATCTCTGAAAAGAAGCTTTAATTTTGACACTCACTAAAAATAATTTTAAAAGCATGTACCAGCCTATTCTATGATGTAAAAAATGAAGCATACACAGTAAATTTAGAGTAAGTGACACAGGTAAAAGTACTGACACATCCATGAACTAGAATAAAAAAAGTTTATTCTCAGTAAAGAATTATTGTAACTGATGTATAAATTTATGTAAAGAGAAATTCCAAAACTCTTCTTTTTCACAGTGCAGTTTAGGTTTTAACAAAGAACACAGCAAACATTTGAGGAAACCAGGAGTTATTGCTAGTAGTTTCCTTCCTCTCCCTTCACCTCAGCTATGTCTAACAATGGACATGCAGAGACTCACAGAAAAGTGAAAAGAGGGGAACAAAAAAGAATGATTATTAAGTCAGCACTGAAAAGATCTTTTCAATCATGAAAGGCAGCTTGAAAAAATAATTCATTGATTTTCTTGGAATATGATTTTTATGACTTTCTTTATTTCATACAAGCCAGGGAAAGATATAGTTATATAAAAAAAAATCTCCTGCAGGATTGCATTAGGTCTGCTGAATGATTCACATGCAAATTCTTTCAGTTTGACTCAAAGGGAAGCCAGAGACGTTTTCAATCAAGAATATGCTCTTGGTTACATACAGTATATTCTGCCAAAAAATGCCAGAAAGAATGGTAAGGGAAAACTGACCCAAGGAGCGGTTTTTTTTTTTTTTTAAGTTTCAAATAAGATTTTTACTTTGTTGCCAATATTTGATGAAAGGGAACAGCAAGGAGATATGAAGGTTTTATTCAGCTTTCTTTTCATTTGTTATTTAAATGCGTTATTTACTACAGTGAATGAACTAACCCATACTTTCACAGTGAATGCATTTTTACTTTAATTAGCACACTTTATGTTCAAGATGCAAGTTTTGTTGTAATGTTACAAGTCTTTTTTTTTTCAAAGTTTTATTGATAAACAGCAATGAGACAGTTTCAAATCAAATCGGAAGTACAGTTTCAACAAATAATACACTGCATATATTCTTCT
>NW_004524647.1:12813870-12821747 GCF_000260255.1 Octodon degus | reverse complement strand
CTTCATGCACTACCCTCTCAGAGGCATGCCTGCTAGCCTTCTAGGCCTTTTTATGAAATATGGGTGGAAGCATTCTGATCCCACAATTCTTACATTTTTCACACACCTAACTCAAGCACCGCATGGATGCTGCCAAGGCTGCCACCACCTGCAGGTTGCCAGGTTTCTTTTCCCCTTGGCTGCAGGTATGAAGTGTCTGGATTGCTACATACTATAGACCCAGTCCTGAGGACCAGAATCTCCAGACCACCAGCATTCTGGACATGGTTCTCTGGGGTCCTCTTTTCAAAGCAAAATCATTCACATTTTCAATTTTGAGGCTGCAAAAGGTCAAGAGATGTTGTTGTTTTTTTTTACAGAATTTATTTATTTATTTCCCTGTATTTTAGGGAAGTGTCTACAGGGTGTTTAGGTTCCCACTATTAGATCAGACTCATAGTGATCCACCTGTTTACAGCCTCCCAAGTGCTGGGATTACAGGTGCAAGCCACCACACTGTCTCTGCATGTCCCCCGGAATTGAACTCCTGGCCTATGCACCTGCTTGCAGGCACTTTAATTCATTGAGCTATTTGGCTGGGCCTCGAGATGTTGGGTTTTTGTGATGGCTTTAAGTCATCCTTTCCACTGTTCTGCTCCTTCTCAGCAATCACTTTCACCTCTACCCTGTTTTTGCAGTCCACAACTTTACTAGAGCATCTTTCTGGTCAAGCTCAAAACATTTTAGATCATTCTGTTGGGCTCTTTGCTCTTGAATTTCAATATAGGTCTGGACAAAAGCTCCTGAAGTTACCTATGCCCCTGCTGAAGTGTTAGGTTGCCTTGAAATCTATTCCACATTAATTTGTCCACTGCTCTTAGTCTTGGGAAATACCTCTGGGAGAAAAACACAGACAAATGTTCTGCAAAAACATAAAACGCATGGTTGTGATTCCAATAACTGCAGTCCTTGCTCCTAACTGATATCTTCTGGCCCTGGCCTTTAGCACAGTGTGTCAACCACCATTCTGGTACTCTGAGTGCTCATCAGCACCTTCATCAGACTCGGCATCTGCATTCCAGGGCTGCTGCATCAGCTAGTGCTTCCAATCTTTTCCAAACTCCATCCATAAGCCGCTTCCAAGTGCTGTTGAACCACATGGACAGGTAGTGCTTCAAAACTACCTAGTCAGTGAAAATGACCTTATTTCTGGTACCAAAATTTGCCCTAGTTACTTTCTCTTACTGGTGAGACCAAATACACACATACTGAAGGGAGAAAGGTTTGCTTGGGTTCACAGTCCGTAGAGAAGTCTGTACGTAGTCATCAGGCTACAAGGCAGGGTGGCACAGTAGTGGGGCGTCACGGAAGAGACAGTCCTTAGAACAGAGGGCAGAGGAAGAAGCAGCACATAATATGTCACCCCTGCCTTCCTGCTCTCTTGTTATGTTCCACTCAGGTTATAAGCTTATCCATGATTGTCATCCATATCCAGGTGGAGCCTCCATTATTCATACTCAGAACTCTGCTAAATCCATTTAGTTACCATATACTCGTAATCCTAGCATTACAGACCCTACATTCAGCCACCTTTGAAAATCACCACCTATGAGCATATTAGGCATCGGGGGCATCTAGACACAAGCCGTAGCGCACCCCTAGCACATCCCTAGTAGCTAATGTATGATGAAGGTATGAGTATATCTTATTCTGAAAATAAATGTATATATTTTTGTTAAAGTTATATTTATTTATCTAGTTGTAGTAAAGTGTAGAAGATCACATTACTATTTTACTTTCTATCTAACCTCATACAATTAAATTTTTCTCATTTCTGTATTTGTAGCCCTTCTATTTAAAGTTTGACTTCTATTACTATTAATATGTCTATATATTCAACTTGATTTACTGTGTGTGTGTGTACATGTGTGTGTGTGTGTGTGTGTGTGTCTGTGTGTCTGTGTCTATGTCTGTGTATGTATATGGACACAGACATTTGAAAATACATGATGGGAGTATAAGAAAGGATATGATTTTATACATGACAGCTTATGCATAAAAGTCTACATCCATTTTTTCCTTTTGTAATTATACTTATTGCAAAAGTAAACTATAGCCTCTTGCTTTAACTATTATTATAAGCAGTTTACATTTTAACCTCAAATAAATTGAGTATAGACAGAAAAGACCAGTTGTAACTGCCTTTGAATGGGACTATCAGGGAATCTATTTTAATACATCCAACAACTTACTTTATGATTAAGTGCCTACCTCATGGCAGACAATGTACTTGGCTACAGATCTTTGGTTTTCAGCCTCAGCTGCACTTTAAAATAAGCTACAGTGATCTAAAAGCTGTAAGGCGTGGCTCTGTTGCCTTGCTATCAGCTACCCTGGAAGAACAGCCAAAGACTTTGAAAATGTAAATGTCCTCTAATTACTCTCCCACAGAGTTATGAATGAAATGCACTGAAAGAGGGGAAATGTCTTTCTAATCAGAGGAATCTTGGTTTTTATAGTCACTTAGCAGATCGCTCCCTTTAGCTGAATTCTCAATCACCCTACACACTTTAAAGGTGAAGAATTCAGCAATTTGGCCTATTTTCTGACAATATGTGAGATTCTAGTCTATTTCCTGGATGAGTAACTACTTAACAAATTTTTGTGGAATGAATAAAAATAGTTTCTGTAATATGATATAATTTAAGCTTATGTCTAACTTCTATATATGTTGACTTTAAATATATCTCTCCTCATCTTCTCCTATCAACAATGGGAACTGAAACATTCACAACATTGTAATCTTTCATTTTTATATGTACTATGTACCTATTAATAGCAAAACCTTGCCTTATAATAATAGAATTCCATTTTAGTCCATAGATGCTTAAACTAAAGTCCAGGGGTCATATGTTTAATAAATAGTGAAGGTCAAACGATCCAAGCATTTTTGAACTCTGTTTTTTCTGCTTTACCATGGAAATGAGAATTCCTTAATATTCTCTATGTGACCAAATAATGCTGAGTGTCAATGAATTTCAATAATGACCTTATGTACAAAGCAAAGAAACCAGGTTATCTTTATGTAATTTTGAGTCCTCCCTCTAAATTTACTCAGGGTCTTACAGCTACACACCTTTACACTCCTTCACTTTTCTGGTATTCCAAGACCTGTGACTAATGAGAAAGTTGCATGGATTGTTTATCAGCAAGTTTTCTCTGGACCTTAAAGGGGTTCAAAATGTAAGAAGCATGCCAGTACACTCTCCTTCCACATGATTGTGAGGTTTCAACAGTAAATACCTCAATACTAGAGAACATTGATGTCTTCAAATAATCTTTTGACTTTCCCTTACAGGTTATATCTCAACTGCCATAAAAGAGACAGTGTAAAGAAGGAAAACTGGTGTAATGAGGGGCCCTAGAAACACCCTCTGATGTCTTGTCTGAGAGCAGGAAGATGAAAGTTCCTCTCCTGAGCTCTACAGGTACAAGGCTGGTCCAAATCCGTCCTGATAACATCAAACAGAGACAAGCACTTACAAGAAATTCCTCCAGCAGCAGAATAAGTATTGGCACACCAAGAAATAATCTACTGATGGAAATAGAGGCACTGAAAGTCATCCCACAGCCAGTCAATCCCAAGTCCAGTACAAATCCGCATCATGACAGGATCAGGAAGATGTCAAAGCAAGCATATTTCTAGTCAATATAGAAACAGTTGTCTGGTATTTACCTTCTGTTGGCAGACTTGTGCCTTCCCATTTACTCTGCTGGGTTGAACTTGATACATGCTAACTCTGGCACGGAAGTCGATTTAGCTAACAGACTCCTTGAGTACTTGCTTCTATAGTCTCCTGACCCTGTGAAAGATGGAGAAACCATTCATGGAGCCAACGGTCTGCTATCTCCTTACAGTGGATCAGTCTTTATCTTTTTAATGAAGCATCACGGTATGTTTTAAAGAGACTGGAATAAGTAAACTCCACTCCAAGTCCCAGGATTTTGACCATGTTATGTCACCTCATTTTGCTTAGGCAAACTCCAGGAAGTATTACCATTGACAGAATATTGAAGTATTTTTAAGGTTATAATACAATATTAATGAAAATATATATTTTACCTAACAGTTTTGATATTATTGTTCTTTGAAACATGTATTTTCTGAAGCCTCAATTTACCTACTTTCTGTTTTCCTTTTCTTTATAGTGAATTCTCAATTCTAAAGATAAAATTTAGAGAAAATTTGTTTTTCCTGAATTTTCTACCTAAATTGATACTTGTGTTTACTATGCACTAATTATATTAAACTTAACTTTCTAATCAATAGAAAAGAAAGGACAGAAATGCAATATGAGTATTTTAGGAAATTATCCCAAATAGCCAGCAGAGGTCTCTGATGTTCTATGTAAATCTATTTGAAAAGTAAAGCACGGGAGAACAGAAGGACTTCTAAAGAACGTATTGCCCGAATTTAATATATTCCCAAGGAAGTGTGTTAAAAGAGGAAAATGTAGACTTTTAATAGTGATAAAATAATGAACATAGGATGAAGCTCATAGCAGATGTTTGGGATGGTGATGGTCTGATAATAAATATAGTCATATTACAGCAACTCTAGCTGCTTAGCATGAGAGTTAATGAAATCAGGCACTTATGGAAATATCTTGAGGTCAGGGAATTTGGGCAGGGAGTGAATGCACAAAGGCAGTGGGGAATAGGAATTGAAAATAGATAACATTCTATAGCCAGCATTAGTTCTGGGATGCCCTGGCACCAGGTCTGTTGATCTCCAAACACCTTCCTGTAATTCAGCAACCGTAATGCTACAGCAATTCTTAGCTAATGGCAATGTGAAGAAATTTAGGACCACAGTAAATGAGTAGAGTATCCCGTTGTATCATGCCAGGGACCATCATAAGAAGCCAATACAATTTTAAATATTGCCCGTCTTCCATAAAAATTGGAAGGTTGTTACAGAATGAATGGAACAATCTTACAGGACTTAGTGTAGAGATCAGAGTATCTCTGATTAGTAGCATTGGCTAGAAATGGAAATACCCAATACATTTCCTTAAATCCTCTTTAAATTTTAATAATATTGTATTCAGTATATATGGCAAATGTGAATCCGCAGACATGAGTTGAGTTGTTGGAAGTACACAGGCTTAGGTACCTACACAGATCACTATAGGCCACATTTACATCAGGTTTCAGGGATTACTTCAATGATTTCTCTTTGGTCAAACACTAGATTGAAAATATAATCTCCAGTATATTTAATGGGGATTAACATATGTGAATGTGATTGAGCACAAGCAGGATTGGACAAAAAGAGGAGTTGGGCTGAGACAGACCTGACAAAGCTGTGGCAAACCAAGTGGCAGGCTCTGGGAAGAACAATGTCCTTTGGTGTTGTGATACAATTAAAATTGTTCAGAAAGTCTGCGGCTTACACTTTGAGGAACACATGACAGGTAGAAAGCTAAATCTGTGTAGAATCAAGATAGTTAAACTCTCGTTCAACAACTTCCTCACTAAGACCGAGTTCATGTACCTCTAGTCACTTCTATTCAGTTCCTCTAGTTGCCATTTTGTTTAAACTGTATGCTATGAAAGCTGCTAGTGACTTGGAATGGAAGTCTTTCTCACCCTGAGTAAGCCTTGTAAGATCATCTGTCCCCACCTGGGACTGCAATGTGTACATAATCCAAAGGGACAGGTCCTTAACTCTGCCTTTGGAAGTCTTGATTTCATTTCCTCAAAGAGGTTTCACTCCTTTTGGTAGACTCTATGTGAACAAAAAATAGTCCAGAGTCTACTCTCCATCATTCAAAGATGTTCCTCAAATAGTCTAGCTACATATCTGTGGTATTCATTTTATCATTAGATCATCTTTCTGGAACCCTGAAATTGTTGGGAAGTCATTTAATTAATATCTTGTAACTGCAGATTCTTCAGCTATAGTGTGACTGAGTTAACGCAATTCTACAACATTCCATTCAGCTCTAAGGCTCTATATTTGTGCTTTCAAAAAACATAAACTGTACTTCAGTGGGTCTTTGCAAGTTTCTCAATTTTGGTAAACTTTTTGGAACTTCTCCATATGACATTATTGTCCTATATGCACAATATTCTGAGACTCAATATTACCAATTTAAAATAAACATTGTGAACCTAATATTTTAGCAGCTTAAAATTGCCTTATAAATACATGTCTAGAAAAATTTTAATTAAATTCCCTATGGCTTCAGCCACAAGATGTCACTGTCTGCCACAATTACTTTTATTGTTAAATTCTGACTTTCCCTCTTGGGTGTTGTGACAGCATAACTCATGCAAATAATGTCAAGAATATCTAAAATTAAACCCTTGTGAAAAATCCTGTTTGTATGAAATCCAATGTATAGTGAGCAGATTTCAAAGTTGTATATGACTCTTTCTTTTCTTTTTCTCCCCCTGGTACCAGGGACTTAACTTGGGGCCTTGCATGTGCCAGGCAGACACTTATGCCACTGAACTGTCTCCCCAGCCAAGTATTTCATGAAGGTCCTCTAACATGCTTTTTAGAATATTCATCAAATTTTAATGTAAGCATGTTTGTTATTTATTATATTAAGAAAGAATTATATTATTATAGAAGATTATTTATGATGCTGAAATTAATTTTTCTAACAAAAAATCTTCAGGAAAAATTAAAAGTAGGTATTTGCTATATCTTGGAATTTGTGTGATATGATAAAGGAGAAAGATTTGGCATATGTAGAGCCCACTTTGCTGTATAGCATGGTATTATCTGGGAATACAAAAAGACACCCAACACTTCTCTCTTGTTTACACAAGATTAAGGGTTCTGCAGCCGAGTCCTTGCTCAAGAAATCTATGTACAGCCTTTACCTTTCTGCATTAGATCTTTCTCATTATTTATGCCTCTTTCACAACACAAAACTCAAATCACATCACATACCCTGGTTTAAAAATCTAAATGATGGCAGGATGCCCCATCAGTCATTCATGCTCCCGAAGTGTGTGAACACTGAATTTATTAAAACTTTTAATAAAGTTTCTTTTTCCTCTGTGACAATTTTATCCATAATGCATTGCGTTGGCATAGACTTGGAACGATACCTTTAGAAAAGCTATCTTATTTTTCATTGTCTAGACAAACTCAAACTACAATTAATTATATAATCTGATTGGTAGAACAAAGATTCAACACATTGATCACTATGAATCCTAACTAGTGTGATCAGATTTTAAGAACTGTTTTCTAACAATATATGGGGCTCTGTCAACCTGGCTACAAAAATCAAAAGAAAACTCATTTTACTCCAGTAAAAAAATGTAGTGTTAGGGCTTTGCCACAGGATGTCAGGCTTCACATTAAAACAACTTCACTGAGTTCAGTTGCATTATCTCACCCTTTTTTTGGTTTTTGAGGTATGATAGGTAAGTCATTTTTATATTCTGCTATCCTCTATAGAGCTATTAATTTCATCTGAGTCTAATTATGTTTCCAATGAACATATAAATTGAAAAAGGGCAATAATTTTGTTTTCTTATTGATATGCCCACCTGCATGCTTTCTTTCAGATGAGTTTTCTATGAATGTTAAGTTTCTCACATTTGACTGGAAAAGTTAACAGATGATCCCTATGCACTTTCTCTACGTGAAATTTGTTGGTTGGTTTACTGCTAATCTTAATATAGCATCACCATATAGAAAACCGAATTCTTCTACAGCTCTCTAGTTCTCTCTTGTTATTATTCTATTGCCCTCACAAATTCTGTGTTCAGTGATTTGTCATGGTGAAATTTAGGAAATCTGGAAAAAACAGAGAACTAAGCATAAAAGAAGTTGCTCTCTCTCTCTCTCTCTCTCTCTCTCTCTCTCTCTC
>NW_004524647.1:12800290-12812624 GCF_000260255.1 Octodon degus | reverse complement strand
CAGTCTCTGGCCCTTTTCATCCCTCCTCACCTTCTAGAACTCACTCACCCTTCATCCCTACTCTGCTACTGTCATGTCCGTGCGCTGGTAGGTAGAAGACTGAGACTGCTGATGTGTCTGTAGTGTGCATACAGAGTTTATTTATTGGGCAGCTGAGTGTGTGGTGGTAATTTAAGCTATTGAGAAAAAGGACTGAGATGCATAGTGTAAACATTGCTTTCCATCAGTAAAAAAGATGTACAATAAAAAAGGTCATTTAAGAAAACAGGTACATGCATGCTATTTTCATTATTTTACTGGATAGTAATTAAATGTGCAGTATATGAAATATGCTCTGCAGTATGTCAGTATTATGCGTTCATGATATGACAGTATTGTACCTTCTTTGGTATAGCTTGGCCATTTGATTCAAGAGATAAAGTTTAGTTGTTAAAGATTGCTAGCTGGAACAGTATTTCTTTCCCTAATGTATTCCATTATGTTAACATGTACTTTATGGCTAAACTGGGATTAGTATATTGATTTGGATTCACAATACCAATTTTCATTCATCACAATTCACTTGCTCATTTGTGGGGCTAATGATTTACAAACTATCAAAAAAAATGTAAAACAAAAAAATCTGGGGAGCTGTAGTACCAGGTATCAGACAAAGAATCTGTTTTCCCATTCTAATTGTGCAAGGCCATGTTTACTCATCTGCTTGGAGAACTGGTCTCCAGGAGCCCATTGTTTTACTTTTTCCTGTGTCTGTTTACCAGTGGCTGAATCTACCTCTGGTATTTTTATTTGTCTGATGAACTGAAGAAAGACTGTTGAATTAATTTAATTGGATGAAGAAGCCCAGATACATAAAGGACAACTGCTTCATGTCACTCAGAACCAAAACCAAAACCTTTATTTTCAAAAATATCCAAGTCTTTGTGAAAGCATGTTTTAAAAATGTGTGTGCTGATACCTGTGTACACACAAATATAGCCTATATTTAGACATAAATAGTCTCTACAAATCTTTTGGCATGTATCATCATTTAATTCAAATCAAGCGCCCTTAAAAATGACCACCCTATACCTTGGCTTTATGAAGAGTGGCTTCGTCGACCTGCTCACTTGGCTCTGTTATTCATCTCAGAGTAGTTATGATCTTTCCAAAAAGGCCATCCATCAATTTTTACATGTAAATTTTCACCTTTTTTGGGGGGAGAGGGTCGTGAAGTACTTGCTTTAAGATTGCAGGATTAAATGGAAACAAACTTCAGCCAACAAACAGTAAATGGTAACTTCAGGCATCAAGTTAGAATGAAATTCACAGTACTGTAAAATAGTAACCTCATTGAGGACCAAAGTCATGCTTTTTTCTCCAGCGCTTCTTTGTGACAAACACATTATGTCAGCTCCACTAGCTCATTTGTCTGCTGCAGTTCCACTTTATCAGGCTGGAGAAAAAAGAATTGATGTGTCTGGGTAGATAAAGTAAATGGAAACTCAGGACTCATTCCAATATGCTGTACTTTGATATATTTTGCAAACCTGAGAGCAGCTGGTGTAACACTAGTTACTGTTTGTATTTAAATATTGTACATTAGAAGATCTTTGAAAAGGTGTTTTATAACGTTCTCCTTTTTTCTTTTTAGCACCTATTAGTTTTCAGATGGTTGTGTATTCTCTCTTTTCCTCACTGAATCTACAAATATATTTAGAACCTGTCCTTTCAGAAACTTTTGTCTTATTAACAAGGCAGAAATACAAGTTAGGATTCTTCACAAAATGCTGACCAAAAACAATTAAATTCTAGTCATCATTTTCATTTGCACTTCATCCTCGCCCTTTGCAATATCAGATTGGAGTTTTTATGAGTTAGCAAGATTTATTTCTCCAAAATTTTTATTTTCAAACCTCTGTCCTTTGGCTTGGAAGTACAATCAAATTTAGCTTAACACATACATTGTTTTTAACATCATTTTAGGTCATGAGTGTATATTCACTTACATTTGTATTTCATGTGAAGTAAATTTTATATGAAAATAAAAATCTTCAGAATGTTCTAACTTATAGAATTTTGGAATAAAAATAGTAGCAATATTATAAAAACAGAACAACTAGATAGCTTGAATTATTATATCAACAGTTTTAAAACTTGATTTTTGATGCCAACACTCCTTATGTTTTTATAAGCTTGGGTTGGAGATGTTTAAGATTATGGCTCAAGGGGCATTGGGGAAAAGAATCATAGTTTGTATAATATAGGATAAATTCATGAAAATTAATTCTGCCTATATTTTACTTTCCTTTAAGACAAAACTATTTTCATGCTCAAAATAAAGTGAGGAGCTGTAAAATTACTCAGATAATTGAAATCCAAATGTTCTTGATTCATTATTTGGATGCTTCAATTAGTGGATTTCTGTTGCTGTTGTTCTCTTTTATCTCTATATGTGATCGACTCTTTCATTTTGTACTCTGTTAAACATAGTTAACATCATGATTTAGAATTATAAGGCAAGATTATCATCATAAAACCTTTCAACGAAGTTGCTCCTGGTACCAGATATGATGCATATTAAATTCAGGAGTGGAGAGAAGCGGGGGAAGAAAGTTCTCGTGACAGGGAGGTGGAGGTAGCAGAGATGAGTGGCTGAAATGACCCGCAGATCGTTCTTCTACCAATACATTTAGGAGGAGTTAAATCAGCTACTGATAACTCTGCTGATTACGGGCTTTCTCAAGCTGCCTTTATGAAGAGCAGGAAGACAAGATGATCGGCCCTTCTCCCTGAAGAGGAACTTGATCCTGATGGAAACACCCTAATGGAAAGTATGGGTTGGGATGAGCGCCTGGGATGGAGCGGCAGCGTGGCCACGCCAGAGGCCATTCCACACCAGCCGCACGCCTTTCAGCTCCAAAGTTTTAGCAAAATTTTTGCATTGGAAAGAGATACTGTACACAATAGTAGAAAGTTGTAGCACAAGGTCTACATCTGTACTGATTGTTTAATCACTGATCACTTTGCCCCCATATTTACAGCATTCGGAACTTTTCAGAAGCATAAATGAGAAATGAAACATATTCTTACTGCTCCCCTTACAAACACAAAGAGGTATTCACTTGACATTTTATTGGAAATGTGTTTCATAGACTGTTTTAATCCAAAAGGAAACCCCATTGTGAAAGAGAATAGAAAACAATGGGTAAATATATAAAATGTATCCATGTAAAAAATGCTATACATAAGAAACCTCTATTAACGTCAACTATTTAAATTAACCATAGACTCTAGATATTGTAGGCTTGGTTAAATTAAAATGAGGGGTTTTGTTATTAATAAATTAACATGCCAATTGGGGATTAAAACTTATAAATATTGTTACTTATAGGCATATCCTCTCCCACCCCCCCTTTTTGAGGTACTGGGGATTGAACTCAGGACCCTGCACTTGCCAGGCAAGTGCTTATTCTACTGAACTATATCTCCCTGGCCTCGGCATATCCCTTCATATGTATAATATATAATAAGCATGTCAGGTTGACAGAAATGACAAAAATAAAACATATATTGATATAATTTTGCACTGAAAAAGGATTATAGACTCCAAATCTAGCCAACAAATATGTCTTTCATTGTTTGGAAGATTATTTGACAATTCTTTAGATTCCTCCACATCTGTTTTTATGGAAAGTTCAGAGTAGGTAAGGAAGTAACAAAACAAATAAGCAAACAAAGCACTAAAAGTTATATTAAAGCCCATGAAGAGCTCATTTTAAGTTAATGTAGCTCCAGCAAAGTTGAGCTTATTAAGGGGACAAAATAGAGAATAAGGTCAGTAATAAGGGTAATGATGACGGAGGGTCCAGGGGAAAGGGAAGCACAGAACCAGAGGGGTGTTACTCTGGATGCACACAGTGCAGACACCATGTGGCTCTGCTTTCAGCAGCTCTAAATGTCAAGTCATTGTTCAGTGGGTTCAAAATGCCATAAATGCCTGGTGGTTGGTTCAGTGACATTTTCTAAGTTAAATCAGCTGGGAAGTACATTGTGCAGGATGTCATGGGTCCTGTAGGGTGTGATACAGTAGAATGCATGCACACACTCAGTAAAGCCACTGAAACCCTATCCTAAGCAATGAATATTAGCCACTGTATCTGCGGAATGCCTCACTTTATATGCTGGAGGGGTAAGAAGAAATCCTCCCCACTTATTCTTCCCTGTGACTGGCCAGAACTACTTCCTGTGTAATGTAAACAGGAGAAGTAGTTTTGCACTTGGTAAACTTACTATGTATAATCAGGCAGACCAGATAGGGTGAAACCTGCTTTAAGCCTTCCTCAGCATGAAAACCTCTGAAGTGAGGTGGGAGAGCATTGTGTAAAAACCCTGTGCTAAGAGTAAGGAGAGTGGAGTCCTGGTATGAACTCTCCATTCAGCTGCTGAGAGACTTTGGGCATGTCATTCAATCTCCAGGTGGCTCGGTTTCTTTGCCTGTAAGAGGAGAATGATGGGCTCATCTCTACACTGGTTTCAGTTCTAAAGTTGTATGAGAACTAAAGATAAGGTACCCGAATATCTGTCTCAGGGATCCTGATTTCTAGCCAAAGAACAATTGGGAATTCCAAAATCTACTCCTGTTGATAGGAAATAATAATGGTGACTTATCTGCCTCTGGGTATAAAACATTTCAAAGAGCCATTTGAAATGGAAATCCCAAAAGAGATTTAAGCACTTGGGGGTTTTTTTGCACCTTCTCTCTGGCAGAAGTTTTACATAATTCATCACATTTAAGTTTTGGAAAAGCTCCTTAAGATAATGAAACTAGGCCCATTTGATAGATGAGAGATCTGAGGCTTAGCAAGTGGCATAACTAATTAGATCCAGAACTTGAACAATCTTCTGGGCCCAACTTTATGTGATTGTTACATGCTACATCTACTGGGCAGGGAAGAAGTCTTTTTTTTTTCCTTTTTTCTTTTTTGGTATTTTAGAATAGGGTCTCCACGGTCTACTGGGTCTCACTGCATAGAACGGACTCATAGCAATCCTCCAGTTTACAGCCTCCCAATAAAGGGATTACAGGCCAGGCATGCTCCATCACATCCAGTCTGTCTTTTTTTTTTTAAATTAATGAGAGATGACAAGAAACTAGAAGGTGCACTTTTCAATATGAAGAAGTTGGTTGGGAGCAGAGGGGAGAAAATAAAGAGACAATGTGGGTGAAAATAATCAAATTATGCTTCATGTATGTACACATAGACTAAAACAAAACTAATTGTTCTCTACTACTAATATACACCAATAGAATAAAAGACACATGCTTATTGAGCATCTGTGATGTGTCAGATATAATGTGGTTTCGTTTAATCCTCATTTTGAGGCATAAATAAATCATTGTCCTCCACATCAGAGAGGATAAATTGGGTAGGCCAATATTTGGCAAAATTTGGCCCATACTTCGTTTTTTAATCTTTATTTATTTATGTATCTGGTACAGGGTCTCACTACACATCTCGGACTGGTAGCAATCCTCCTATATCAGCCTCCCCAGAACTGGGATTACAGGCATATGCCTCCATGCCTGGTTTTGGTGGCTGGCAGGGCGCACCCTTGGTCCCAGGGCTGGCATAGCATGCAGTACCAGGAATCAAACCTAGGTTCTTATGCTTGCCAGGTGGGTGATTAGAGGACCAACCTATCTCCCCAACCCCATAACTTGTTTTTATAAATAAAGTTTAATTGGAATTCAGACATAATCATATATTTTCATATTTTATTTGACTGCTTTCACTTTGCAACTGCAGCACTGAACCATTGTGCCGAGACTAGACAACCTGAAAAACCTGGAATTCTTATCATCTGGCCTTGTGCACACAAGTCTTTAGACCAAGGTTCAATAATTTGGAGAGAGAAGGTATATTTTCTATAGTGGTAGCCTGAATTCCAACCTAGAAATATTCAGATAAAAAAAGGCAGCTTATTTTTAAAATGCAATGAAATAGCAAGTATAGAAATTAAATTAGAGCAACCGATTTTTTACTTGTTTTTAAATCAAGAAGTCTAGGGACTGGGGAGATGGCTCAATGGAATTAGCACTTCCCTGGCAAGCGCAAGGGCCTGAGTTCAATCCCCTGTTCAAGTCTAATGTGTGCATTTCAGATATGCAGCAGCACTTTTATACACAGGAATGGAATGACTCAATCAAGCTGTTAAGCTATACATTTTCTCACATATTTTGTGTGTATTTGTGATGAAAATACTCAAAGGATTCAGAAATTTTTAAGTAAATAACTTATTGTCATGAAACATAGTTACCATGATATATAGAAGATCTTGGATTTATTCCTCCAGTATACCTGAAATGTTTACGTTGATCAAAATCCCCACCTCCAGGGCCCCGGAAATTGTCATGCTACTTGTGTTTCCATAAAGAAGACTTCTGTAGAGTCCACTTAGAAGTCAGGTCATGAGATACTGCTGTTTCTGAGCCTGACGTATTTCACTTATAACATCATCTAGGTTCATCCATTTTTGCCATAAGAGACAGGATTGTCTTATTTTGTAAGGCAGAATACAATTCCACTGTAAATGTGTAATCTACATGTTGTGTATTCATTTATTGATGAATATTGAAGTTCATTTTACCTGTTGGCTATTGTGAAAACCTGCAGTGAGTGTGGGAGTGCAGGTATCTCTTCAACACATTCTTTTCATATTTGTTGGACATAAGTGACTTCCTTCAGCAGCTTGAAGTTGACTATGAAGGTAGTTTAAAAAATTGTTTTTCTAAAAATATTTTGAATCAGGGCAGCAGTATTAGTATAGCTGATGGGGCTATCACTTATATCTTATATGAATAATAGCTTTATAAGATTACTATTCAGTCGTTAGAACAAAGTTGTTTACTTCATAGAAAAAATTCATACGTATTTGTATAATTTCTTCTAGAATATTTGAAGAATGTATCATTTCCTGGGTTCCTTTGTCAGGGAAAGGAAGGAAAGACAGTGTGTGAAATGAGAAGAGAAATATAATTTCAGTTGTTAATATTCCTTTAATCTCTAAAGACAGTTTCATCATAGCTTTAATCGGTAGAATAAAAATGTGAACCAACTCTGAGCAAAACTCTTTTTTTCCATAATTTGATTGAGAAACAAATAGCACTGAGACAGTTTCAAATCAAAATGGTAGGACAGTTTCAATAATCAACACATTGCATACTGTCTTCCTAGTGGTTATTTGATGTACAAGATGTGGACATGATAGTCTATTTACAAACACTATTAGAACAAATCTCTCTATTCATTAAGAGAATGTAACCACATATCTATCCTAACCATAACCATTTTGAATACACAGATACAAAATGGACAAACTCTTATGTCTCTGCTTCTCCAATGGCAGTCTTCACTGATGGCCATTCTGGCCCAAGTCTATTTTCTCTTTTTCTTCATTCATTATTTTTTGGTTGCCAAACTCTTCATTTTACAACTTTACTCACATCTACTTCATACACCTGAGACCTAGTCCTCCTAAACTTCCTTCATCAAAGCTTATGCATGTCATTTCTTCTTCATGGGTAACAGTATTCAGCCAAAGTCATTAGGTATCATGTAATGAAGAATCAATGTCCCGTGCCCACAACATCCACACTTAATAACAGTCAGAATTTTGTTCCACTTGCCATGCAATTACTGTGCATTCGTTCATTCACAGCCCTTACACAAACCCCCTTTACCTACTAGGATTTTTTCCATCTTACTCAAGAAACAGCTGCACACAGAGAAGCCACCAACTAGGTTGCTCAGTCAATACCAAGCCAAGGCAACCTGGCTACAGGGTTCTTAATCACCAGGTACTCCTACTTCTCTTTCTGCACCTGTCTTGACTTCCTGAATCCCTCCCAATACCCTGAAGGATGGTGGATGGTACAGGAAACCATGGTGCACAGGCAGGCAGACTGTTGGATTGGTGGGAGAGGTTCTGTTAGATATGATTTGGGACCCTGTCAAATCAAAGTGCCAAACGCAAGATGATCCCCACTTCCCAGGGCAAATTAGAAGGTAGTTGCAGCTTCTTTTCACATCGTCTCCAGCACCTTTAGAATTTTCAGATTCATTGGTTTAGCAGGCTGAGAGGGTACTGGCACCCATCAACTTAACTCAATCTCTGGAGCACGAGAATTGTAATTAACTGGAAGAGTACACAAAGTTACTCAGGAACTGACTTCCTTCAAGATGCCAGCAGTGAATACAACTGACATCCACAGACGCTGTCTGTGACTACTCAAAAGACTTTATCAGTGGCCTGTTTCACAATTCAGCAACATGGGCATTGTATTGAAAACTAAATGATGTAATAATTACTGCATGTCTTGCAACGAAATATGCAGGAAGCTGGTTAGATTGAGAAAAAGAGGAAGAAATCTCATTTCTTTTCTGCTTCACACTAACTTTTTAAATAGATGCCATTCACTTTTAAGCCCTCAGCAGATTCAGAACAAATAACAATATGGGTAAAGCAATTTCCATTGTCAGCCGAAACCAACTAAAAAGATAAGAAAATAATATGGATAGGAGATTCAGTCTGGCTGTGTATAAAATGGAGTTTGGAAAATTCTAGAAATTCTGAATGCCCTGAATAGTCAGTCACTGACGCTGACAAAAATGCCTGTGATAAAAGGCTGGAGGCCAACCAATGTTGATGGTGTCATAAAATCTCTTGAGATAACAAATGGGACAAAATATATTCTACAGTGATACCAATTTAGTTTTATCTCTCTTTCATTTCTTGAGAAAAAAAGAATAAATTTATGCCCAATTTCAAGTAAGAAATGCATATTTGGTTTTAGAAAAAGTGACAGGTTTCTTTATATATTAAAAAAAATTGCCATTGAAGAAATACCCAGGAGCAGTTAAATGACCTGTCACACAGTATCTACAGCATTATACCTTGCATAATCACAGCACAACTAGGAAGAGGTCTATTCTGTGGACAACTCTACACTCCACACCACTAGTGTATTGACCTTGTAGAAGTTTAAACTTCCATAAATTATCAGCATCTACATTAGATATATATTTTTAAATGTTTTTGTTATCTAATGTAAGAAATACTCAACCTCAAAGACATATATAAAAAAATTTCATAAGATAAAACTTTCACTTTCTCTAAGCAATGCAGTCTTGCATTATTCATTCTATTTTGTTTTAAGACTTTATCTAATCAAAAATTAATTGTAATCTACAAAGTTTCTTTAACCATTCAAAAGTGATTTCCAATTATACATTGGAAATCAGCAACCTGAAGCATCCAGTCTCCTGGATCAATTTTTAATGCATATACAAATAAAATAATTGGGCAGTACCAAAAGGTGTTTGCTTTTTAAAAATAATCAGATTTAGCTGACATTTTTTGAAGCGTAAGAATCTATTTTCATCCCTCTATTTGAAAATCCATCTTTAAAATGAGCTATATTTTGCAAAGCATGGTGATATATCCCTGTAATCCTACCACTGGAGAGGGTGAGACAGGAGCATTTCTGATAGTTCGAGGCCAACCTGGGTTTCATAATGATTACACGTGCAGCTTGAATTGCATATATCCAAAACAAGTCAAATAAATTAATAACCCATGTTTTATGAATTTTTCATATAAGTAAATTAAAAATACTAATTAAGTTACTTAAGTGAATTTAATAAATAAAATATTAATCTTGACATACCACCAAAGTATTACAAACATGAGAGGAAATCCTTACATGTGTAACTCTTGAGAAATATTTCAAAATATCACCCTAGTTAGGATAGAAAAATTGAATTCAAAGTAAATGAAAGAGAGAAAGACAGAGAAATGAGGGAAATGAACTGGGACAAAGAAGCCAAAACATGAGATGGAAAAAAGAAAGAAAGGGGAGAGGAAGGCAGGAAGGGGAGGAAGGGAGCAGGGGAGTGGGGAAAAGAGAAGAAAGGCAAAATAAAGAGTATTAATATATTCTGCAGTAATAATAGCTGTTAGCATTTTCAGAAGGATTTTTTTTGGGGGGTCTGGTTCAGAATGCCTTAAGGGTGTGGTAAGGGATGAGGATCTGGCGATCAAACTGCAGAATTCTGAGCCTGACTGCTTTGCTTAAGCAGGCACTTAAACAACTGAGCTAATGGGCAGGCCCCCATAAAGAAAAGCTGTAATGCTGCTCTTTTTTTCTTTTTAACCAGAGATTGAACTCAGGCCCTCGTGCTTGCCAAGGAAGCACTGATTCTACTATTAATATTGATACCATTAAAATTTTCAAATCCTGCAAAGATCTCTGATACAAAGTAAATGTAAAGTTCCTGTCTATAATTTACTAATTTCAGAAATTTCAGTTTATAATACACCATTCTAGGATGAATTATATACAAACTATGATTTGTAGTATTATATTCACCATCCATAGGTCTATCTTTATTGTCTGTCTACCTCTCTGTCTATCTATCTACCTGTCTGTCTGTCTATCTATCTACCTGTCTGTCTATCTATCTATCTATCTATCTATCTATCTATCTATCTATCTATCATCTGTCTATCTATCTAATCACTCCTTGAAGATGGTGCTGACTTTCTGAGGTGCACTGTGGCATCATATCGTCATCAGAAAGAGCTTCAGCATGAAGTCTGCCTGGAAGGTCCCCTAACCCCCCATGCATGCACATCACTGTGCAGCACCCACCCGTGCTAGGTCGGTGCTCATTGCAGATGATATCGATCCACCCATTCAAACGGTGATGTTTTGTGAACATCCACAATTTTGAAAATGACCTTTAATTTCTTGAATATACCCCATTTATATTTCTTCTTCACTTCTTGAAAATGTCCTGGTTATTCCATCATGTTTCCTTTCCACTCCTAGGCTTACAGGGAGACCGTCTGTATTTTCATGTGTGCTTCCGTTTGCTGTATCTCTGGGAAAGGCTCAGACGGCGAGGTTCTCAACGTGCACACCTTCATTCTCTCCTTCACTAAGTGCACTTGCCTTGAGTGTTTAACTCCACTAGTGTTATTCAAGGTGCATGGACTCTTATTTTACTTCGTTTTAATTTTTTTTTACAGTTCAAAGTGTCAGGGCTTTTAATTTTAAAAACAATTTTTTTTAATGTATTTAGGGGCCCGGGGAGATGGCTCAGTAGAGTAATTGCTTCCCTGGCAAGCGCAAGGGTCTGAGTTCAATCCCTGGTTCTGCCAGAAGAAAAAAAGAAAAATATATTTAAGATAGGGTCTCCAGGGTCTCACTACACAGATCGGATTCATAATGCTCCTCCTGTGTTCAGCCCCTCAAGAGCTGGGATTATAGGCACACGCCACCATGCCCAGTCTCAATTACCTTCTCATGCGCCCCGGGTGGGACCAGCACAGCATGCTGAGGATCGAACCTGGCCGCCATGTTCTACCTAAACGGGCGCTTTAGTCCGCTGATCTATCTGGCTGGCTCTTTAAAAACAATTTTTAAGAGACAGCTTGAAGAAGATAGTCATGGTCTTTTTCCTGAGCAATCAGAAACGTGTTAGTGTCTAATAAAAATACGAATGAATGAATGAATGAGTAGATGAATTCATTTTGAAAAAAATGCTCTTTGCCTTTGGATTTGGACCACTCCAGATTCCACCCCTGGACTTACTGCCTATAAGCTGGGTGACAGTAGAAACATTGCTAAAATACTCAGAAATTTATTTAATGATACCCATCTCACAATATTGTTTAGAAAATTAAGAACATAATGACCTGGCACACTTGTCACTGATCGATTATGAATTCTCCTCCCCTTTCAAGAAGATTAGAAAGATTCTCTTAGTTGTTCAGATTGTAAAAACTGTAAAAAAAAATTGTTAAATTTATGAACTACAGAGAAAAATCTATTTTGAGTATAAACCTCAGTAAAACAGAATAAGGAATATCAAAAATACTTCCCATGTCAATGGAAAATAATTTGGGTTTTTATTTTTCATTTCTCTTTTTAGAAATGTTATTTCCACATTTATAATTTTTTAAACAACAAAGCTAATTTTGTCTGTAACTAACATTAAAATACGTCGCATAATTTATTTATTCTATGATTGATTTCTTAGTAAAAATTTTCCCCACGTTAAAATGTTTAACGTTTAGGGCTGGGGAGATAGCTCAGTAGAATAAGCACTTGCCTGGCAAGCACAAGGTTCTGAGTTCAATCCCTGGTACCACAAAAAATAAAAATAAATAAATAAAATGTTTAACGTTTAAATATAACACATACAGGGGCCAAGGGATGGCTTAGTGGAATAAGGGCTTCCCTGGCAAGCACAAGGGCCTGAGTACAATCCCTGGTTCAGCAAAAAAA
>NW_004524647.1:12792737-12800114 GCF_000260255.1 Octodon degus | reverse complement strand
ATATTTGACCTTGTGTTTTCCTCACAGTCTGCCTCAGAGAACAGTGTCAATCCTTTTGCAAGGAAGAAAAGAGAAAAGTTTCCTTGACTTCACTGATATTTTCATGGTCAAAATGGAAGGATCGTGTTGTTCCCCAAAATACAATCTCCTTTTCTTTGAGGGAACATGGCCTTTCTCCAGGACTGTCTTTTCTTTCCTCACCTGCAGTTGAGTGTGTTCTTGCGTTTGAGCTCCTGCTAGTGGGATCTAACTGCAAGAGACTGGTGCTGCTCCCAGCCTATGTCTTAGTAGTGCTGCCGGCCCCCACCCCCTGGAAACCCACCGTGCCGCAAGCCAGGTTGACCAGGCAGCCAGCAGCAACGCACCCCTGCCTTATGGAGGAAGCGGAGCTTAAGTTCTAATTCATGACTATCTATGGTATCTATGGTACCTATTCCAAAGACTGAGGGGTTCAGTGCACAGCAGAAAATAGGAGAAAGGCAGATGATTTCCTCTGTGTGGCTTTTATTCCAGCGGAATAAATGATAGTGAACAGATAGTGAGCAGAGGAGACAATAAAATAATAAATGATTAAATATTTATAAAAAGAAAATTAGTAAAAGAAAAATTAAAAATACTCAAAGGAAAGAGAATCAAGAACCATAGAGAAGTACCTGCATTACACATGTACGATTAACACCATTTTTATCATGCACGCAGGTTCCAGGGGCTGAAGATGACCTGTGACGTCACCTGGCCTGTTCTCCTGATGCACGACCCCTTCTCAAGGCCTAGAAATACGTTCTGCCTCATTTCTTTGTATTCCTAACTCCTGTGTCTCCTCTGCACCTTATCGCGAGGACTAGTTCTTTAGAAAAACAGCTTATAGTTTCACTGTGCTTCTTTCTGTTTTATATATAGATTTGCTTCCCTAAATTTCTCTTTTCCAAAACTTAAGATCATGGACAATGTTTTTGTGACACTGTACGCTTCCTAAGGGCAAGAACTGTTTCTGTTCTGTTCACCAGCTCATTGTTTAATCTTAATATGAAGAACTGAGAAGTCCAGATAGTAATGAGCAATAATCACTTGTTAACTGAATGAATGACTAAACAATGATGTCCCGCGTTAGGAAAGGAAGTAGCATCGTGACTTCTGAGACAATTGAGATTATCTAGCATGCTTTAAAATGAAATATATATCCACCCATGTGCATTCCATGTGCATTCCATGAATATCTGCTCCTTTACAAGCACTGTGTATGTGCTAAGAAAGATACAATAATGAGTAACGTAGAAACCTTCCTAACAAAGGCACCGATGTGGGTATTCCATGGGCCCTGGACTTGACTTGGGAATAGATATACATAGAAAATGTGTATTAAATTCATTCTAGTAGCCAACTAGGAGTATCATGTTTCAGAAACATTTTAACATCTTTGTTACTACCTTTCTCTTTGCACAATTACTAAGTCAAATGTTGTGAGATTTAAGGTTCTATGATTTTCTCCTTCTAATGGTGCACAGAAATTTTGAAAGTACAACAGTTCTTACATTGGACTCTAGATGTTTTACCAAACAAAAACAAGGTTATATTTGAGGATGCATTATGTTGTAATTAAACTGGAAGTTAAAGACTTTCGTGGTTGAGTGCTATAAAATTTTCCAGTAGAAGCAGAATATTTCTGTACCCACCAGAAAACATATCTAGGTAAAAGCAAGCTTCTACTTGCTATTAAATACTCCTGTAGATACAGATGTAAGTAATTAACACATTTCTGATTACCACATTTCTTAATTTCATGCAAACTTTAGCCATCCTTAATGTATAGTGCTCAGCACTCTTACCAATAATTACTGCAGTGCTGATCACAAACCTTAACAGAAGCATGAATTAAAATCAGATGGGCAAAACGGTGCTTTTATATCATTAACTTGAAAGACACCTGAACCTCTAACATGACAAAGAGTAAGGGAAATTGCTAGTGGTGCACAGTTTTATTTTGTTTTAAGTTGTGGGCTTGAATCTGTTTGCTTATTTTCTCAAAGGCTATTGCTCTAGGTGTTCTGTCTTATTTTGTTTCATCTGGCATCTGTTTTGCAGTTTATTGCTCTAGTGATAAATTTTAATTTATATTTATTTTTTTATTTCCAGGGCATTTATTCTATTTGTACTCATTGACTTATAGGCTAGGATGGTGATTGTTATACAGTAGTTTAGTTTTAAAAGAAATAGGGCTGCTCAAGCAGCTAATACGGGAAGATGTATCACCAGCCTGAATAATTGTGACAACCATAGACCGTATCAGGGCCTGTTTGTTTGCACAATACCCTCCTGCATTAAGAAAGCCGTCCCAGCTGTCTTGGGCTCTGGAGTCACCCATTTCATCACTTGACACTGCGGCAGATGTTATGGATTGATAACAGACTTCACTTCATTCACTCCACATCTAAGATTACCTCTGCAAAAAAAAAAAAAAAAATCTAATACATTATAACCCTCCCAGCCATTTGTTAAAAAAAGGATCAGCAATTTATTCCCCTTTTTAGCATTAAATGGTGTTTTTCTTCTTTTTCTTTAGATGCACACACTATCTAAAAATGGCCATTTAACACATTCAGGGCATGATTTTTTTTTACAAGCAAATACATCATTGAAAGAGAAGAAAGTAATTATTTAATTGAATTAGGGCCAGATCAGCTCAGGAGTTGACGACTCATATTCTCATTATATCCAAAGGATGCATTACATTCACAAGGATGTCTGAAATAAAGCCTTCTTCATTTGAAAAAAGCTAAAAAAGAGATCAGTCTGGGATTTTAAAGAAGTATAAAATCTGTATTAAGTTGAATAAATTTCTTAGGAAAACAACAGATTTTCCTCTTTGGAAAATTGAAGGATTTTTGTAAACACAACACAAATAGGATTGACCATTGCTCAAAGATCATTCAAAGAAAGAGTCTGAGGAGTGAGTGTTTTGTGCATCCAAACAGATTTTATGGAAACCTAGAGGTACACATGAAGAAAGAGGTACAGCAGGTCTGCTTCTGGGATGTGAAAACACTTTGTGCACAAAGAGCACCGCTGCACTGCTCCAGCTGCTGAGGAGCATGGCTTGGAGAGCATTTCCAAACTCAGCGCAGCTGCAGGAAGAGTGGGACCCTCAGCACAGCCCTGACTCTCAAGTCTTGAACATCAAGATGCAGAAGCTTTAAACGTGTATTCTGCATGTAGGCAATGTCACTATTTCTTATGTCTCTCTTATCACCAGCTCATAAGGGACAACTGCTTGTCACCAGTTACAGCACACACACATGCACAGTCACCTGTAGGCAATGTCACAGGTTCCAGAGTGCACAAGATGCTCAGGATATTGGGACCAGAATAAAAAGACAGAACATGGAAAATGGATACTATGTGGCCAGGCAGATTTATAATAATAATTATTATTATTATTATCATTATTAATTAGTAGTAGTATTTTGATAAAGGGGCTCACTACACAATTCAGACTCACAGTGATCCTTCTGTCTCAGCCTCCCTAGTAGTAGGGCTTCTGGGGCAGGCACAGCATACGGTACCGGAGTTCGAACTCAGGATTTTGTGCTTGCCAGACAGGCACATGCAGCACTGAACTATCGCCCCAGCCCTAGTTTTTAATTGGATTGATGAATCACGTCCCTTTCCAAGTGCTTAAAATTTTAGAACTCACTAGCTCTTTCATATTTGTGATGTCATTTTTGATTCAATCTTGTGAGCTAGTCTGACTCCCAAAGTGGAGGTGTTCGCCCCTACACGGCAGTCGAGCAACTGAGATTCAAAAAGATTAGAAGACTTGTTGAACATCTAAGAGCTAGTGAGTAAAAAACAGGAAGTTTTGATTCATGAAGCCTTCCAGTGCCTAATGAAATGCAATGGGCGCCATTTACACTGAACTCTGGCGCTTTCCATTTCCCTTCTACTCAGTCTCTGTGAAGAACAATGGAAGTTTGCTCTGGTGGCTCCATGTCTCTTCCTCTTTCTCTTCCTTCTTTCTTCAAGAAGAATTGGCCGAGATACTACAGTTTACAAAGAAGGACAGAAAACAGAGAGGGCAGTGGTGACCTGGGCCTGAGTTTTCAGAAGGAAATTCACATTCCACGCCTAGCTTACTTAGTAACTCCATGGTGTCAGCAGACATTGAAACTGTATAAACATAGAATGCTACAACATTAATTGGAAGACATTTGACACAGGTGTCAGAAAGCATGCAGGGAAGATAAATTATTTTGCCTGTTCATAATTGGTTTGCAGTCATTAGATTAGTACCTCATGTTGCTAGAAGCAGGAAAATGATTATTCTGGTTATGATGATCATAACTTTGACTCCCAGTCCAGCACAATTCTTTTTAAAGTTAGAAACAGATGACCTAGTATAGCTGCAAGTAATGTAAGATTCAAATGCTTCTTTTCAGAGGGGAGAACCGAGAAGATGAATGGAGGAACTGAGGCAGCAGAGGGACCACATTGTTCATTACAGCAGGTGGTCTGAGGAAGAAGTCAGGGCATGGGGTGAGGCTAGGTCTTGGAGAAACCAGGGTATCAGATGGTTGTCTTAAGAGTAGTCAGACTAAGTATAAGATGCAAAAATTCTCCCCAAACCCACAGTGAAATAGGTAGAAAGAGCTATATAAAATTCCAAGTCCCTGATAATGTTAGAATAAGCTTAGCATAATCTTCACATCCAGGAGAGAACTGGCAAGTTAAGGGAAAAAAGAAGCCATGCATGGTGGTATAGGGTGGCAATCCCAAATCTTTCATAGGCTTAGGAAAGAGGATTGCAAGTTTACGCCCAGGCTGCACAATTTAGCAAGCCCCAGATTGAAAATAATAAATAAAAAGGCCAAGAATATAGCTCACTAAGAAGGCCCTGGATTCCATCCTCAGTACGGCAAATAATAATAACAACCAGAAGAAAAACAGGAGAGGGAGAAGGAGAAAAAGAAGGAAAAGGATGAAGAAAATTGACAGAGGTAGATGTAGTCAAGAAAAATCCAGAATTATGGTCACAAAAGCAAAATGTTGATTTTTCAAAAATGGAATCTCAGGATGAACCCTGCTTTGGGAAGCCAGGTGCCCTTACATGCTACAAGCCGATGGGAACAGAAATTGCTGTGTGCCCTGTAGTCAGCAGATCTAGGAATAAAGAGAAGTTGACAGTGACCGTGGTGGATGTTGTACTGATATCCAACCTCATGCACTCCCAACAGGAAAGGAGCTCTTTGTTTCTCATACTCTAAGTGAGAAAACACCGTCCCATCACGTACATGGCACCCAGGCCTTCACAGTGCCTTTGAACTAAGGACACACTTTAGGATCACTATTGTCTCAGTTTTATAATTGTCAGTGTCCTTTATTTCTTAGTAATGCAATATAAATATGGTTTGTGCAACAGAGATATCTTGAATTTGATCGAATGTCAGGTGCCTGATACAAAGGAAATGACTAAAGCAAACCAAAAGTGAGATAGCCACATCCAGGCAAAAAGAATCCGAGATTGCTTATGACAGTGGACCTAAAGGAAAGCTCCAACAAACCTGGAGATATAGACCAAATAAAAAGGAAAGTGACTTTTCTTGGCAAGTAATATGCTGAACCCTTCTAAGTTCCTATTTCGAATTTATATCTATGAGATTATTAGCACTGAAAGGTATCAGAGAACAAATTGTAATTTTAATTAATATAAAAAAGCTTGTACATTGAAATATAAGACTAGACCATAGAGTACTAGTATCCATGTCATAGAAGAAGTTTCAAAACCCATTAAATTATGAAGTTGGGGGACTACTTAAGAGAAGCTGTTGAAGCAATGTATTTAAATATATTCCAGGAAATTTTAGGATATTTTAATTTTTTCAGAACTGTGTATTGAGCCCAGTACCTTCCCACTGAGCTATATCCCCAGACCTTTTTTATTTTTTGAGACAGGATGTGGCTAAATCATTACATTTCCCAGGCTGAATTCAAACTTTTGATCCACTTGCCTTGACTTCCTGAAGTGCTAGCATTACAGTGTGCAGCAGCACTCCTGGAGATTCCAATCCTAAAAGGAACATAAGAATGGAAATCTTTTTAAAAGTATTGTTTTATATTGCATTTACCATTGTATAAAATTATATATGTCCCTGAAAAAGGTCCTACACCACATTGGTAGCATATTTTGAAGAATATGTTGTTAATAAATACTCAGAGACTTTTTAGTGAGCAAGTTGTTCTCTGTTTATCTGGTGAATTTGAGTTGTCAGGTTCATAGACACCTATACTTAAAGTAATTCTGATCACGATGATATAAAACCACTAATTGGCTGTAGCTCTTGTAATCAGTTTTGTGTGTAACATAGTCAAAGATAATACCCTTGGTTGTGAGGAATTTTCATTAGAAGACAGAGATAAAATATAAAGAGTTTTTCATAGGCTAAATCTAGAGTGCCACAGGGTAAGAAAGGAAAACGCTCTTTGAGTCTGCATCAGAGGAAGACAACAACCTTCATTTCTCATGTCCTGAAACTCCACCATGGCTTAGCTCTCCCAACTAAGTTGATGGGTTTCTGTAGATTTCCTTATTTTAAATACTGTGATCTTTCTAACTTTGTCTATTATCAGAGGAGGGTCAGTAGTAGAAAGAGCTCTCCTTCTGGGATTTGACAGCTAGCTATGAAATCTTCTAAGGATTTAAAGAAATCCTTTAAAGATTTTAAAGGCTTTTAAGCCTTTTCTTAAACTCCTTTTAAGGAAAGACATATTGGTTCACCTGTTGTGCTCATCTTTAATTGTTTCTTTCTTTTATTTTTTGTTTCTTTCTTCATTTTTTTTTAGAAGGTGAGAGCCACCTGATCTAGGAAACTTGGAATAGAGACCCTTATTGTCATATTATATCATAGAGAAAATGTTTTTTCAGTTAGTTCTTCACAGTCTAGATCAAAACTGGTATGCTTTCAACCACTGGATGATGCTTCATTTGCAGAAGAACACAAACAGCCTGATTTATACGGGCAATGTGGGAAGTGAAAACAATGAATTGGCAAGAGACAATGCCTCACTTTTGGGTCTCAGTAACCTAACACAGTTGGGAAGTTCAGTGGAAGAGTAGTGAAGAGCCAAGTGGTAACGTTGATACAAAACACTATGAGACTGCATACATATGTTGAGGTGTGATCAAAAAATATGATAAATGATTAAATTTCTAAGAATTCATTACAGTTAAAAGAAAAACAGTGCCACCAAGTCTCCAAAAATTGTGAATGTCTTAGCTTAAAAAATATGCTAAGAAAAATTGTCAAAGGGCTGGGTATGCTAGAAATTGCCCGTAATTCCACTGCTTTAACAGGCTAAAGTAGGAAATATATATATATATATATA
>NW_004524647.1:12786721-12792637 GCF_000260255.1 Octodon degus | reverse complement strand
GGAAGCACTTATACCACTGAGCCATTTCCCCAGTCTGGAAATTTGTCAACTTGGGTCTAAAACTATGCTTGCAGCTTGGCAAGTTGGTAGGAGCCAGTTTCAAAATTTAGAAAAATAATAATTTTTGAAAGAGCAGTCCCCAGTCCCACAAAAATACATATTTATACCAGGTCATTATATTCAGTCCAATAGCACTAATAATTCGATTTTATGCTCATCCTTTCTTGCATTCCTATGGTTACTACTGAATTAAGAACATTTCCCCAAGTTTATTTTCAATACATGTTGCTATGGATGTGTGTTCATGTTTCTTTATATTCATTCTTTGGGGTAGTTTGTCCTCTGCTTATTTTTGCTTCTAAAACAATTCTTTGCACAGTGTTAACATTATCCCCTTGTTAGTTACATGTACTACAAATATCTCTTCTGAGATTTTAACTTGTGTTTTAATGTATCTCGTAATGATGAATTGTTCTTGGCAAGAAACAGTCAATCAGGTTTTTTGTTTTTATGGTCAAGTATTTTTTGAGTTCTGTTTGAGAAATCTTTCTTCAAGTCAAGGGATAAAAATATGGCCTATATATTTTCTTTTCCAGAAGTCCTCTTTCTTGAGAGTCTTTACCAAGTGTGGTTTTTAAAAAATAAAAAATAAAAAAAACAACTGATGCAGCAGATTGCTGCCCGATAGCGTTGCAGACTATACGAGTGGGTCCTTGACCACCTTACTTGCTGGATCTGGCATTTCTGGCTCTTCGCCTGAGTCAAAATGACTATGAAGATAAAGGCCCTGAATGAACAAAAGGCAGCAAGTCAACCACAACTATGCAACTAGAGAACTTCTAGGACTCTAGAATTTTTGTTGGACTGGAGATTGCTCTTTCAAAAATTATCATTTTTTTAAAACTTTGAAATAGGCTCCTACTAACCTGCCACTGCATGCACAATTCTGGACTCAAATTTTCAATTATCCTACCTTATCATGTCAGATAGTGGGATGACAAGCATTTTCCAGCATACTCAGCCCTTTGACAATACTTTGAGCATACTTTCTAAGTGAAGACATTCACAATGCGGACCAGGATTTTGTCTTTCAGGTATAAACCCAAGTACAAATATTTTACACGTACAAAATGAATTAATATTATTCAAAAGACATGGACACAACACAAAGACCCTTCATAACAGGGTAGATGAGCAAATTGGAATATTTATAAAGTCAAAAATGTGATAATTAAAATAAATGGTGTAGGGCTGGCCAAATAGCTCAGTAGACTAAAGTGCCAGCAAGCAGGTGCAGGGGCCAGGGCTTTCATCCCCGGGGCCCGCCTTGCCGGCCCCGACCTCCTGGGTGCACTGAGACTGCAATTGAGACTGGGCGTGGTGGCATGAGCCTGTAATCCCAGCTCTCGGGAGGCTGTAAACAGGCAGATCGCTATAAGTCTGATCTAGTAGTGAGACCCTGAACACCCTGTAGACCTCTTCCCTAAAATACAAAATAAAGTAAAATTAAATTAAATTGAATAAAATTTAAACATGGTGTGACAGCAATCTTGATGGTGAATGCCATCAACAAGCTTTACAGATTTATACTTTCACCGTGGTATGTAGTTCAGAAATGTAAAAGAAAAGCTAAAAATCTGAGAGTATGTATAATGAGTCAAAGTACATGAAAAGCAAGAAAAAGGTGAACATAGATACAGACCCTGATAAAATTAAATGACTGGCCTAGAACTAGATGGGTTAAATACAGTATTTGCAAGATCTTAGCATTTACCTTGCCTGTAATTTTTCAGGTTTATCAGCTACTCTGTTAGGGATTTTTGCTATTTTTCTCTAAACTAAATATACTATGAACCAAGGTCATAATTAAGCCAATATTTTGACACTAAAGTCTTATACCTTGCAAAAATTTTAAGATTTAGGGCATTTCCAGGACCAAGTGTAAGTGAAAAGATTGGTACAGTAGCAGAATATGAAAAGCCAGGCGATGGATTTCATGCCCCAAGCAGTTACCAGCACCAAGGAGATCAGCACAGGACGAGCACTAGCACTCACAACTGAATGCAGCTGAGGCTTCAGTCACTGTACAGCAAACAACATGAAGCGAAATATGTGAAGAAGTTATCTGGAGATGGATCGATAATGCAACTTTTAAATCATAGGAAAAGATGCAGTGGTTTCCTTTATGAATGAACAGATTATAAAAACATAGGAAAAGGACACAGGATATTTCAGCAGTATCACCAAGTCTCAGTATAGCTTATGTTTATTTGTAAAACATGTACCAGGAGTAGAGAGGACACAGTCGGTGCTTACAGGCATGGATTATTTGAAAGACTTATTATCATGCTTAATAAGAATTGCTTGTGCTTAGCCTCAAAGATAACAATAATAAACTCTAAAACTCAGAGATATTTACTATGCATATGATCTTAAACATAATCCCAGATACCCAATATAAACAACAAAAAATATGCAAAGTATTTTTGCTGTGGTTTTGTTTTGTTTTTTGGAAAAAAATATGTTATATAACCCAGACTAGGCTGAAACTCATAATCCTTCTGTCTCAGTCTTCTGAATGCTGAAATAACAAGTGTGCCCCACCATGCCTGGTGAAGTGCAAACTTCTTAACTGCTTGGATTTTGTACAGTTCTCTTAATCTCTAGGTGAAGAAGAAATCACAAAGTCACCAAATATTTCTCTATGGGAAAGGAACAAAAAGTGAGTCTGTACTAACCTTAGCGACAAACAAAAGCGTGCAAAAGAGGTGAATCCTATTATCTAATACTAAAGAGAAACTACATAAACTGAGGGGAATCCACATAAGACAAGTCCAAGGGGTGGCTTCAGTGGTATTGCCAGAGGAGTGTGATCATTTTCAAGAGATGTTTAGAAAGGAGAGTGAGGAGTGTGTGTGTGTGTATGTGTGTGTGTGTATGTGTGTGTGTGTGTGTGTGTGTGTGTGTGTGTGTGTGTGTGTGTGTGTGTGTGTGTGTGTGTGTGTGTGTGTGAGAGAGAGAGAGAGAGAGAAAGAGAGAGAGATGATCCAGGTTTGCAAGGGAATATTTGGAGACTTGGAACTGTGGGCGAGATGACAGTTTGCAACAAAAAGCAAGATCTAAAGTTCTTTATGAAGCAGAAAATGGTTAATATGTGATGATTCTCCTATCTTTATGCATCTGCTGACTGCTATTTTTTTCAAAATCTCCAGAGCATGACCATTAAATAGCGTGATGTTCACATTTTTTTTTCTTTCTCTCCATTTCTCCTTTTTCTTCTTCCTAATAAGGAGTTAGGAAAAAAATTTCAAACAAATAAAACATAATTTTTAAAAAAGAGCAGTTAAACAAGAGAAGCTGCATTTTCACAGGTGCTGACATTTAGAAGTGCTTCAATTTTTCTTAAAAAAATATGTGCTTGTTTCATTTGCTGAACAACACTGCTGAAAGACACTTTAGAAAGAAGCTCCACATTGACTATGTGAATCAGCAGCAGATTTTTTTTCTTTCTGATACAGCTAGCAAGGAGGTGTATTGTGGTGCCTGATAAAAGCTTGTTATTGAAACAAAAATAATGTTTTTTTTTCTTTCCCATGTAATATGTAATAAAACTATTCTGTGAAGTCTCAATGAGCTCTCTCAATTGAGAAAAATACAGACAATTTTCATTATAAGAGAATGTCTCCAATTCATTCCTTTTCTATGCAGGGAAGCCATGCAACAGTAACTTACTGTAGCCCACATTTCATCAGATATAATCTATTCCATTATTCCTGTGTATGTTTCACATGAAAAATGTTATGAAGTTTTTCCCCCTCACAAAAATACACATTCCCTTATCTCATTAAGTCCCTATCTCACATAACACCCATTCCCAGCTGTCACCTAGCTCTCCCGCCTCCCTCACCTGGGTCTCCCCAAATTCTATTGCTATTTCAAAACTATGAAAGAATCGCAGTCATTTCGTTCACACACAGTCAGTTCATTATTCAATTTGAAAATCTTTGTCAAAGGTAGACAAAATTCTGAGAATGAAATGAACCTGGTTTGGGTCCTGTGCCTGATGAGATTTCTACAACATCTCCAGAATGCTATGGCTTACATTTTCATTATGTATGGAGTGAAATATTTGTTTCCACAGATTTCACTGTTTCCACCTTGTGGTGATGTCAATGCTGACTGCAGATACTCACATGGCAAGTTAGACTGATAGACAATTGTAGCCTTGAATATTTCATTTCATCTAATACATACATACACACACACACACACACACACACACACACACACACACACACACATTTGGTACAGGGCCTCACTATGCAGGTCGGACTCACAGTGATCCTCTTGTTTTCAGCCTCCCCAGTGAAGTTATCCCAGGGTCTTCTCATCTAATATATTTAATGTTTTACAAGTTCAAATTTTTATAGCTGCTTGATTATAAAATTAATGTGTGCTGATGTAGCTTTAATTCTCTAACTTTGTAAAGTATGTATACCAAAAAACAAAAGATTTTGACTCCCTCTTTCTTTTGACCAGGTGATCCAGCTTAGGATATTCAGCATTAAAAGTGAATAATTCTCACAAAGACTCACACACACACACACACACACACACACACACACACACACACATACTTTATATATGAAATTTATGCCACCTTGACAATACAAATGTTTCTAAGCAAATTATAGATCTTTTTTTTTTTCTTTTCAGAACTGGGGATTGAACTCAGGCCCTTGTGCTTGCCAGGCAAGTGCTTTTTCTATTGAGACATCTCCCCGGCCCCCAACTTATAGATCTTTATCCTTTTAAAATTATAAAGCAATATGGCAGACTGTACATGTATTCTGCAGGACAGTTTATGCTTAAATTGTTATCAGTGAATTCATAAATCTCTACTTATATATCCTCTTCGTTCTTATGAATAGTTGTATAATATCTGTCTTATTCTTAAGATGAAAGCAGCAATGAGTATTATTTTACTTAAAAACTTTGCTTGACTGTTGGGTCAATTAAATTTATAGGGCCAAGTGCCCTTTAAACATCACATCAACCTGTATATTTTGTTTTCCATGATAATATAATTTAATAATTACAATATCATTCTTTGTGATATATCTAATGTAGGTTTATTAATAGGCAAAGCATGAACCTATTTTTAAAACTCAGCCCTAAATCTTGTTAATATGAGTCTAGTCCACAGCCCTATCCTTGTGCCCATCTGTGGCTGTGAACTCATTCATCATAAATGTCTGTGCTGTCCTAGTGGAGCCCAGCACAGGTGCTAAGAATTTATAGCATCAAAATAAGCATAGAAGGAGAAATATGCACAGAAGATACGTTTAGTCAAAATCACTGCAGGAAAAATTCAATTAGTTCCAAGACATACAAACAAATAAGGTAATCCAGTATAAATAAGGTGAAATGAGACAAAATTTCTTTAGTGTTAGTTCACATTTTTTTGGTCTTTTTTGGGGAACAGGGCCTTGCTATGCAGTTCAGGTTGCCTTGAGCTCACATCGTAACCTAAACTGGTCGCAAAATTGTAACAGTCCTCCTGCCTCAGCCTCCTCTACTCGTGAGTGCCGAGATTACAGGTATGTGCCACCATGCCAGCCTTCATTTCACATGTGTTAAGAGTGATCTACAGGAACTAAGATTATGTTTCCTCAGATTCATAATACTCAACAGATGGAGTATTGCACATGTATTCTGCAGGACAGTTTATGCTTAAATTGTTATTAGTGAATTCATAAATCTCTACTTACATATCCTCTTCATTCTTATGAATAGTTGTATAATATCTGTCTTATTCTTAAGATGAAAGCAGCAATGAGTATTATTTTACTTAAAAACTTTACAGATTTCAAACCTCAGCACACATATGAACTATTCAATGATTTTGCAACATGA
>NW_004524647.1:12782654-12786621 GCF_000260255.1 Octodon degus | reverse complement strand
AATGGGGCCACGGAAATGGCTCAGTAGAATAAGCACTTCCCTGGCAAGTGCAAGGGCTTGAGTTGAATCCCTAGTTCTGCCAATAAATAAATAAATAAATAATATTAGTAAATAACTTCCATGCTCTTGAGAAACTCAGATTATTTCTATGGGCCAGCAGCAACCACTGTGCTTGACAGAAGGACCCTGCTTGTTTTACTACCTCTATTTACCTTGGGAAATTTTGGTTTAGGAAACAGGATTAAACAAAATGACCTATACTCTGCAGATGTAACATTAATTAATATGCTGTTAGCAGTACCCTTTTATTAAAGAATGCTAAAATAGAATTTACATTAAAACACAAGAAAAATATTGCTTAATACTTATATTTATCCATTAACACACCTGTCTAATTTAAGTTTGTTAATTCTTTTAAGTCATTCATAGCCTCTCTATATGTCAATTAACTAATACCATTTTTACAGATAGGTATTTTCTCTTGAAAGTTTGCATAAAAGAGAAAAACAAAGTGGTTTACTTTGAAAGTCTATGTAGAAGAGAAAAAAATGAAAAGGCTTGTTTGTGGAATCAAAATGACCAAAATCATCAGCAGTCTATTTTTGTACATTAGGAAAGAAATCCACAAGCTTATAAAGCCATATGCAAGTGTACAATTCTGACAATTGCATAACTTACAAATGCCTAATGACTTAAAAACAATATAGCAGGTATGGTGGAATTTTCTCACCGCCCCAGCAACTTGAGAAGCTGCTCCTGGAAAACAGCCACTTTAAGCTACGTCGTGATTCTCTGTCTCAAACTAAAATATATAAAACAAAATAAAATAAAGGATGGATGTACAGTTCAAGACTCCCCACCTGCATTCACCAGTCCTTTCAAAATGACAAGAAAAGAAAGGAAAAGGACAGATAAAGGAAAGGAAGAGAAAATGAAGGCATAGCAAAAGCTAGTTGGTGATAGTCAACCTGTTATTCAACTGACGCGTTTTAGATTTCTACATTTGAAGTCAAGGAAAATCCATTTTCTTGGTAGCTTCATTAGACACCTTCATATCAACTTATTGGATTTGTAGAGCCTTTTAATGCACGTGTGGTAACAGCAGTGATAAGTGTAAAAGCCTTGTAGCACTTGTTGTGATCTAGGGACTGTCCAAAGCACCATGAACACATTGCTCTTGCAAGTAGCCCCTGAGATAGCTTTATAAGTTAGGGATATGAGACAGAGAGATGTTTAACATTTTCACACAAGGTCACAAATAAGTAACAGGCTGGATTCAATTCCACACAATCTTGCTACAATTTCATAATTTACAGTATTGTAAATCATCATAGACTTTCCTGTCTATGACATCACCAGTTATCTAAGACTTTTAACATATTGACCTGTGCATATTTTTCAGCTATGTCACGTGATGAGGAGGAAAGCATTTTGAGTAGGAATACTTAAAGGAAAAATCATACAGGTAACCCATGTCTATAGGCAGCTGTGTTGTGTAGCACTTCCTGTGATTTTTTTTTTTTTTTTGTAGCTTCAATAAAGGAACAAAAGCCTCATGATGGTTCATGTGAGCAATTTCTCATACAGAATTGGCAAAAAGGCAGAGATTTGCATTCAGAATTGCACAGAATGAAAATTGCAAGTGAATACATGGGTATAGGATTCTGAGAGGCCAAATATCCACCCCTACATAAAGGACAGAAGTTTTTCACCCTGCAGGTAGACATTATTGTCTGTTTTACTACCAACAATGTAACTAGAAGTGGTAGATTGCCCTTAATGAGAAGAATCCTATGGTTAAAGAGTTTCCAATTTATTTCCAACTCAAGAAATTTGTCTTCTCCTTTTGGAAATATTCCCAAATTTACTATTTTCATTTGGCATTAAAAGAACCTTTTCCCATACATTTAAGAGTTTACCCACAAATAGTAAACTTAGCCAGGTATTCCAGAGTTGCAGAGGGCTGTCTTCTCCTGGCCTTGACTACATCAGAAGTACTTGTTTGATTCATGAGTGGATGGAGGGGTGGATTGATGGACAGATCAATGGATGGATGGATGGATGGATGGATGGAGGATGGATGGATGGATGGATAGATGGATGGGTGGGTGGACGGATGGATGGATAATTTTTATGGATGGGTGGTGGGAGATTGGATGGATGGATGCAGATAAAAATATGAAGAAAAGGAGAGAAACAGAAATTTCTACACATCTTTTTCTACTACTAGGCCTCAATAAGGATGAAGCTTAGAGTTTAATGTACATCTGTATTGCTTCATTATTTGAAACATTCTGACATATGTGATTTAATTTGTAGTCTTATGGTCTCCAAGGGCCACAAAAGAATAAGTCAGTGACCTCATATTTTAATGTACTTCTTCATTCTTCTAGTTTGAAAAAACATACTTGCAATTCTGACTCATAGTTAAACCTCATAGCATGTCCCAATTCAACCCTGAAACATCAGAATCCATTGAATTGAGGCAAATATGTATATTGTCTCTTACTCTGAAAATCAGTCTTTATTCTTTATTGCATTTTGTCAAAGCATACATGGATAGTCAAAGGTTTGAATGTTTCCTTTAAGTAAAGTGAACTCATATTAATAAGTAAAGCAGAAAATTAAAATAAAAATATATTTTAGTGTTGGATGGATATTGATAATTCTATGTAGAATGAGTTAATGTATATGCTTTTAAACTTCACATATATAGTTTTTTCCAGGCTCCTGACATACTATTATGTCCATCAGAGATCTATTGGGTTGTCTGGACCACTTCTCTCCCACTTAATGCATGACTAAAATTATACTTTCCTTTTTACCATAATGAAAATGACATACTTAATAGAGATAACACATTTTATTATATCAAGGATTTGTGGAATGTCATCAAGGTTTATTAATAATCCTAAAAAGTCATATGGTGACTCAATTCACCAGCATAAATTAACAAATTGTAATAAATCCCATTATTAACTTTCTTGATTTCAGCTTTGTTAAATGATTAAAGTTTACTGTGCAAGGGAGTCGGCTGTGGAAGGAATAACTATGCACATCACACGGGAACTTCATTCTTAAGTTTTCTTGTAGACTGCACTTCAAGTTGTGCATGAATCCCCCCTCCCCCGCAGAACTGGGGATTGAACTCAGGCGCTTGTGTGCTTATTCTACTGAGCTGTCTCCCCAGCTCCTCATTATTTTGAAAATAGGGCACATAATACACTAAGAAAGAGTAGTTTGACAAAAATATTTGATAGGTTAATGACCTGATTTCTATAGGTTTTAAATAGGTGCTATGGTCTTTAGAGAGCCTCTGTTTGACTCAGGTAGACCCTTCTAGGTCTCTTTTTGAAAGAGTTAAAAACACGATGCAACAGTGACACAAGGATATTCTTGTTTACAGCAGCATGATGCCTGATACCTGTGCTTTGGAAGCACCCTGGACCATCGACAGATGACTGCATAGAGAATATGGTGTGTATACAGAGTGGAGAACTACTGTGTCATAAAGAAGGATAAATTTGTAGGAAAATGGTTGCAACTTGAGACCATAAGACTGAGTGAAATAAATCAGACAGAAGGTTAAACATCACATGGTTTCTCTTAAACGGAAAACCCACAGTATAAATAAATTAAAAAGTAAAATGAAAGATATGTAATAGGAAACAGAGACAGTGTCTGCAAAAGGAATGGAAAGCAAGAAGTGGAGGACAGGAGGGGAGAGAGGGAAATAAAAAGGCATTTAAGATGCGGGGTGTACATATGCCAGCTCCCTACAGTGAATGTGGTCACTTTCTACTGTAAAAATGCACTACTAAAGAATAAAATAAAATAATGCAAACTCTCTTAGCTTCCTCTTAGCTGGTCTGTGTAGTCGACTCACAACTTGTTTTTCTCCTGCATATAATAAGGTGTATTGTATGTTTTACTGGAATAGAATAATATTTGTTAAGTATTATGTTGC